>NC_056733.1:487472825-487790325 GCF_019279795.1 Protopterus annectens | reverse complement strand
GGCTCCCTTGTGCTGTTCAGTAAAGTGTTGTTTTCCACAACTGAAAGAATGAATACACAGGTGTTGCTCATGGTATGACTACAGGGGAGTGTGACAGAGCAAAACTGGAAGACCATGACTGGCATGTCAGTAAAGTATGGCCACAAGCGACACAGAAGGGTAATGGTTATGACAATATAGTGCCTACACCCCAGGCAGAGGCAGCCATAAACAGTGTGGACAGCGGAACTGTCCCTAGACCAGTGTGTGCCATTTACCTAGAGCCTGTCATGTGACTCTGCAATGTGCACCCCTAGCACAGCTGCATTAGCCAGTTGTCCACATCATCATGGATGCACCACTGGATGCCTTCTGAGTCATCAATGCCATACCACTCTGCAATAAAAGAATAACAAAAAGTAATAAACATTCAGAGAGATACTTTTGTGGGATTAAATCATCTGGTTTATTTCTTTATGAACACTTTTCTCATAAATAAACTTCATCAGATATCCCAGCAACTGACTCAGTACTATCTCCAGCTCATTTACTGTAGCCACAAAGTTGATTCCTGCTATAGTGTACCCATTCTGGCTTGGTGCCACAGTGTGCCAAGGGTGGGCTTGTTAGACATGCTTGTTGTCTGATTGATCTGTTCTGATAGCACAGTCTGTGCCTTGTGTACTGATTGCTCAAGATTTCTTCAAGTGGGTGGTGCAGTTCTTGTGGATATGGTCGAGCTATAACTAAGGTGTAGAAAATTAAACAGCTATTCCAGGTACAAGCTGTCAGAGGGATCAGTCAGTAGGTATGGATGTGTAGAACTGTACTGCTTTTTATTTCTGACGTCAGATGGACATCTCTGCTTCAGAAATCAATTCTGATACTATATGCAGGTCACAGCAGAAAGATTTGAAGAATTCTGTGAGTTGCAAGTTAAGTACAGCAAGCTGCTTGCTTGCATTTTACATGTAGTAAGCAACCTGCTACAATTTCAAATAGAAAGAGAGATTTTTTTGCCTGTTCAGCAAAATGCACAGGGGCACCAGAGGAAATAGCTACAGTTCTAGCATAGGTTCATAGGGCCATAGCTAAGTACTAGGTTAGCTGCCCTTGCAGGCCATTGCCCTTTTGGTGCCTGAATTAACCTGTCCCTTTTGGTGTTAGATTGGCCTTTTTTACCCCTAGTAAGAATTACTTGAATCATACCATAGATGATACAAGGGGACCTATGCAATGATAAAGCATTTAGGGGCTGGATCTGTCCATTGGTAGTGCAGGGGTAAGTCCTGGAGTAAATTTTCTATTACCCCTCCAATGATCCAAATTGCACCTGAATATGGACAGGGGTGAGCTTTGTTTTATGTCAATTAAGAGTCTACTCCAGAACAGTGGTATTGTCTAAGAGATGTACTTGTTCATCCAAACCATTTTATTGATGTTTCAGAAGAAATTTAGATCTCTTGATGGACCATTTTTGATGTCGTTTGACTTTCTGATGTGCAGTAGGTCCATGGGAATCAGATTAGAGGGTGTCTTATATGCCAGACACAGGTTACTTCTTAGAAGTTTATGGTACACAGAGTATATTAAAAGGAAAGATTTTGAGTCAGTCCATGTAGGTTTTATTGTTTAGACCTTGTAATCTTTTAGTAAGGTATCTCTGTGGGCTTTACAGGTGTTGCATATGTTTGGACAGATACATGCCAGAGGGGGGCATTATACTCAATGATTTGCCTAATGTGGACTGAGTAAAGGGGGATAATGCCATCTCAAGATCTAGAAACAATCCTTTTGCTTAGGAGCTGTGCAGTATAGAGGAACTTCCTTATGACAATGTACACATGTTGGTCGAAAATTAGGTCAATGTCCACATAAGTTTCCAAATCCTCAACAACTGAGTCAACTCTTAGGGGCATATTTTCAATGTGGTAATTTTCCTAGTTATATGACTTTCAAAAGATACTTTAATCCATTTGTTGGCACTTAATGGAATTATTTTGTGATACCTATACAGAAGGATATTGACTGCAAAAGGCTATGCTCCCTGTGCCCTGCCAAGTCGAGCGCCCCCTAGTAACACATCAACCTGCCCTGCCCTGTGCTATGCCAGCTCAAGCCCCACCCCAGCAGGACTGTGATTTACCCAGCCCTGTTCCCTGTGCCCATTCAGGTTGTGCCTTTGTCAGAAGGACTTAAACTTATCCTGCTCTGTCCCCTATGCCCTGCCAGGTAAAGCCCCACCACCACCAAGCATGTCAGTTAGCTGTCACATCTTGTTCAGTGTTAACCCACCCATCTTAGATCTGTTACTGTGCCTGTCTCCACCATACATATGTGTAGTCAATGCAGTCCATCTCTGGTATTCCTGTCTGGAATCTTTGCATCTATATGGCAGTTCACTCTAAAATTCCATGTAATTATGAATGCTGTAAGGGGGTGTCCATAAATATGGTGACTGCAGTTGTGAACATTCTAAAATGGGAACTATAACACAGTAATTGTACTAATGAGGTGATTTTGTACAGTCATCTATGAAGTACACCTACAGCATGATGCATTATCTGTCACAATCCTTTCTATGACGTTCATGTCTGCTTGCTTCCAGGCTGGGAGATCATGCAAAGTGTGTACATGCTAATGAACACTATGCAGCATGACCATGCTACTGTCACTTTGCAACATTCCAGTGTTAATGTGCATAACAATACCTTGCTGTCTGTTTATGTGTATTTTGCAGTATCCTGTATGTGTAGCTGCATGCACTTGGCCACCCCATTTTGCATTGATTAGACCTAGAGAATGGGTATGGCATCAAAGGCTCTGACTCTAGCAGAGCTATTGTATGGTACAGCAAGTATAGCAAAATAACTTCTTTCATCTAACACATGAGGACCATAGAGAGCACCCTTTACAAAACCTATGCTTAGTGCCACGATCACAGGCCATTAAGTGATGCCACTGGCATCACTGTCTCTGGAAAAGAGTGCAGGCACAAATATACTGACCTGAATGGATATCACATAAACCTTCTCTACCAGTGTGAGGAACAGTTTGCAGAAAGGAAGCAACAGTATTATTGTAATCATTTTTATTCATGGGTTAGCAGTGTAGATTAAGCCTAGAACCTGTAGCTGTAACTACCTTCTGTTGCTATGGATATGCTAGCCAGATTTATGTTTGTTCTATATTTTGCGGAGGCCCAGGAGGTACAAGACAAAAAGATGGCCTGTCAGAGGAAGTGAGATAGGCTCTCCAGGAGGTGGGATAAATGAAGTGCACTGTTGTCAGTAATTCAGTTTTAATCAATTGAACCACACATTACTAATCTGTTGTTTTGGTGTCTATTTTATGTTTTTTAATGCTTTATTATTTTGTCATTTTTGTTTTTCTCCATTTATTTTTTTTCTGCAGAATCAGAGATAGTGTAAGCAGTGGCCATCACTTCCTGCACTGGCCAATGTACCTGTTGCTGGATCATCAGCAGTCTCTTGGCCCACTTCTTTACAGGGCAATGAAGGTTGCCCTGTAGATGGTGACCTGAAATGTTTGCTGGTGGCTTAGCCACCACTTAGCTGATTGGCAAAGGTTCTTCCTCTGTGAGTGGTGTGGAGAGACTCTGCAGTGTCCCTCTGTGGAATGTGTAGTAACTGGTGAGGAACAAGGTTGGTCACCAGGCTGGATGCTCCCTTTGGCAAAATGGAGTCCTTTACTCTGTAGTTGATAGAATCATACCCCACCTGGCAACATTTATTGAGGTATCAACTGCAGAGTTAACTGACATCTAGGTGGTTTCTCTTTTGGGCAAGGCTAACAGGCCTTTCACACTTCACCCACCATATATGTCTTCATTGTATTTCCAACCTGTTTGTGTCACTCACGATATCCTGTTTGTAGTCTATTTTCCAAATCACTAACTGATCATTCTCTATCAATCCATGTTTCTCTGCTGTTTCCCCCTTATGTGTTACTACCTCCATATCAGAATTAATCTGTGTTTTATGTTTGTTTGTTTGTCTACCCCAGTACCTTCCTCTTACTCTCCATCCTAAATACACTTCTAACCTTATCTTCCCCTTCTACCCTTCTCCTTAAAGAAAAAATAGGGACCTGCACACAAAAAAGTACACCCTTACCCCCAGGTTTATATGAATTCATCAAGTTTTCAGAAACTCAAAATTCATATGGTCGAGACCATATGACTGAGTTTCTAAAAACTCAAAATAAAAGAAAAAGCAAGTCTATGTTTTGCAAGGAGGCAATCCTCCTGCACCCCTACACCCCCTGCAAATTATAAATACCAACTCCGAGATGACACTACAGTGAGGAAAACGATAAATTTCCCAATCCCCACTGTACCACAATCTACTTAGAACTGGTTCAAAGGGGAATTTACCCTTTTCCCCACCGTAGTGCGGTCTTGCATTTGGTATATATAATTTTCAGGGGGAGTGGAGGGGTGCAGCCATCCTCATGGGGATTGTAGGGGCACAACCCCCTGCAAAAATGTAGGTTTGTTTTTTTTCTTTCATGCAGAGTTTTCCGAAGCTCGATCATATGGTCTCGACCATATGAATTTAGAGTTTCTGATATCTTGATGAAGTCTTATAAACCCTTTCTCCCCAACTATCTTCTCTTCCTGTTGTCCTTCTGTGTTTTTTATGCTCACTGTCCTTACATTGTCTGTCCTATCTCCACCTTTTCTCACCACTTAAATGCTAAACTGACTTAGACCATTGCTGTGTTGTCCTTGCATGAGCTGTCGACAAACCCCACATTGCAATTACAGGGCAGTTTAATTTGTTTGTGAACATATATAGCAGTGGACACACTATCTTCCTTTGTCACATAACCACTCATAGTGCAGTCAACTCTAACAATACTGTTACTGTTGTTACTTTGTAAAATTTCATTGTACAGCACTGTCCCTGGTATGACTGCATTCTATTGGCACTATTTCATAGCTAATTGCAGTCAGGCTGTGTCACACTAAATGCAATATGCTATTTCTCAAAGTGCAATCACATTATGCATTTTTCTAAATATCTCCTATAATCCTTTGGGTGAGAAAGATATTTCTCAAAACAGAAGGTATAATGCGGTATTCTGTTGAGGGAACTGACCATCAAGGAAGCCTAATAAATAGATTGGTCACGGTCACCAAACATGTAAAGCTAGAAGATCAGCAGAAAGGGGTGTGATGGTTTTGCAAATGCTCATACTTGTGAAAAACATTTAAAAATAAATTTAGAATGCATTCTGAACGTTACACAATACTCCTTTTTTTATTTTTCATTTTTGTGTTCAGGTAATCAGTAGTTCTACTCTGGTGTGAATCATAGGAATTACTTAATTCTCTTCTGAAAGTAGTACAGCTTCAAGAGTGTGGTTTATTCTGCAGAAAAAATAACGTTCTGTGCCTTACTAAGCATTGAATACTTCGCTCTTATTTTCTACAAGAAGTACTGAAGGTAAACCTGTCAAAGTGAACAGACGTAATTCATACAGACATGACAAGCCTGGCTGAACAGAGTAAAGCACATTTAATCTCATAATATTCATTTAAAGCAATTTAACCTCATAAGGGTTATTTAGCCTCATTAACTATTGCACCGTCATGTGTTTTTCATTTAGTTAGCATGTGGTCACCAGATTTAAAGCAACTTACAATTTAAATTTACATTTTCTGGCAACAAAGGAATTAGTATCATGCTGTGGCACTTGTGTCATCAACTACACTACTTGATGTCATCTTCAATTTAATTCTCACTTAGTTGGCAGAACTGTTACTAATAATCAGAGACTGATCTGAGAGTTCTAGTACTTAGGGTTTATTTGATTATATGTAACTGCAGTCTTATGATGACAATCTGCTCTTTAACTACTATTACATTATACAATGCATCCTATCCTCTTAGCACAAGAATCAGGGGCAAAGCCAAAAATAATGAGGGACAAAGGCCTAAAATCAAGAACAGATTATAAAATATTTGTCTTAGAAAGTTGTTATAACCGTTTTTGTATTAGCATGCCTTTTGTGAAGGATATGAAGTCTCAGACACAAGTATCTGCCATTATTTGGTGAATGCAATCCTCAACAATTTGTCAGAAAATAAATTTAATGAGGAACAGAAGAAAAGCATTAGATACATTTTGGGACATTCTGCAATATCAAAGACAGGTGAGAAGCATATGTTGCACTAGTTAGTGTTACATTTTATTTTATTTTGTTTTGTAATTTGTCATGAGATAGTGTAAGCACAGACTAAGATAAAACCAGGGCCCAGAGAAACACAGGAGCCCCCAAAAAATATTTCAAAGACAACTATACAGAAGAGCTACAGGAATACAAATTAGTACAGAACAAACAGGATCCCAAGAAGAACTCATGCAGATGATCTACACAGCATGAGAACAAGAGTGCCACAATACAAAGACAAACACACCTTGCACCAAGGCATTCTGCAGCTGTGGAGTGACATCACAGTTACAGAGGTGTATTATCAAGGAGGAGAAGTTGTTGTATTAAGGAAACCCTGTATGTAATCCTTCTACCATGTTTAAAACAAAAGTACACATAATAGTAAATCAATATTCTTTTGCAAATCCAGTTTAAAGCTGTCACTGATATATCACCACAAAAGCACCCAATCTCGTCCATGGTTACATGTGTGATCTGTATGATGGTATCTGATTTCCCCTTTATACAGCTCCTAGGGCAATTGCAGTAAACCAGCACCAAAAACTGCAACACATGAACTGTGAGCTGTATGGCAATAATGCATGCCAACATAGGCAATGACATGGTAAGTTATAGTGTATCAATCGCCACCCAGTATAAAACCCAGATAATATGCAGATTAGTAATAGTACACAAAAAGAGTAATAGTCACATTGTCGTTTCATTATCTTTCAGAACTGTGTTGCTCATCTTCTATTTAACAGCATAAGCAGCTTTGGAGTACACTGCAGTCATCCACTCAAGCAATGAAAACTGTATTGCAGAGCCAAGGAAACATCCTTTGTGCTCCACTTTTATAGGTAATGCAGAGGGTATCCTTGAATCAATGTTATTCTAACTTTTATTGTGTCTTCTTTAACTGTGTGTCTTTAATTCTCTGTAATGTGTACTAATAACTTGAATAAGACAAGTAGGTCAGTGTTGACTACTTTCACAAAATAAATAGATGAAAGAGTAAAATATAAAAAAGCTGAGTGTGCAATATTTTGTGCATATGTTTGCCACCTGTCTCTGTTTACGTAGGACAGTCCCTAAATGGGCAGCTGTGTCCTGCCTGTGCGGGGGAGGGGAAACATGAAAAATGGCAATGTCTTGAGATTCTAAGGCATTCTCAAACATATGAAAAGGTGGTAAACTTATTTGTGCTAGCAATGCTAAATTTAAGAACAATTTATTTTAAGAAAAAAAAAAAGAATCTGTACCAAGATGACCTGTTTTCTTTGCTGCTCCTTGCAGTTTATTCTTTAAGTATTTAACAAAATTATGAAGATACCAATAGGAAGAATAAAACTATCATACAACTTAAAAATCAATCCAGATTTTTTTTAAACAGAAGCAACAGTCTTTCAGAGTTCAGATACAGAATACAGAATCATGAAGAAATACAGGTTAAACCTTAGTATTTAAAAGCAGTAATACCAGTACACATAGCCTTTACTTTGTCATGTATTAATCTTAATTTTGCAAAAGGGCAATCTGTTCCATGTTTGAACACCAGAAAAAGGACAAGCACCCAGACTGTCAACCACTGAGCTCAGGAAATCAGTCATAGAAACTGAGCAGGGATCTGAACTTGCTAACAGCACTTGGATGCAGCATCAACAGCAAAGGGACCAGGTAAAGCAACATGTACAGCATCAGCCATTCTGTGCATTGATTTTAAGATTCTATTGCTAATAGCCTGGTTCTGTGGTGCAGGGAATAGATTCCCATCTGCATCCCAGGCAAAAGTGGTTCAACTAGTAGCCACAACACTGGAGGAGTCAGGCAGGGAGGAGGAGGAGTAAGGAAGTGTTGCCCACTCACCATTCCAAAGAAAGGTGGAATAGTAGCACATACATGGGGCTCATTGGGTAGAGTTAACTTCTTAGTGGAATCTGGGAAGCCTTGGAGCCTGGGTAGGCATGTCTAGAGGGAATGCCTGTTGTGGAAGTGATGGGATATCCTCTGATATCATCCTATTGCATGTTCCTGCCCTATAACATGACATGTGCAGGCCTTAGGGACAGGAACAACCAAAACAGAAAAAGTTTGACCCACTCCTGCTGGCTGTTTGAATGGTGGTCCCTGTCAGCTGACCCTTACATTCATGTTTCCCTATTAGAAAAAGATGAATATTTAAGAATTAACCATCTCCCTACATGAATTGCAAGACTAAAGAAATATGAGGCTGCAATACTGTTGGGGTCATTGGATACTTGTCTTTAAGGGGAGATAGGATAGCTATGAAAGTCAACATTGATCTGTACAATGAGTTTCCATGCAGAATGTTTTAAAGTTTTTATCTGAGTGACAAAGAATCATCTTGCATTAATTTCAGTGGGTGTCCTGGACACTTGTAACCAGCAGTGAGTGGAGTAAAAAGGAAAAAATGGATAAATAGAATACAATATAGTCACTTCACCTGCACCGTCTTACTAATGTGGGATAACAATAATCCTAGTGCCGTCCCTTAGTCTGTACATTCTCAGAGAAAAACCCTAACCTTAACCCTGCCACTGCCCCTAGCTGTAACGCTGCACATCACCATAGAAAAACCTTTTTCTGGAAAACTATCAATATACAAGAAAGGTTCAGACACAGAAATATGTACCAAAACCACTCACAGCATGAAATCCATCCCTTTACCTAACCCTAACTCTAACACCAGTCCACAACAATAACACAAACACACTCTCAGCTCTTATACAAACCCACTTACTTTTGTGTACATTCTGAACTGTCTGAATTCTTATACTGCTGTTCACACTGTTCACATTCTGAGCTGTCAATGTTTTTAACTGCACCAATAAATGAATGTGTGTGTGGGGAAGGGCTCTGCATGTATAAACACACACACGTAGATATATCTATATCTATATCTATATCTATATCAATATATACACACATGTATACACACACATACACACACACACACACACACACACACACACACACACACACACACACACACACACAGATAGATGTATTTTAGGAAGTCATTCGGTCAATTTGTGTTTTATTGAACTGAATTTTTAGATTATATTAATGAATGAAGTACACTGATATAGTGCAGATCATTGCTCCTAAGCAGAGTAAGGTAGACAATTGTTCAGATTAAAACCCACCGAGATGTGCAGTACCAAGCCATGCCCTTGGTGTGATGTGTGCAACATAAGACAGTGCCAATTTTTAATTCGGGACTCTGTACATTTGATGCTTTCTTTCTTTTCAGAGATATGAGAATTTAAGTCTCAGTTGTATGAGGACTTATCTTGTGATTTTCTATACAATACTGCCCAACTCCTACCAAGTAATTCACAATTAATGGATTTTTTAGTTACCTAAGTGTTAGTTTGGCCATATAGAAAGGATTAGAAATAAGCTGTTACTTAAAACTGCAGAAAGTTTCCAATGTAGCAGTCTTTATACAAAATGAAATATGTTTATCAAAACCATTTTGACGAATGAATTCTGCAACTATTTTTACTTAGCTGCTTAGTACATGGCTAGTACCCTTTTATCCTTAGAAAGAGGGATAAATATTTTGTTTAAATACTTGTATAGTAACTGCAGTGGTGGTGCTGCGGTAGCGTTGTCGCCTCACAGTTAGACGTTGCCCGTTCGATTCTCAGCTAGACCATCTTCTGTGTGGCGACATGCGTGAATGGGCATTCCTTCATTGAAGGTTGTGCGCTAGGCACGGCAAGCCAGCATGTAAAAATCTACTGCCACTCATTAGCAGACCAGAGTTCTGCTGTGACGACCTCTAACTGTGAAAAGCCGAAAGACACAACAACAACTTGTATAGTAACTCACCACAAAAGAGGATTTGAATTACCGTGTATTTTCTAAAATAAGAGTGTGTAACTGTAACAAGTTAGCAAGTTTTACTGACTGTAATCAAGCAACTTTTCTGAAAAAATATTTATGAGGCAAAATTTTAAGCCAAAAATAAGTACACATCTGAAATTAGGCAGTTATTATGTATAGTTTGGCATTGTAACATTTAAGGTCTTAATAATCCGCTGGTTAGGCTTATAGAATAGGAATAATACATAACTTTGTGTTTATTCTCTCTTTTGTTCATAATCACAAAGATGCACCCACCCACGCCCACAGCTCTGAGAAAACAAAATGGTGTGTCTTAATCTGAACAATCACTGGAAATACTAAACACAATCCATTTACACTGTTAAGATGCATAAGTTATACTTTTGCTGAGATGGGTAAGGGCATCACTCCTCATTTTCTGAATATCAAGCTTGTCTTCTACTCAGTAATTAACTGCTTAGTTGTAAACTCTCACAACATTTGAAAATCAAGCAGCAATATAAATATAAAATGCACAAATTGTATAAGGGGAGCTTTCAAGTCATATGTGGCAATGATGCTATTTTCTTTCTAATCAAATAAAAGTTGCCGGCCTAAGTAAACAAGCATATATCTCTGTATATCCATATATATCTATATATCTATATCTCTATATGTGTATATATATATATATATATATATATATAGATATATCTATATATCTATATCTCTATATATGTATATATATATGTGTGTGTGTGTGTGTGTGTGTGTGTGTGTGTGTGTATTTGTCTGGTGTCTTTTTCCTACTAAATGACTTTTTGTGCAAACTGTGAGAGCTCAGTTATCAAAGTGAATCACAATTATTTAAATGGAGAAAACTAAGCTTTTATTCCATAACATGAGCACCATGAATGTTGCAGTAATGTGTTTGCAAATATGTTTCTTCTGACAGTCTTTGGCTACTAAGCAGAATTTGTTTTTTTTTTCATGCAAAACAGTTTTCATTGTTAAATCTAACAGTGCTGCATAGACATTTACATTATTTAGTAAAGGAAAAACATGCACAGTGTTTAACAGAAGACATTACAGGTTTGTGTGAACAGAATATTTCTTCTGTTTCGTTTTGTCCATTTCAGGATCATTTATGGGATTTCTTCTAATAAATGATAGAATTAATATGTTACAGGAAAAATCAGAAATAAGAATACTATTACATCTGTATTATTGCATTATTGTCCATTAACAAGACTGGCACACTTATAAAGAATTATGGCATATTAAGTAGGAACATCTAGCATATGAGTATAAGTATGTCAGTTTATGAAACATTTCCTATGGCTTGAAGGCATTAGGCCTAGGCATCAAAACTGTTTACTTCACTGGCAGTAAACTCTGTATGCATATTTGCTGTACTATTATTTTGGTCCAGGACTTAATGTATTCCAGCCTGTAGAGAAAGCATATTCCCTATAGCCTACAATGAATCCCTATCCTGGGTTTTTATACATCATGCTCATCTCAAGTCATCGAAAGCTGCTCTCGTGTTTTCAAAAAATATATTTTTCTAGAAATGTCACAAGACTCTTTCCTCATTTCAGTATCCTAGTGTGTTTCTAATCTATTTAAATATTTTTGGAACTGAATTTACAAGAGGTATTGTTCTGTGATAAAGGCATACTCTCTCAGAGAAATGTTTAGTTACTAATGACTCAAAATACATACAAGCCCTCAGAGTTCTGTGTTTCAGCATTTTGTCATACTTTTGTATTTCCTGTGTGGTTTAGCTCTCAAAATATCTTTTCAGACCTTTAGCAATATGCACTTTTTAATAAGTCACTTTGCAGTTTAGAAACAGATATATAAACTATTAATGTTTGCTGGATTGTAAGCCATTTCTTATGTTCTTTTTTTAATTCAAAATGATTCCATCATTTATGTGCCATAGGGTGTATCTGTGTGTCTGTATTTGTGTTTGTTTGTGCTGTATGGCAGCTTGCAGTTTGTAGAAATTGTAATTCTTCCTGGAGTTATTCAGTGCCCCGTTTTTTTTTCTGACAGTTGTTAGCAGACAGGTAGAGAAAAGTACTCACAATGTCACCTGAAATCTAACTGACTTCACATTTAGCTCTCAGGATAAGGGTGCCTTCTATTTGTCACATTTATCACAATCTCTCAGCATGTGAGTTACAGTAATTTTGGGGTCTAGAAGAAAAGCCCATGACTGTCTACTTATATGATGATGTGTGTTCAAAAAAGAGGAGACATTTATTTCTGCCTGCATTAACCAGGCATGTTGCTTGGATATATATGCAATTTTAATAAATGATGAATTCTCATGTTTGAAAATGGTGTGCAGTTATTTTAAAATGGAAAACTAACCCCATAGTTACCTGCAAAAATAGCTTATTTTAATTCTGACAGTTAATAGTACTGTGGTGAAGAACATTGCATTGCTATGTCTCTTATCTAATTTAGCATCTACTGATTGTTACAATATTCCTTATCCCCTCAGTTTGCATATCTGGTCTTTAATAATGAAGGTAATTTTTAGTCAAGTAGCTGTAAGAAAAGAACGGGAAACCTAAAATACAATAAAGGTTGATGTTAATGCTCCCCACTATTGTCATTAATTGTATTTATTTATCTTTTGTTGACTGAGTTAGCCCCACTAGGCTAGTAGCCTCTTTTTGGAAGAAAACAACATGGTACTTATAATGACGAGGGAAAATATGGCCAAAGCACCAGAAAACATTAACTTGCTCTCTTTTCAATAAGTACTCAAGGATCTTTTATATGTATGTGAGCTGCTACCATCCCAGGCATATTGGTCATTTTAAGGTCTAATTCAAAGGCTATCACAATCAGGAGTGCAGCATCCTCTAGTACAGCACTACAGCATCACTAATGGAAAATGAATCAAGCCCCCTTGACAGGCAATGGAATCCACACCCTTCCAAGCTTATAGCCCTAAAGACAAGTGTGTTACATACTCATCCAGTGACACTGACTTTACACAGCATCAATACATTTCTTCCCTGTTTTATGAGCTCATAAAACAGTAACAGGCAGTACATTAAGTGGGGTGTAATTTTAGGAAATGTATGTAGCTCTGTACTTGTACATAATGTGAATATGCAAAATAGTACTATAAAAAACATGTGCCCCATAGTGTTTAAAGTCTGACTGTCAGTTGGTATAGCATTTGCAGTGAGAGATGAAGCTGGTAAAATTATTCTAGCTGTGCTGTCATTTTGTGTGTCATTAAAATTGGTGTTTTACTTCAGGTACTGGTGTATCCTGACACTATTTATATTGCCATTGAAGATGACTGTGTAACCAAAGATGTACATTGAGACACAATTCCAGAAGTGAGACCATTTTTGGAGGAAATACCCAAAATGCCATTCACTCCAGAAAATAATGGCAACTAGTTGGGTGAATGATACCAATCTCAGAGTACTCTGTTTTTACACAGTGATAATCATTTTACCTTTCAAAGTCATAATTTAATTAATTTATTTATTTTTTGTTTACTGGAGAAGAACACTGACCAGATTTGGCCTCATGCCAGGAACTTTTAGTGAGTATCGTGTCCAGCCCTAGAAAAACAAATGTTCATCAATCATGGCCAAATTTACCCCATCCATTTTACTTTACAAAGCCTTTGCCTGGCCAACATGGAGGCAGATTTTTGATTTTCAGCAAAAGTAGATAAAGAGAGCAGAGAAATCAAAATAAACACTTTATTATATGATAAGGGCAAAGAAGTAGAAGAAAGATGTAATTAATTTTCTAAGGCCAGAGTGTTACATGAATCAGTAATATGAAAGTTTAATGAACACTTTCTACCAAAAAGAAATATTATGCAGGAAAATAAATGCTTTCATGGACATGCTTAACATAAAACAGAAATGGTTTGAAACTTTTTAAGGTGCTTTTATGAACTGTCTGAAAACTGTGTGTTGCATTAAAACTGAGGATGAACAGATTAGAGATAAAAATGCAAAAGGTTCAGCTTTTACTGAAGTATTTCAAAAGTTACATCTAGGAGTGAATTTAACCTTGGAAAATCAAAACAAATTGTTAGAGAGTCTGAACTAGTAAATATCCAAAATGCTAATATGAAAAATGTCAAATAACATGTGTGAGGTATCCATGAAAATGGCAAATAACATGTGTGAGGTATCCATGAAAAAGAAAAATAACATGTGTGAGGTATCCATGAAAAATGGCAAATAACATGTGTGAGCTATCCATGAAAAATGGCAAATAACATGTGTGAGGTATCCATGAAGATGCGTTTCATTAACCCAGATACAGATGATGTTTCTGCTTAGGATAATTTAGACAGAGCCTAGTGCTATGGACAGCCACTACAATTTCCTGCTAATCTTAACTCGGGGGATATTTGCTGCCAAACATATCTGATAAAAATACAAAACCAAAACAAAATACACTGCATGCATTTTTTTCAAAGAACAACTGGATTCTGACAGAAATCAGATGACCTCTGTGCAGTGCATGGTCACTTTCAGTGAAGAACCCCAAGTGTAGCTCTGCATTGTGCAAACATTCTATACTTAGTGAAAAAATAAAGTTCTTAGAAAATACTAAATTAATAATTTCTTATCTTTAAATATCAATGATACTGTAAGATTATTAGCATACTGTTTAGTTGAGTTTCTTTGTGTTTCTATGCTATGCATCTATGCCCTGTTATGTTACTTCACTTCCCATAAACTGTTCCTATTTCATTAACTATAAAGTTCCGAAATGACACCCACATCATCCCAACTCCCTACAGCTTACTATGTGTGGAATGTGGAAACATGTAAACACTCATATACAGCCAGTAAAGAGATTCTGTTTAATTAAAATCTAAGCAATTGCAATATGACTCTACCTGAGGGATTAAATTTGTGTTTGGATGAACAATGAAGGAAAATAACGGACAATTTGAAAAAAATATACTACAAATTACAGTAAATTCACATTCAAAGTATTAAATACACAAAGAACTTTCAGGAAAGATTGGATAAAGCACAGCATTTATTACTTTGTCATATTTTTTCCTGCCTCAAGTCACTTTGCAGCACTTTGAAACCATTAGCTAATTTCTACAGATTTTCCTTAACAATGTTTTTATACTCTTCCAAATCTTTGCACTGTTTGGTCTGTTTCAAAACTGCCACCCTTAACAATTACTTATGCTTTCTACCCCTCTTTGAGGTGTACCATCAAGCTCCTTAAGTTTTACCTTATTCATTTCATGACCCACCTCTGTATTTTGTTAATCACATGCTCAACAGCGCTGACAAGAGGAGAGGAGAAAATAGCATCTTAAATTAACCAATAACACACTTTGAAATTCTCAGGTATAAATACTGCTGGAAAACACATTTTCCATGTTTAAGAGTCACATCTGACTCCTTCAGTAACCTGGTTATGGGAAGGCCGAATACTTGCCGGGGGGGGGTAATATTGCAAAGTGCTGTGTGTGAAGAAATGCAAGAAATGTACAAGTAATCACTGCACAAATACACAGAAATGAAAAAGAGAAAACGTTTTCTGTCACCTCATGAGATGTAATTTTTTTTTAAATCAGAGTAGCATAAATATAATACAGTTACTGAACATAACAGCTTAGTTTAGGTAAAAGTGGAGATCTTAATAATTCTCACTGTAAGAGAAGGTATGAATATAGCTCCTCTTGTGATTAATGTTTAATTAAACAGTCATGATAACAACCCAATTTCTAAGTCATCCAATGTGTGTACCACCAGCAAAGATATACCAAATAAGATAAAACCTGTATGGCGATGACTGAATCATGAAAAGTGTTTTGGAGACCCCTTTTTGCCTGTCTTTAGTTATTTGTATGGAAAGAAAATTTTTGAAAAGCATTGGTATCATGATGATTACCATTCAAAATGTGTATGGGTTGGAGGGGTATCACAGGTCAACCATGGAAAATATTAGGATTCAACCAAACACCCTAATAATGGGCGACTTCAACTACCCCACCATTAACATTAACTGGGAAACTGTGTTGTACCAACTCCTTAGCTCAGCTTTGAATTCATTCATAAACTTCTCCTTGAGATCAACGTGCACACACCCCCCCCAGGTGCAACAATATCCTAGACCGACCGAGTCATTACCAACATGAGCTACCGTGTCCAACACCTGAAGTCCTCAACTCCTCGTTCCGATCCCACATCGTTAATCACCCTTGTCCCCCACCCACCCACCCACCCACCACAGTAAAAAAAACAGTAAAGCCATCTAAAGCCATCTTAAGAAAGCCATCTTCATGATTCTTAAATAGAGTGCATGGATCGTATATATCAAAAACAGAACCAACGCTATCCTCCAAAAAAAAAAAAAAAGGTCCCTGTCATCCGTGGTAAATAAACTGTACAACAGAAGGAAGAAATTGTTGCAAAAGAGAGTAAATCCTGGTGGAGGAGGGCTGGTCAGCCTCAGCCTCCCAGTAAGAAGCTGAGATCCCTCCAAAGCTAGCTAGCTAGCTATGAAAATAAAATCACCACTAAATCCAAGGACAACCACAAAGCATTCTATAGCTATGTCAAGAATCTAGATGGCAACAACCAAATTTGCTCTGAATTACAGCAAATTACAGAACCAACTGATATTGCCAACATCCTGGCAGATTGGTTCAGTGCTAACTTTACCCCCCCCCCCTAAAGGGGGCCCATACAGTACAAGAAGAAGAGAGTCCCTGTAATCAAGCTGCACTCTCTAAAGCCAAAAACACAGCATCCATGGGACCACAATCCCCCAGGCCGCGCTTTTACACTTTTTTAGACTAACTGGGCTCCCCCACAAGCACCATGTTCAATAATACTAAACTAGGTATAAATCCCTACATCACAAGATGGGTTGCCAAATGGCTCACTGACAGAACCCACACTGTAAAAGTTGCAGACTCCAAATCTGACCTCAAAGCAGTGACAAGTGAAGTACCACAGGGTTCCGTCCTGGGTCCTCTCCTGTTTGGCCTCTATTCATCACTTATTAGACCCATTATAGAGTACACACAAGGCATCTGCAGCAGCTGGAAAGGCCACAGAAGTACCTCAGAAAGAGGATTACTGTCCTCAAACGATAGATTCCTGTCCCGAAATACACCCCGGGAATCACTTCTGGGTCTCTGCTGGACAGTGGCACAGGAAAATAACTTTCTTGGGTGGCGTAAGCTATGGAACCTTGCTGGCTAGGCTTATGTAGGCCCTTGGGCCGATAGCTTAGTACCTACCTATGAACCTATGAACCTATGGGAATTGCAACATTTACAGACACAGGTCTATAACCTCTTGAAATGCTTCTGAATTAACTGGAGTAGAATGTTTAATCTTTGCCTTATCTTCCAAAAGCCACTGGTAAAGTCTATGCATAAACAAATACTGTCTTAAAAGCATAAAAGTAGAGCATTATCTATCTACTTGTACCTCTGGGTTTTGTGTTTAAATCTGGAATCACCAGTTAGGATGTCAAGTTAATTTTAGAAGTTATTTAAGGAGTATTATTTGCAAAGCAGTTAAAAGTATTAAACTGAGCAAAAAATGTATATATTATTATAAGTTAGCCACCAGTATGGTTTTGTAAAAGGCAGATTAGCCCTACTTAGGCTAGCTGAGATCTTTGAAAGGATTGTTGAGGACATTAATAGGGATAAAACAGTCCACACTCCTGACCCACAGCTTGCCAAGCCTTCATCTCTACCCCCTCCTGCTGGGATTATTGACAAACTCTCCCAGTTCAATAGTAGCCTATATGCAATATCCAGAAGATTTAGGATTTTACGTCAATATTAACCTATATGTAATGTCCAGAAGGTTTAGGATTTTTACTTGAAATGTTTTCATAGGTCGTTCTATAGTTCAGGCAGACTTCAAGACTTTTTCTCATGTAGATAGCAAATACTGGAAGTCTGTAGGGAAAAAAAACAGATGTATCAGTGAACATGCTTTTTGGGAGTGTAATGAGTTGGTAGATTTTAAAAATTCCCAACTGAATAAACTGTCAGAAATGATGGGGGAGCAAATGTCTATAACTAAGGAAATGGGACACTGGATCCAAATATTCTAAACATAATAAGGCATTTCTAAGTTTAATGCTAATGACTGTCAAAAAGCAATTATTAGAAAATGGATATCAAAATTAAAAGCAGCTGTAATTGAAGTATTGAATATTGTAAAGGAGATAAAATAAGTGGAGGATGGATCTCTAGAAAAAAGGATGGCACAAATTGTATAGAAATAAATATAATTTGGGGAAACAATACATAGGTAATTACTAGGCTAATGGCCCCAGGATTTTTTTAAGCTTAGCCATGCTTCTCAAAGGTGAGAATTAAACCCAGTACCCTGTGTTTCTAAGGTAAACAGTTTAAGTATTATGCATTCCCCCTTCCATGCAAAATAATGTTCAGGAAGAGCGGGAGGAATTAGGTTTAAGGGAAGGTAGGTATTGAGCAATTTATTTCATGCTGGAATGAATAACAATTGTTAAAAAGAAATACAATCATAATTGATGTAAAATTTATGAAAATGAAAAATGTTAATGTGGTTTGTTTTATTTTCTGTTGAGGTATGTGTGCCTATGTCTTAAATGGTAATGTAATAAAGGTGTTTAAAAAACATTAACCCATATTCAATTCTCTGGCCTCATGCTCTTTGGTATATACTGCCATGATAAGAAGAATGATACCAAGGGGACTATGGTGAATGGTGGTGCTTATCACTTCCCATTCTGATACTCAAATTCTCGAGCAAAGACTGGGCCAAACAAATACTTGTCATGCTATTCACTGACTTAACACTCAACAACAAGAAATGTATCAGTTTCCTTTGGTAAGTGTACAGACACTACTGCATACCATGGAAATAGCATTCCTCCTAAATATAACACAATAATCATATATTTGGCTACCAGGATTGATAAAAAAACTCTCTTTGATCACCACGTTTCTGTCATGGTTGCAGATGTTTTTTTAGCTTGTACAGTTTATCCTTCATGGTATCTCCTTAAAGACCAACATATATAATCCTACTTTATTCCTCCCTCAGTAGGCCAGTAATAGAATATAACTCCCTGTTCAGCACGTACCAAACTATGTACTTAAACCAGCTCAATAAATCAAACTATTTCCTCACCACACATAATTCAGGTCTCAGTAATCATAGCTATTCTGATAGACCTAAAAATCTCTCTACTCATGGGGGGACCTGAAGAGTGATATCTGCTTAGCCTTCTCTGTTATGAACCACCTGACAATCTGAACTTACTTTCCAACTTACTTTTAGTACAGCCAATAGGCCTTGAGCCAACTTATTCTTCAAAACATAGCAATCATCTGCAGGCCAGAGCAAGAGCTCAGAAAAGGAGGCTATCATCCAGACAGGCATGAAGGATGTTTCTGCTCTGCTCTTTCTCTGTAGGTCTACCCTGTTCATATAGCAAGACATGTCCTTATCCCACAGGCCTAGAAGTCTGGTTTTATCACCCTAGATTGGGGACTTATTTCATTTTAGGACAGACTCTAACTGACCCCAGGCTGGCGAAAGTACAGCTGTGTAAGTGAACTTACCATAACAGTAGATGGTCAAATGATCACTGCTGCAGTAGCCTAAGCTATATGGTTTATAACCTGGATATGATATGACTGATGGGCAGCTTTCAAAGCATCAGTGCACCTTCTACATGCCCAAATTGTCAGGCAGTTCAAGCTGAGCTCACTGAAAGACAGTTTTCATGCCAGCTGAGAGAACTAGGCTGAGCCTTGAAAGGACCTTACTAGGAACAACAAACAGCAAATGTCCACTACCTTGTATAATAATACATCAAAAACAAAGAAATTGAAGAGAAGGAGCTGCTACTGCAGCAGTGATCATTCAAACATTTACTGTTATGGTAAGTTTACTTACACCACTGCACTGTGTTCATTATATTGATAACTACTACAACAGCCTAAACTATATGGGTAGATTACCATACTCCAGAACAACTAGGGGGTGGAAAGGGAAGGGTCCAGAAGCCTGTAAAGAATGCTCCTAGCAAAGCTTGACCTAGACCTAGTGAATGAATCTAGCTAGTGGTGCTTTCTAAAAATATATACAGAGGACCAAGTTGCTGCTTCTAAAATATTTATTGAGTCTAACCATTTCCAAAGAACCATAGATGAAGCTAAGGCCCTAATAAAATGTGCCTTGACCTTATCTGGAATAGTTTTGTTGTAGTGAAAATAACAAATGTTAATAGCTTGAGACAACCACTTGGAAAAAGTCTGCTTTAACATAGGTTGCCTCTTTTTCTTATACACTACTTGCATAGGACAGAGCAATCAATAAAATTGTTTTCCATGTTATGAGCTTCAAGTCAGGTAGATGAGCAGGTTCAACTGGAACAAGTGTTAGCTTTTCTAACACAAAATTAAAATCCCAATAAGGGGACATTGGTTTTCTTGGAGGTCTCTTATACAGTACCCCTTACAAAAATATTTTGATATGAGAATGCCTTGAAAGATGGGAACCCATGAGCAGATATGCTGACGTGGCCGGCAAATTAACCATGAGAGAGGAGTAAGACAGGACACAGGAAATTAACTCACAAATATTTTTAAACCAGTGCAACACTAGCCCTGAATGGGCACTGGATATGTTTTTGGCACCTACTGGAAAACCTTTTCTGTTTGCTTATATATGATTTCCTAGCAGCAGACTTTCTTGCCTGCATTAGTACCTGCTGCACATCTTCAGCAAACAGGGGTATAAAAGTTAGTAAGACTCTATCATCCAGGCAGGCAGTTGAAGTTGTTTGGTGCCTGGATGTATCACACACCCCTGTACTTGTGTAAGTAAATCTAGTCTGTGAGGAAGCTTGTGGTAACTGCTCCTGGCCAGTTCCAAAAGGAGGGAAAACACTGTTGCATTGGCCAGAAGAGAATTGCCGCAATGATCTTGAGGGATTCCTTCTGAATATTCATAAGTACCATGGATATCAGTGCAAAGGGTGGAAAAGCATACAGAAGTATTCTGGTCCAAGAAAAAGAAAAGGCATCTATCTTCAAGCCCTTCTTGCATGAAGTCATGGAGCAGAATTGTGCCAGCTGATAGCTCAGAGAGAAGGCAAAAAGGTTTACATGAGAATCTCCCAACATATGGATCAAATCTTGGAAGACTCCTGCCATGGTCTAGTTTTCCTTCATGAGGGTATGCCTTTGTTCTGCTCAGCTTGTTTGCCACACAGTTTTGCTCTGATGGACTTTAGGATGCTTGTAGAGTGAAATTGTGCTGTATAGCTGTATCCCATGCTAGCATGGCTTGGCTAGTCTACATAGAGGTTAAGATATGGGTTCCCCCTTGCTTGTTTATGTACCACTTCACAGTGGTATTGTCTTTGACAACTTAAAGAGGTCCTTGGGACCAGAAATGATTCAGAGAGCTGAGTGCCTTGGTAACAGCAAGTATCTGTTTTATTGCTATGTGCTTGTGTCTGCCTTTGTTGTCCCAGATACCTTGCTTTTTTACCCACCTTGACTCTGCTTTCCAAGCAGGGTGGGAGGTTGGTGTAATGGTTAAGGTGTTTGCCTTACAGTTACAAGGTGCAAGGTTTGATTCTTACATGGGGCAATTTGCTAGGCTTAAAATGGTGCACAATAGCAGTTAGCCTAGTACTAATATATGAACCTGTCTGCAGTGACCAAATGATTTGGAGCAAGAGGGGAGAAGGCAATACCTTGATTCAGGGAAATTTGATGGTTCCAGGAAGTGATTTCTCATCTCTATTCTTCTCACAAATCTCAGAACAGTAATCAGAAAGGATAATGGGTGTTGGTGCAGGGCCTAAAAAGATTTCAGACACCATTATATCTTTTTCATGTGTAGCCTTGCCAGAGGTATTATGAGCATTATAGAAGCCACGCAATCCAGAATCCTGATATCTCCTCACAGTGACTGATGTCTGAGTGAAAACCCCTAAAACAGATCTAAATATAGATGCATTTTTTCTGTGGAAGAAAAGCTCTTTGTACTAAGGTGTGTAGCATATATCCCAGGAACACAATCCTGTATGATGGAGTCAAGAATGATTTTTGGATTTTATCTTTGAATCCCAGCCTGCACAGGACATTTTATGTCCAAGTGAGAGATTTCTGAGATTTTGAAAAAGACTCTAAAAATAAACAGCTATCTAAATATGTAAACATGTTGATACCATTTAGCCTGCAATGAGCTACAACTGAGACTAGACACTTTGTGAACTCTCTTGGAGCAGTGGATAGACCAAAGGGTAAGGCGAGAACTGATAATGTGATCTAGACACATAATAGGTTCATAGGTTCATAGGGTGATACTAGGCTATCTGTCCTAGGGCGTTTATAAGCCTAGCCAGAGTGTGTTTGGCTTTCGCCACCCTTTTAGATTAGTTGACTGTGCCTCTGTATACTAGGTCACAGAAGGTAGCCCTTTTAAGATTTGTTTACTGTACCTCTGTCAAGCAGTGACACAGAAGAGATCCCAGGGGTAAACTTATGATCTCCCATCCATTCATCAATATTTCTCTAGAAGAGGGTCAGTGAGGTGCTCTGCCTGACATGGATTGGGATTTTGTTCCAGAGTGAGGGGTGCCTCTGGGATATGAATCTGTCCCTCCAGCATGTCCTATTTATTTCTGTGCTGAGGTTCAAGTCCCTGGAGTGTATAGCTCTAAGGGATTTAGATTTCCTGAGGTGAAGCATGTCCATTAATTCTGGGTTGGACATGGCTTTATATGTCAGACACAGATCGCCTCTGAGTAGAGCTGGAGTTTCTTTAGCCGAACTGCATAGGGCATCTGTTTGAGCCCCTTGATCCTCTTGGTGAGATACTTTTGGGGTCTTTCCAGTTGCTGAAGGTGTCGGGTAAGGAAGATCCCAAAAGGGGCATTGTACTCAATTATGGGCCTGATAAGTGATGAGTAGAGGGGCACAATGACCTCTCTTGATCTAGATGTGAACCCTTTCATGATAAGGTGGACTATACAGAAGGTCTTTCTAACCACTTTGGTAACGTGATTGTCTAAGGAGAGATTGCTATCTACTTGGGTCCCCAAGTTCCTAATTACTTCTTCCATACTTAATGGATTACCACCTATGTGGTAATTTGTGGGCACTTTGTTTTTTCCAAAGGGGATGACTATGCACTTTTTGGCATTTAGCTTTAGGCCATGGCTCTCGCACCAGTTATCCGTCTCTGTGAGACCCTTTTGGAGGATGCTTGTGTCAGTCGGAGAGTCGATTATAGCACCCAGTTTGCAGTCATCTGCGAACTTGGTCAGCCATAGTCCACTCGTGTTAGCCTGTACCTCGGAGAAATATATACCGAACAAGAGAGGTCCCAGGATTGAGCCTTGAGGGACACCACTTGTAATTGGTTTAGAGTCTGACATGGCACCTGCTATTCTGACCGAGTGGGTTCTATCCCTGAGCCAGTTTGCAACCCATCTTGTGACATAGGGGTTGATATTTAAGCTGGTGAGCTTATTTATGATGCCCGAGTGGGGTATTGTGTCAAAGGCCTTTGCGAGGTCCAAGTAGGCTGTGTGGACTATCTTCCCTTCATCTATGGCTTTGGTAACTGTTTAAAAGAAATTGACCAGCTTCAAGAGGCAAGATCTGCCCTTAACGAAGCTGAATTGGGTAGGATCCAGTGTCTGGAGGTCCCCAATGTCTTTGTTTATGATTTCCATGATGATACGCTCCATAGCTTTGCAGACCAGGCTAGTCAGGCTTATAGGGCAATAGTTTCCGGGGTCTGTTGTGGCACCACCTTTGTGGAGTGGGACCACTGTTGCTGTACGCCATTCCTTGGGAATATATCCTGTAGTAAGGCTGAGATTGAACAGTGACTTTATACAAGGGTTTAGTTCTTCTTGGAGCTCGTGTAAGATGCAGCCCGGGACACCGTCTGGTCAAATTGATGCTGTGTTTTTATCTTTGGAGAGGGCAGCTCTCACCTGTGCATCTGTGATCTCAGGAAGGCTACATTCTGTTGGGACAGACATTTGCTCTTTTGGGGGGGAAGGAGGGGGGGAGTTTGCACTGAACCTTTCTGCCAGGATGTTGGCAATGTCTGTGGGTTCAGTGAATTTTTTGTCATTTTGCACAAACTCAGAGCATATCTGGGAGTTGCCTCCCAGGTTTCTGACATAACTAAAGAAGGCCTTGTGATTATCTTTAGTGTCTTGTGCAATTTTTCTTTCAAAGTTGGCCTTAGAAGATTTTATGAGGGATCATAGTTTCTTGCTAGTACTGATCAGTGACACCTTCCCTTTTTGGGATTTTGCTCTGTCATGTAGTAGCTTTCTCCTTCTATTGTATAGCTTATTTATGGCCGGGTTCCACCAGACAGGTCTCCTGCCTTCGGAGGAGTGAGTCTTGGTTTTATTTGGGATAGCATGCTCCATGCATTCCTGTAGGTGTCCATAGAATGCTTTTGTAAAGGATTCTGCATTTTGGGCCATATTGTCCACTGGCCCAGGGGCTTTGAAGGATTCCACCTCAGTTTTGAGAAGTGTGAAGTTTGCTTTTGAGAAGTTCTTCACCATGGTTTCCTTGGCTAGGGATGGGGACTGAATATGGATGTCCAGTGAGATTTGTTTATGGTCTGATCTTACCAATGAGGGGTATACCTCTGGTGTGGAACATAGAGGCCCCATGTTGGTGATGACCAGATCCAGTATGTTTTCCCCTCTTGTGGGAGTGGTGACCAGTTGTTCCATAGCATTTGAGTTTATAAATTCTAGGAACCATTGGGCGAGGGTGTTTGGGCTTGAGTAGTTTGCCCAATCGATGTTTGGGTAGTTGAAGTCACCCAATATAATAGTTTTTGGAGAGACCTTAATATTCTCCAGTGTTCTCAGGAAAGCCGAGTGAGGTTCCTGTGTTTGGGAGGGTGGTCTGTAGCAGGCTGCAAACTGAAAGGCAGTTTTGCCCACTGTTAGTTGCACATGGATGGTCTCCGAAGCTTCGTGCAGTGCCACTAGCCTGGAGGTGTGGGTATCTTTGATAAATATGGATACTCCCCCTCCTTTTGTGGTTCGGTCCGAGTTTTGGGGCCAGAAAGCATGGTATGAAGTATAGCCTGGTAGTGCTGGGGTGCTCTCGGGAGCCTTGAACCAGGTTTCTGTTACTGCACAGATATCGATATTCTCCATACTGAGGAGAGTCTCGAGTGCATGCATCTTGAGGTTTAGACTTCTGGCGTTGAGTAGCATTACACTTAGTTTTTTTTTTCTTTGTGTTGTCTATGGGGGTGGGTTTGTCTTTTGAGCCTTGCCTAAAAAAGGCACTATGGGGGAGGCAAGAGCCTTAGCCAGTATTCAAAAACCAGGGGTGACAGGTGCAAGCCGTCCCTAGTGAAGCAACGTGGCTTGTCGAGCAGGTCATCCCAGGCTGACAGACACTGGATCCCATTTGAATGACACCAATATTTTAGCCAATTGCTAAAATTTATCATTTTTGTCTTTATACTGTGGCATCATTCTTGGTGAGGGTAAGATGCTACTCAAGGTCAAGGTCATACCAGCCTGGGCTACATGATCAAAGAGCTCCTGTACGTCTTTTTTCATGTAGTCCAGGGAGGTACATCTCAGGTCATTCACACCAGCATGGACAATGACGGAGTCATACTTGTACTTGCTTTGGAGTGACCCGAGTGCTTGTGTTATGTGGCAGATCCTGGCACCTGACAGGCAGCTTACAGTGACCTTCTCCTTGTTCAGCCTGGTGAGTGGGACATCAGTGTGTCTGACAATAGAGTCACCTATTACAAGTGTATTAGGTGTGTTGTTTAGCCTTAAGGGCTGTGACTGTGTGGCACTCTGACTTTGTGAGCTATGTGCTACGTGGATATTGTTTCGTGATAGGTGTTGCTTGGATGTCTGCTTTGGAGATCTCTGCTGCTTAGGCAGATTTTTATTTAGAGCCTCCGAGTATGTTATTGTGTCTTTATGTGTTTGGTTTGCTGATGCGATAGGTCTATGTGAGACTGGATTTGTGGTGTGTGTGGTTACCTTCTCCTCCTGACAGGCTGTGCCAGTACTGGGTTGAGAGAGCTTAGCCTCCAGTTTGGCTATATAGTTGCATCTCTCACATATATTTGAGCTTGTTGGGAGGAGGAGAGGGATAGGGCGGCCATGGTGGTGCAGTGGTTAGCATTACCGCCTCACAGCAAGAGGTTCTCCGGTTCAATCCTTGGCTGGGGTGCCTTCTGTGCGGAGTCTGCATGTCCTCCCTGTGGTCGCGTGTTTCCTCCCTCCGGTGCCCGTTTCCCCACATCCCAAAGACATGCTGCAGGTGGATTGGACACTCTAAATTGGCCCTAGGTGAGTGTGCCTTCTGTGGAAGGTTACTGGCTGGCAACAAACTCCACTGCCATTCAATGTGCGGACAAGGTGATCCGCTGTGGCGACCCCTAACCGGGAAAAAGCCGAAAGAAGAAGAAGAAGGGAGGAGGAGAGGGATGTCTGTATACATAAGGCAGTTGTAACATTGCCTCAAGATTCCCAGATTCACCAGCTGGACTGGAGAGTAAACTCGAAACTGACGTTTGGACATGCCTGAATAATATAGGGAACTACTTATTGACTGATCAGAAAGAACCAATAGGGAGCAAGTGCTTTGAAAGAGTATAAGAGGATGTAGTGCTTTAGTTTGTGTTTACCTATGAGATTACTTATACGAGCAAGTGCAGGGCTTTAGAATGAGAATAGAGTGCTTAATTTGAGATTTAGAGCAGTTCTAAGGGAAAAAGTGAAGAGTAGACTTTGTGAAGCCGGGAATAGTTTAAGCTTGTTTAAGCGGAACTGCCCAACACTGCTCTGTGCGCAAGGCCGCGCTAAAAGAGGGTTGCAGGGTTTTAAGAGATAGAGATCAAGGAGTTTAGAATTGACCCAAAATGGCCAAAAAAACTACAGCTTCTAGGCAGTAACCACTCCTACAGGGACAGGCAGGCTGTTCAGTGTTAACCACTGCCACTGGTGAACACAAAGACTTCCCTTTAGTCCAAGCAAGCACTGGCCTCCAAGAAACTTACAAACAGTTCAGAACAGCAAATCTGTAACTGAACTTAGTTAAATTTCAGAAGGTGGGAAAAAAGCAAGATTTTTTTGTTTTTTTTCTTTTTTGGTTTAGTTTAAAGGTGACAGAGATACACAAGTAGCAAAATATTCACAACAGTGCAATAAATGACCCCACACTTGAGTGCTAGGCCAAAGTCAGGTAAAATGCAGTTTTAAGTGAAAAAATGATTTTAAATTAAGTGCAACACAGGAAATGCAGTAAACAAGCTTTAGATGTGTTCTAAATACTGTTTCTAATACAGATATAAACTTTAGCAAGCTGGAAAATGCCGAAAAGTAGGCGGCAAAGCAGTAATTCTTAACAAAAAAGCAGAAGAAAATACTTAAAATCTCAAAAGTGGCTTAAAAAACATCTAAAGTCTGGGGGAATAGGGATGTGATGATAGGCATCTTTAAAATCTAATTTTACAAACTAAAAACTCAAATGAGAAAGAAGTGGTAACAGGTTGTGAAGCAAAAGCATTTTGGGCATTTTTTAATACTGGTTTAGGAAAGAAAGTTCAAGAACAGGTCTTCAGGCATTTTCTTTTTTGAACAGAAACCTTTTCCTACAGGGAAGCAAAAACTGTTACGGTTACCCCCTGAGATAGCATTTGTTGCAGGACAAGAGGGAATAGAAGGTTTTGACCTGGTGGATGTGAAATAATCTCCTAGAAAGGAGGAATTTCTTCCTACTGCCATCTTTAACCCTGCTGAACCAGTCTCAGAATCCATTTGTCTGAAACAATTTCTTGCCAAAGAAAGAAATGGAAATTCAGACTTCCTGGAAGGGATAAAGGACTGTCATGATGGGTGAGGGGAGTGGGGAGACAAGGTCTCTTATATAGTCTTACTTGACTGTCCTTTGTTCTTGGGGTGGGGGTTCCTACTTTCTTTATGGAACCTCCCTGACCTTGCTTTTTTTAAATGATGAGACCAGTTGGCATAATGGTTAAGGTCTTCACCTCCCATGCACAAGTTACAAGGTTTGATCCTGACCTCCGACCAATGCCTGTTTGGAGTTTGCACATTCTCCTTGTGTCTCTGTGGGATTTCTCCCACATTCGAAAAACATGCTGAGTGTTTCCATCTCAAACTCACCAATGAATGGAGCTGTGGCCAGCAGCACAGACTCTACATGGTGCCCTATAGGGGGGAAAAGTTGTACAGACCAACTGCTTTGAGCATCTACTGTGGTACACAATATCCTCAAGATAGGAGAACATGGATCACAGACTATGTGCTGTGTGCATCTACTGTGGTGTGCAGTATAGTCAAGATAGGAGAACATGGACCACAGACTATACACCATGGCAGGGCTAGCCACTTGATGGTGTAAAATATGTCTCTAGGTGATTCGGTCATGTTGACTAATGTCGTCAAAATGGGCATGGTAGTTACTGGTGATAAAAGGATTGAGGACCAGACCTATGCCAGTGACCCTTGCCAACAGTGGGAGGGGTATATTTGTCGCTATTGGCCAGTGTGTGCCTGCCATAAAGCCCATGGGTCAATAAGCTACCGGCCAGGTGGTCTCTAGTTACCCAGCCTGGGTTACCTGGGATAGCTCTGCTGAGTGAAAGCTGGATGTAAAACATGAACTGAGAATTGCTACACTTAATTTAGGTTCACTGACAGGATGGAGCTTGGATGACATGATGATACAAAAAGATGAGACAAGATGGAAGGGTAGTGCAGCAAAGCCACTTGGTTTGGGATCCAGACTCTACTACTCAGGAGGGGGACAGGCTAGAGATGGTGTAGGAATTGTGGTGAGAGAGCAGCTTCAGAAGGCAGTGAGGGATATCATCAGAATTAATGATTCATGACAATCAGATCAGACTTCAGTGTAATGATAGGGCAGTATTCATAATCTCAGCCAATGCCCCACACCAGGGTTGTGATAGTGAGGAAAAAAGTGCATTCAGAAGATAGCAGTTGTGAGACCTTTTAGATAAAGCAGAATAACATGAATTGGTGTTGATAATGTGATAATGGGTGACTTGAATGTGCATATCTGGGCAGGCAATGAGGACTGCCTGGGTCCACATGGGTGGGGCAACAGGAATAAAGAAGGAGAAGCCATTCTAGACTTCTGTGTGTTGATAGTAGCCAACTCAGAAAGAGAGACAGTCACAAGATCACATACAAGAATAGCCAACATGCAACTCAGGTAGACTTCCTCCTAGTAAGGAAAGGCACTGGGTAGAATCCATGATTGCAAAGTCATCCCCAGTGAAACAGTTGGCCCATACATTATACCATTAGTTGCCACAATCAGCTGCAACCAGTGGTCATCTAAGGTCAACATAGACCAGGCCTAAAACAGCATGTGTTAGGACTTCAGAAAAGATATATGGCTGAGTCAGGTATGCAAATAAGTTAATATTCCTGTGTGGAAGGAATATTAACTGAACTAGAAGTTAGTCAGTGTTTGCTGAATTTTGTTATTTGCTAGTAATTACAGGTGTGGGGGTAGTCACATTCTTTGATTTCCTGTCCTTGCCTATTTAAGTGGTACAGTGTGAAATATTTTCTGCTTAAAAACCTCAGCTTTGGCTGGCTAAGAACTTGTTGTATTCAACTGGACGTATAAGAGAATTTAAGTACCTTTATCTGCTCTATTTTTTTCAAAAAAATACAGTATTTAAATTGATTTTAACTGTGTGGAAGGAATATTAACTGAACTGAAAGTTAGTCAGTGTTTGCTGAATTTTGTTATTCGCTAGTAATTACAGGTGTGGGGGTAGTCACATTCTTTGATTTCCTGTCCTTGCCTATTTAAGTGGTACAGTGTGAAATATTTTCTGCTTAAAAACCTCAGCTTTGGCCGGCTAAGAACTTGCTGTATTCAACTGGACGTATAAGAGAATTTAAGTACCTTTATCTGCTCTTTTTATTTCAAAAAAATACAGTATTTAAATTGATTTTAACTGTGTGGAAGGAATATTAACTGAACTGGAAGTTAGTCAGTGTTTGCTGAATTTTGTTATTTGCTAGTAATTACAGGTGTGGGGGTAGTCACATTCTTTGATTTCCTGTCCTTGCCTATTTAAGTGGTACAGTGTGAAATATTTTCTGCTTAAAAACCTCAGCTTTGGCTGGCTAAGAACTTGTATTCAACTGGATGTATAAGAGAATTTAAGTACCTTTATCTGCTCTTTTTTTCAAAAAAATACAGTATTTAAATTGATTTTAACTGTGTGGAAGGAATATTAACTGAACTGGAAGTTTTGACTCTGCTCTTCAGTTAGTCCTACCCACCCTCCCTGTTTTTGTTTTGGTGTTAATCTTAGTGGCCTTGCAACTGCCCGCCCTCTTGTAAATTTGTGTTTGGATACTCCTTCTGGGCCCATCTCATTTGCTCACTCAACTGAGTGCAGTGAGATCATATTCTGATTTCAGGCACTCCTGCTGTGTACAAAGAGAGCATCTGGGAAACAAACAAAAAAAATTTAAGCTTGTTTCCTGCCTTTCCTGTTAAGTGGTATAGACTATTTGTAGGCCCCAAGCCCTTCTGTGTTGGAGGAAGCCTTCTAGCTTAGTTTTTTCTTTTAACTAGCCAGTTTTCTAGTTTCAGCACTCAAATCTGTTTCTTTGATCTCAGCACTTATTCAGAAAAAAAAAAAAAATTTCATCTGCTTTTACTGTACTTGTGTTTCTACCTACTTTTTTTTACTTTTGCATCATCTTAAAAGTACTCAGTTGTATTTATTATTGCTTGGTGTAACTCATTCTAAGCCTTTTGATTTAAACACTTGGGCTTCGGACCAGTTGTTTTGCACTGAGAGGGTTTGTGGTCTGCACTGTAGTGGCAGAACAGGTAGCTTACATCCTTCTAGGTTGGGAACTGCTGATTGAGGGCTCAGTGTCTGTTATTCTAAAAGTGTATTAATTCTGGTTTAAGCACTTGGGCTTTCAGGCCAGTTATTTTACATTAAGAGGGTTCGTGGTCTGCACTCTTGTGGGAGGAAAGGCTGGACTCTGCCCTTCTGAGCTGGGAATTTCTGGTTAAAGGCTTATAGTGCATGCATATCTGAACTGCTTCTTACTGAAGATGGTGCCTTTTTTGCTGTGGCATAGACTGGATTCGGGCCTGCTGGATCTAGCTTTGTTTGTGTAACTTGAGCACTAATCCAGGCATTCTCTAAAGTATTCAATTGTATTTATTACTGCTTGGTAGTAACTTGATTAAAGTGTAGCTATCATTCTAAGTCTTTTGGATTAAGCACTTGGGCTTCAGACCAGTTGTTTTACATTAGGAAGGTTTGTGGCATGCACTGTGGTGGCAGGACAGGTAGCTTTCATCCTTCTAAGTTGGGAACTGCTGATTGAGAGCCCAGTGTCTGTTATTCTTAAAGTGTATTAGTTCTGGTTTAAGCACTTGGGCTTCAGGCCAGTTATTTTACATTAAGAAGGTTTGTGGTCTGCACTCTTGTGGGAGAAGAGGCTGGACTCTACCCTTCTGAGCTGGGAATTTCTGGTTAAAGGTTTATAGTGCCTGAATATTTGAACTGTATCTTACTGAAATTGGTACACCTTGTTTGCTGTAGCATAGACTAGATCCAGGCCTGCTGAATCTAGCTTTGTTTATATGCTTGTTGTTTGTTTGCTTGTTATTTCCCTGGAGCTAATTCCACCTTCTCAGTGCTTCTGTGGATCACTAGTGATATCTGCATTGCTTACTGTACTTATTTCCTTGTTTCACTTGAAAGAAAGTTACTGTTTGTCGTTTTTGCATTTAAGTTACCTGTAACAAATTGCACTTAAGTTACCTGGCACTTGCTCACTAAAGCAATTATATAAGTCAGCACTAAAAATTAAAAGCACTACACCCTCACTCCCCACTGGCCCTGGTTTTCAATTATTAAGGAATTCCCAATATTATTCTAGCATGTCCAAAGGTCAGTTGTCAATCTCCTCTCCGGTCCAGCTGGTGAATCTGGGAATCTTGAGGCAATGTTATAACTGCCTCATGTACACAGACAACCCTCTCCTCCTCCCCACAAATTCCAACACATGTGAGAGATGCAACCATATAGCCAAACTGGAGGCTAAGCTCTCTCAACTCAGTACTGGCATAACCAGTCAGGAGGAGAAGGAAACCACACTCACTACAATTCCAGTCTGACATAGACCTACCACGACAGCAAACCAAACACATAATCACACAAAAACATACTCGGAGGCTCTAAATAAAGATCTGCGCAGCAGAGACCTCCAAAGCAGACACCCAAGCAGCCGCTACTCAAAACAAAACACGTGCAACACATATCTCACAAAGCCAGTGTGCGAACAGTCACAGCCCTTAAGACTAAACAACACACGTGATACACTTGTAATAGGTGACTCTATCGTCAGGCACACTGGCGTCCGCTCACCAGGCTGAACAAGGAGAGGGTCACGGTGAGCAGCCTGTCGATCCGCCACATAACACAAGCACTCAGGTCACTCCAAGGCAAGTACAAATATGACTCAGTCATTGTCCATGCTGGTGTGAATGACCTGAGACGTACCTCCCTGGACTACATGAAAAGAGACATAAAGGAGCTCTCTGAGCATGTAGCCCAGACCTTGAGTAGCATCTTACCCTCACCAAGAATGATGCCACAATATGAAGACAAGATGATCAATTTCAACAATTGGCTTAAGTACTGGTGTCATTCAAAGGGGATCCAATGCCTGTCAGCTTGGGATGATATGCTCGACAAGCCATGATGCTTCGCTAGGGATGGCTTGCACCTGTCACCCTGGGCTTTGGATATTGGCAAAGGCTCTTGCTACCCCATAGTGCCTTTTTAGGCAAGGCTCAAAAGACAAACCCACCTCCATAGGTTTCACAAGGGATAAGAAACTAAGAGTAATGCTACTCAATGCCAGAAGTCTAAACCTCAAGATGCACACACTCGAAACTCTCCTTAGCATGGAGAACATCGATATCTGTGCAGTAACAGAAACCTGGTTCAGGGCTCCAGCACTACCAAGTTATACCTCATACCATGCTTTTCAACCACAAAAGGAGGCGGAGTATCGATATTCATCAAAGATACCCACACCTCCAGGTTGGTGGCAAAGCATGAAGCATCAGAGACTATCCATGTGCAACTAACAGTGGGTAAAACTGACTTCCAGTTCATAGCCTGCTACAGACCACCTTCCCAAACCCAGGAACCCCACTCAGCCTTCCTGAGAACACAGAAAAATATGAAGGTCTCTCCAAACACCATTATATTGGGCGACTTCAACTACCCAAACATAGACTGGGAGCATTACTCTAGCTCCAACACCCTAGCCCTCTATGGAACAACTTGTTACCACTGCCACAAGAGGGGAAAACATACTGGACCTGATCATCACCAACATGGGGACTCTATGCTCCAGACCAGAAGTGTATCCCTCACTGGTAAGATCAGACCATAAACTAATCTCACTGGATATTCACATCCTGACCCCACCCCCTGCCCAGAAAACCACAGTGAAAACTTCACACTCCTCAAAACTCAGGTGGAATCCTTCAAAGCCCCCGGGCCTGTGGATTCTATGAACACCTTCAGGAATGCATGGATCATGCAATCCCAAATAAAACCAAGACCCAATCCTCCAAAGGCAGGCGTCCTGTCTGGTGGACCAGCCATAAACAAACTATACAATAGAAGGAGGAAGCTACTAAATGATAGAGCAAAATCCCAAAAGGGAAGGCATCACTGATCAGTATTAGCAAAAACTACGGGCACACATAAAATTGTCTAAGGCCAGCTTAAAATTGCACAGGACACTAAGGATAATCACAAGGCTTTCTTTAGTTATGTTAGGAACCTGGGTGGTAATTCCCAGATATGCTCAGAATTAGTCCAAAATGACAAAAATACACCGAACCCACAGACATTGCCAACATCCTAGCTGACAGGTTCAGTGCAAACTTCTCCCTCCCACCAAAGGGCAAATATCTATCCCAGCAGAGTGCTGCCCCTGACATCTCAGAAGTTCAGGTAAGTTTCCAAAGCAAAACACAGCATCAATGGGACCAGCATGAACTGCTAAACCCAAACATAAAACTACTGTTCAATCTCAGCCTTACTACAGGATATGTGCCCAGAGAGTGGCATACAGCAACAGTGGTCCCTCTCCATAAAGGTGGTTCCTCAACGGATCCTGGAAACTATCCCCATAAGCCTGACTAGCTTGGTCTGCAAAGCTATGGAAAGGATCATCATGGACCTCATAAATAAAGATATTGGGGACCTACAAACACTGGATCCTACCCAGTTTGGCTTTGTTAAGGGCAGATCCTGCCTCTTAAACCTGGTTGATTTCTTTGAAACAGTCACCAAGGCCATTGGAAGGTGGTCCACACAGCCTACCTGGACCTAAAAGCCTTGATACAATACCTCACTCGGGCATTATAGATAAGCTCACCAGCTTAAATATAAACCCCTATGTCACTAGATGGAAGGACAGAACCCACATGGTTAGAATTGCTGGAGCCATGTCAGACTCCAAACCAGTTACAAGTGATGTCCCACAAGGCTCAGTCCTGGGACCTCTCTTGTTAGGTATATATTTCTCGAGGTACAGGCCAACATGGAAGGACTGTGGCTGACCAAGTTGCAGATGACTGCAAACTGGGCACCATGTCGACTCTCCAGCCGACACAAGCATCCTCCAAAAGGGCCTCATAGAAACAGACAACTGGTACCAGAGCCATGGCCTCAAGCTAAATGCCAAAAGTGTATAGTCATCCCTTTGGCAATTACCACATAGGTGGTAATCCATTGGGACCTGGGGACCCAAGTTGATAGCAATCTCTCATTTGACAACCACGTGGCCAAAGTGGTTATGAAAACATTTTATATAGCCCACCTAATCATGAAGGGATTCACATCTAGATCAGGGGCCTCTCTACTCATCCCTCATCAGGCCCATAATTGGTACAATGCCCTTTTGGGATGTACCTTACCAGACACCTGCAGCAACTGGAAAGACCCCAAAAGTACCTCACCAAGAGGATCAAAGGGCTCAAACAGATGCCATATGCTGCCCAGTTAAAGAAACTCCAGCTCTACTCAGTGGCATACCGCCTGTTCAGAGGCAATCTTTGCCTGACATATAAAGCCATGTCCAACCCGAATTAATGGACATGCTGCACCTCAGAAAATCCAAATCCCATGAGACTTGAACCTCAGCACTGAAATAAATAGGACATGCTGGAGGGACAGATTCATAACCCAGAGGCTCCTTCACTCTGGAATAAAATCCCAGTCCAGGTTAGGCAGAGTCCCTCATTGACTCTCTTTAAGAGGAATCTTGATGAGTGGATGGGAGATCGTATCACTTCTGTGTCACTGTTAGACAGAGGCACAGTATACTAACCTCGAAAAAGGGCATAGCAAAATAAATTTAAAATGGGTGGCGAAAGCCAAACACATTGTGGCTAGGCTTATAAATGCCCTAGGGCAGATAGCCTAGTATGAACCTATGAACCTATGAACCTATAAGAAATGCTGGTGGTGGAATGCAGAAGTCCAGGACGTCAACAAAAAAAAAAATAAGGAGTGCAGGAAGACGTGGGAGATAGAAAAGATTGACCAGGCTAGGAAGGACTACTGGTTGGCTAACATAGAAGCTAAGAAGGAAGTTGCAATAGCAAAGAGTAGGGTATCAGAGGCACTCTACCATCTTCTGGAAAGTGACTCAGTAAGTGGCACAAAGAAACTATATCAGGTTGCAAGGCAAAGACAGAAGGATAAAGAAGATAGTCAGACACCCTTCATAAGGGAAGCCAGCAACAACCTGCTCACTAGTCCACAGGGCATTAAAGGCAGATGGAAGGAGTATTTCCAGCAGCTTCTGAATGAAGAAAACCCCACAGAAGCTGGTGCTGTATCACCCCAGAAACAGCCTAAGATGAGAGAAGAAGAGGAGTCCATCCTAGAAGAAGTAAGAACAGCAGTAAGGAAAATGAAGTCAGGGAAAGCAGCAGGCTCTGATGAGGTCACAGCAGATATGATAAAGATGCTGGGTGAGATAGGGGAGAAATGCCTCCTGAAGGTACTAATAGCAGTATGGAGAGAAAGGTGCATCCCAGATGACTGGAGAATAAACATACATGTGCCAGTGTACAAGAACAAAGGGCACATCCACAACTGTGGGCAGTACAGAGGCATCAAACTCCTATCACATTGCATGAAAGTTACTGATAAATGGATATGCAGAGTAATAGAATGTAAGATGGGAGAAGTGCAGTTCGGATTCAGATCAGGATGCAGCACAACTGACCTGATATTTGCAGTAGGAGAGATACTTGAGAAGAAGGTACAGATGAGGTGAGTGTCCAATTGGGCATTCTTAGAATTGGAGAAAGCATATGACAAGGTCCCAAGAAAGCTGATCTGGGCAGTACTGCGGTGGTTTGAAGTCCCAGAAACATTAGTAGAATTAGAGCAGGCTATGTGCAAGGACCCAATGATTCAAGTAATAACAGTGTTCAGCCTCACAGAGGGGTCCCAGTGGGAGTGGGCATACACCAGGGTTCAGCTCTGAGCCCACTGCTGTTCATACTGGTGATGGACTACATTAGCAAACAGGTCAGAGGGGACAGATCAACAAAGCTGCTGTATGCAGACAATGTGGCATTACAGGCAGACTCTGAGCCAGAACTCCAGCAAAGGATAGGAGAATGGGATGCAAAACTGAAGGCACATGGGATGAAACTAAGCACAGATAAGATGGTGGCAATGGCAGCAAACTGGGGAAATCAGAAGAAGATGAAAATAGAGACAGAAGGGAAGATAGTGAAACAGGTAAACAGTTTCAAGTATCTGGAAGGGGTGGTTGAGGAGAAGGGAAGTCTGAATGAAGAGGTCAAAGCTAGAATCAGAGGGGCTGCAGCCAACTGGCATAGACTGTCAGGTGTAGTCTATGACAGAGGAATGCCAAAGAAGCTGAAAAGTAATGTGTACAAGACAGTGGTGCGACCAGTACTACTGCATGGTACAGAAACCTGGGCAGTAAAGGTAGAACAGTTGAAGAACCTAGAGGTGATGAAAATTAAGTGCCTGAGAAGGGGGCTAGGATGCACACTTTGGGACAGACGAAAAAATGAGGACATAAGAGCAGAAGCCAAAGTAGCTCCAATTGCAAAAAAGATCAAAGAGAACAGATCATGGTGGTTTGGACACGTGCAGAAAAGCAGAAGACAATCTGGTGAGGAAGATTTGGGACAGAGGGAGAAGGTAAGAGGAACTGAGGACATCCAGCAAAGAGGTGGATGGTTTGTGTGAAAGAAGATCTGCAACAGTTAGGCATGAGTATTGAAGAAGGCAGGAGTGTGGCACTGAATCGAAAGAGTTGGCAACAGTTAACACGATAACCTGACCCCGTGTAGAAAAAATGGGAAAAAGAGGGCTGATGATGATGATGATGTCTTCTTACTAGCATTTTGCAAAGACTGTTTATTTGTTTATTGACAAGTTTGGATGAGGGAGCAGAAAATCCTTTGGAAAATTTGGAGAAAGAGTGCTGAAAAATCTAACAGATTTCCTGTATCAGCTTATCTTTCTCATCACACGTTCAATAAACTGTGCAGCAGATGGTCCAAAAACTAAATCTCTGTCCAAATGAGAATTCAAAATCTCATTATTTACATGTTCAGGGAGGTTTTCAGAATGCAATCAGGCAAACCTTCACAACGTAATACCAGTGATGTAGTAGCTACAGAGTCATATACACTTGAAACAAGGAGCAGTGACCTCAGAAATTGAAGAGGCCAAACCACACAAAGCAGATTTTCCTCACAGGAGGGAACTGCTGATATAACATTCATTATGCTTTCACAGTTAGACAGATTCATCTTTAAAGTATGAGCTATATCAAATGTTTTATCTTCCTTGTCAGAAGGGAAAGGATTAAAATTTAAAAAAATGCTTGGCAGCAGCTAGATTAACTCAAGCTACAGCAGCTGGGTCAAGGTTGGGATGAGTGTACAGCAGTTTGAAAGACTGAAGAACTCCGTACATTCTGTTTTCTCGGGAACACGAGGCTGGCTATTGGGGAAACTACAGGCTGCGATAAGCACATCCTCCAATATTGACAGCATGTGTGTGTGTGTGTGTGTGTGTGTGTGTGTGTGTGTGTGTGTGTGTGTGTGTGTGTGTGTGTGTGTGTGTGTGTTTGAGGGGGAGGGTCTAGGATTTCCAGATGTAACAGCTCATAGAGTTTTCTGTAGGACTGAGAGACCTCAGTGTTCTCATACTGAAAACACTGGCTCATTCTGGAAATGGTCTCAAAGAAAGAAAATCTTTGACAAGGAGAGTCAAATAACATGGTCTCCCTCTGAATCTGAATCAGAAATCTACCTGTATCTATCCTTTCACATTCCTTTCCAGATTCAGTTTCTTGAATTTCTCAGGAAAAGAAGAATCCCTTTTTCTTTTACCAGAAATAATGTGATAAGAAAGGTCAAGCCTGTATAAGACCCTGAGCCAGATTTAATAAACTATTCCTGCCTGGTGAAACTGGTGCAGGAGAAGATACATTTTAGTTTTCTGTTTCTTTTTGACAGAATATTTAAAGGAAATATTATTATTAATGGGAGAAACAGCTTCAACATGGATGGGCACAACAGTCTGGCTAAGCAGGGGTGCTTACTTTGCCCTTTCTACCAAAACAAACAAAAGTTGCTCTCCCTTGCCAGCTGAGAAGACCCCAACAGCCACAGAGGAAGTGGCTGAGCACCAGTCCATAATGGCTGTATGGACAACACCAGTGGATCTAGAAAAAAAGATGAATGGTCTGAGGAACCAATTTTGTCAGAATACTGTCGCCACCTATGGCTGAAGTAAATTGCTAGCCTAATGTGGTAACAAAAACTATTTAATTAACTTTTTCTTTTTGTAGCTGGAAGAAGGATGAACCATGAGACTGGTAGTTTGTTCCATGGTCAAGTCAAAAAATTTTAAGCGCAGCCTGGATAACTGGATCAGAAATAGAACATATATCCCTGGGATTCTACCCCTGTCCCTGCTGGACAGTGGCATCGGGTGCTGATTTGTCTATAAATGAGCTAAACTCTTGGCTTGGCTTATAAGGGCCTCAGGGCCAATAGCCTAGTAACTTCATATGATCCTATGATCCTATGATGCTTCTTTCCTGAGGAAACTAAGCACAAGCCGGTACAATTGAAAAGTAGTTAAAGTTAACTTTTTCCAGTATAAATACAGTAAAAAGCACTCTAATACACTTTAGCCCCCAAAAGTATTTTAAACACAGCTTCTCCACAGGGAAAAATAGTTTTAAAATTTTTAAACTAACTTTTAAACTGTCAGAAACAGTAGTGGCCTCTTTTAAAAGTACAGTAAAGTCACATGACAGTGAATAAAAACGCATATTCATAGCTTAAAGTATATTTTCCTAGACAGGGAAGTAAATTTAAACATCAAAAATAATATGTGGGAGTTTTTTGTCCCAAAGGAAACTTATCTGCCCAAAAATAGAACAGCACAAGCTGTACATCAATCCTCAAAAGCCTGCAGGGGAGTACTCTCTTCAGTGGCAAGAAACTCTGAAGGGCTTAGTGTTCAAAACTGTTTTTTAGTCAGCTCAGCTCTAGGTGACTAGTGGTGTGCCTGGACACAATAGGAGCCTGCAACTATTCCTCTGTTTAGAGAGGCTACAATACTTCCTCTGTTCCTTGCACTGCAAAGGCTACTATCAGCAGCTTGACAGACTGAAATTCATTGTTTTTTTAGTACTGCATGCCACATGCCCTTTCTCTGTTAGAATGCTGGTATTCTAGCAATTGGACCCCCCCCCCCCCCAGAATTACTGGACTGATACTGCACATTCACACTAATCTGGTCCTGTTAGCTACTTTAGTGAATGGACTACAAAATGAACTCAACTCGTCTTGGTTATTGTCAGAGCTTGATGCTTGTATGCAACAGAATTGACTTAATCAATATTCATAGCAAAATAACGCTGAGTTCTTCCCAAATTACTAAGATCATATGCAGTGCAAAACCAGCGATAGACACTGGAGTCAACAACTAGACTCAGAAAAAACTCATACAGTGTAGTAAGATGTATTTCTAGAAGTAATGTCTTTTTGAATATCTGTTGTATTGAAATATCTCCTTATTATGAAAGCACCATAGTATGTAAAGAATAGTCTATCATCTACAAAAATCCTTAAGTCTGTATATGCCAGGGATAGTGTTAAAGGCACAGGGCAATGAGCTTCTTTTCTTGCCATAATTTATAACAGCAAATTTTCTTATACCACTATGAATTTTTGTAAATGATTATCTTACAACTGGTGCTCATGATTTTCTTAAAAACTATTATCAACTGCTCCAATTCTGCTATTGTCAGCAAATCTGGTTCAGCAATTATTATTGATTAAGGTGAAGTAATTGCAATTATAATCTATACAACAAAGGACTGAAGATACACTGTTAAATTAAACCAGGAGGCAAAATATGAGACAATACATAGTTATGAGACCTACCTGTGTAACTCAGTGGGAAGTGAGATCAAATACCTGGGCACGTCCAAGCAGCTGACAGCCAATGGCAGTCCAGGGCCCAGGCCATCAATAATAATAAAGGAGTAAATGGCCACCTGCGCTTGGAAACCCCAGGCTGAGATACATTAGCAAAGTGTAAACTATTAACTTGAAGTAGAATGAGCTGCACTCATTCAAAACATTTATTTATTGAGGAACATGGAGTCAATGGGTCTCTAGACAGCTAGCTGGGTGACTGTTTACATCTTTATGGACTGAGGCTGCATGGGTCTTTTCCCAGCACAAAATGCTTGCCCAAAAACAGTTATGCTCTAAAATGGGTATCAGTTAAGAGGTCAAAAATTATTTTAAAATATGTAATGGCAAATACTTCTTCAGTTCTGATTTCTGTACTACAGTATATATAGCCCTCACTATACTTACTATGGGGAATTTCCAGAGACAGACTGGAGACATTTTGAGGATCTCACAGGCTTCTGCTTTATTTATTTATTTATTATTTATTTGACATTTGTTAACCAGGTTGGTCCAATTGAACCAGAAGCCCATATTCAGTGGAGACCTGAGGAGGAGAGCTTCAGTGTATTAAAAACAATTACAAACTTACATATGAAATTAACAATACAATAAAAAAGTGATGGTAACATAAAGCAAAAAGAATAAGCAGTTGCATAAGGCAGAGAAATCGAGTAATAGTAGGAGATAACACTGAAAACTGAGAAATTAATAATATGCAAATGTAGATACAGGTCAAGTAACAATTGAAAATATACATATTTACATAGATTGTAGCTACAAATGAACATTAGTTGTTGAACAAGATGATAAGAATTATATTTGTGTGAAATAGAGTCACAAGAGTTACAGCAGCAAAAAGAAATTAAGAAATTGAATAGAAAATAGAGAAGGGGGAGTGATTTAAATGGGGTCCTGGCAGGGGCAAGCCCACAAATGTATGAGGTATATTTTAGCTCTTTTTTTAAGTGGTTTATGTGTGTGATGTTCCTTAAATTAGAGGTGAGTTTGTTCCAGGGCAGGGACACTGGGTGTTTGTATAAGAGTTTGTCAATGTCTTTGTAGGGTTTGTAAATATCAAGGAGATGTTGTTTGGAACTATGGAGTGAATGATTAGGGGTGTGGCAGGATACTAGTGAGGAGAGGGAGGTTTGTAGAGTATGGAGTGTGTGATACACAGCTGTGATAGTAAAAGTTGTTGGGGGAATTATAGCCATAGAAGTTTCTTTAGTGCAAGACAGTGGTGTGAGTTGTAAGTTTGGTTTGTGGTGAATCTAGCAATTTTATTATGTCTGTTCGAGTTTGTTGAGTAAGTAGATTGTAATGTTGTGAAGATTGGAGCAGCATACAGTAGGGAAGGTAGGAGGAATGCCAGAGAAATTTTAGAGTCAGATGTGAGGAATTTATTGTTTCTATAAAGTAGACCCAGTTATTGATGTGTTTTTTGATGCACTGTCAAATGTGAAGGTCAAATTTATATTTATTGTCGATTATGGTACCAAAGAGTTTAGTGTGGGGGTTCTACTCTGATGATAGTGTTGTTAAGTGAGGAGATGGTAAATGATTTTCAGATGGGAGAGTGATCAAGGAAGGAAGAGAAGCAGTTTTTTAAAATGAGCTGGTTTTCTCTAAGCCATCTTTTAATGGAAAGGAATGAGTTTTGGGTGAGAGTGTGAAGATGAGAGATGTTGTCAGAGAAGGAAATAAGTGTAGTGTCACCTGAATATTGTATAATAGAGAAGTCACTGCAGGATGTATGGAGGTTGCTGGTAAAGATATTGAATAGAAGGGTCCCAGAGTAGAGCCCTGGGGGACTTCTGCTTGGATAGGTAGGAAGGGGCGTCGGAAGTGTGCCCTCTGACAGACTGTAGCCTGTTGGTGAGGTAGCTGGAGAACCAGTGAAGGGTGGAAGTTGAGAGACTGAGATCAGATAGTTCTGGTAGCAGCTTAGAGTGAGATACTGTATCGAAAGCTTTGGAGAGGTCTAGGAATAGATAGGATACTAGTTGTTTTTTGTCTCTAGCCTCAGCTACAGTATGAGTAAAATATAGAAGGGTGGGAGCAGTACTGTGGTTCGGTTGAAAGCCATGGTGGGTAGTATTTAAAAGATTTTTATCGATTAGTAGTTTGAGAAGCTGAGAGTGTATGCATTTTTTGAGAATTTTTGAAAGTGGGAAGAGAATGGCTATGGGTCTAAAACTGGAATTGTCAGTGGAGTTTCCTCCTTTATGTAGAGGTATTGTATAGAATGCTTTCCAGATTTCAAGAATTGTGGCGTCCTGGATTGATCTATTTACTAGTATAGAAATAGGATAAGCTATAGGATCTGCAGCAAGCTTGAGAAATAGGGGGGGAAGGTTATCAGTAGAGGGAGAACATGGTTTTAGTTTATGCAGGAGTAGTTTAATGTAGACTGTGAGTACTGGTCACAGTGAGAAGGCGGTTTTATTAGTATGAGTAGGAGAGTATGTAGGGGAATGGTGCTCTGATCTGTGTGAGTTAGTTTACAGATAGAGTCAATAAAGTAATTGTTGAGAAAGTTGGTGGTTTCTTCATGAGTATTATTTGAGTAGGGGTTAGGGGTTGTAGGGTTTCCTGGGTGAAGAATTTTATTGTCGGTGCTCCAAAACATTTTTGGATTAGAATAGTGGATGGTTTGGGCTGTGTTGTAGAATTTTTCTTATCCTTGTTGATTTGATTTTTGGTAAGGTTTCTGAGTTCTTTGTACTTTTGGAGGTGTGAAGTTGATTTGGTTTTAAGCCAGGTTTTCCAAACAGTGTCTCTTTTATGTATAAGGGAACGAGAATCTTTTGCAAGCCAGGGGGCATAATTAGCTTTTCTCCTAATTTTCCTTAAGGATGCTAATGAGTTAAGGATTTCAATGAAAATATGGCTGAATTTTTCTACTGCTTCATTGAGGGGAAGGTGATGGAGGCAGGACCAGTTGATGGATGAGAGTCTAGAGTTAAATGCACACCAAAGTAGTTCCTGGATGCACTCTTGGCACATTTGAATCAGTACATCTATTTCTTGGAGTCACCTCAGGACCAAGCCAGGACTATGTGTGCCTATTAGGGACTGGCACATTTCCCTGAGATTCTTTCTGTGATAGATCACCTATGTCAGAATTAGGATCCCTCCTGGTCCACAGGGGGAGTGGTATCACAATAGGACGGGCTACCATTCCATCAAATGCCAGGAAGTATGTGATGCATGGGGGTGCATCACCAATGTCTCTGTCCAGCATCCTGACAGTGCACATGATACCTATATCTGACACACTAGCTTATTCTACCGCCTCTTCCTGCATGTTAGGATGCCCAGTGGCCAACTTGTTGGCAAGATGAATTTCTTTTTTTTATGTTATCAAACGCTCTCTCTTTTTTAAAGGGATGCTGGTTATGCACTGAAGCCATGTTTCATGACGCCAGTGAGAAATCCTTCTAGAACTGCAGAGGATACATATAACACATCCCTGTCCTTGACCTGTATTGTCACTGAGAGGGTGTTTGACCTCCTGAAGAGCCATTTCAGGTGCCTGGATGAGTCTGGGGGTGCCCTTCAATATGACTCAGCTAGAGCATGCAAGATGTTTGCTGCTTGTTGCATTCTGCATAATACGATTATGTGGTGGTCTGGTAGTGATGTGACCAATCCTGTCACTGCAGCTCCTAGTTCTTGTTCAGCTATGACTCGTGTTAACCAGACAGCAGCAGTAGCAAGGGACCCTATGCAGCAGGCACATGCACAACATGGGCTGTGCAGCTTAAGAGGTGGCATCTTGTCCAGAATGATGGACAAGGACATGTAGATTAGTGTTTCATTTTTGTAAAAAACACATAAGAGTATAAACAATGCATGGAATGATATCTGTTGAGAATGCTTTGGGGTACATGGCCTGCTGTCACTGCTCATCTGACATTCTCTTTCATCTTAAAATATTTTTTGTATTATTACCTGTTTGTCTGACTGGAAACTGATGCTAAAAGGCATCAAATCAATAAAAACTCAACAGTTGTATCTGCTGTACTGAATAACTTTTACATTAATGATTTATTTACAATGCAATAGAAAGCAGTACTGGTAACAATGAAATATCCAGTTATAGATCCCATTTTTGTTTTTGTATTCTGTTGTACTACACATCAGATTGTTTTTATAGTGGTATACAAAATAAATTGTGACTTTAAAAACTGTCATCATTTGTGCAGTGATGAAGCTGTATTGGCAAGTTTACGTGGCAAGATGTTTATGAGATATTGGGCCTGAAAATGTTTGCTCATTACTATGTTGATGTTTTATGTGACTTCAATTTGACGGAATTGTAATCCATGTTTCACTGTTTTTTGTTCATTGTTCATTCATGCTCTTAATAGCTGTAAATAGTCCCCCCCTTACAATCTCATTCCAATTAAACAGAAAGTTCTGTAAATTATTCCGATTCACAGTATGATGTAACTAATAACTGTAAAGGGAATAACTGAATATACATCCAACCACCTCCCAACAAAACCTATTCCAACTAAATAGAAAGATTTGTCATTGAATGTAATTCACAGTAGTTCAGCTCAAATGAGTCATACTATTGACAGATCTGGCAATGTTGCATCTGATTTTGAGGATGGGCTGCCATGAGAAATGTAAGGTGAATTAGTCCAATGGTGTGATCTACTGTAGGAAGGTGATACTGGTGTCACTGACCTGACACTACTGTGTGACTCTGACCATGAACTGGAACATGAGGTTCTCCTAAGTGCAAATGACTGGTGACATGGCCTGTGTGAAATGTGTTGTGATTTTTCACTGTGACTACTGACATTACTCTGTTGAGAAGCAGCAGTAGTGTTGTGCTCTTCCCCCTATGTAGCCAGACAGTACCCCATCCCCTGCTCCTAGTAAGACTGACTCCAGCTTGACTCTGGTATGTTCTAACTAGTGTATGAATTTAGCCTGCAACTGATGCTTGATGTACTATGCATCAGTGTTACCACTGCATTATCCCTGTTCTCTGCCATTTCAAAGTAGAGCTGGAAATCATCAAAGAGACCCTTTAGGACTTTGACCATTTCCAGCTAAATCTCTTTTGTAGTGCTATGAGGTCTAACAATGTCATTGTACATTATCTGTTGGGCAGCCAGTGCTTTGTTTTTTCTGGAGTATTTGTAAATAATTCCTGCATCTGGCACCCCATTTGTAATAGTGTCACTGTGGATGTGGTGGCCTCAGAATGACTGCCACCATCCTCAAAGTGTTCTGTGCGTAAAGATACTGGTGTACAGGTGTAGGGTTGTTCCTCCTGTGCAAATAAGAGTGGAATTTCAGCTTGTAATTGCCTTCATGATGTGGTGTCACTTTCTTTAGAGTTTTTAATATGCTGTGAGGTGAGAGAACATGCCATTAAACTTGGGGACTGCCTGCCACTTCACTCAGGCTACCTCATAAATATAACTATGTTACCATCATCATCATCCTCAGTAGCAACATCCTTTCTGCTGCTGACATCATCCATATTTATTGGCATAAATAAACTATTTGCTTCTGATGCCGACTCTCTAAAAAGAAATCATTACAAAACATTAATAGCAATACCATAACATATAGTACACTATGCTTACAAGGGGATGAGTGGGAAATTAACCATGCGCACTGCCTTTATTTTCATTATTTGCTGGTATACAAGGCTCACCTAATAATAATGAATTGTGACGTTTAATGATATCATTCTTTATCACCACTCAATTATGGCTATAAGATGTATACATTTTAAACCAACCTTCATGAGCAGAAGAATGTAACTGCTACTGCTTCTGCTGTAGACATTAGTTAGATGGAACAGAGTCCACACCACCTCTCATTATTCCAATTGCACCATCTTCCATATTATAGTCATCCCCCTGGATGGACAGAAGGTATTCATAATACCGTGTTAACATAATAAGATTTGGAGACCCCTCCCATAGTGGGCCTGGAAATTGCATTCTGCCTGGTCTTGCTTCTACCTCAGGCTACCATATCATTTGCCCTTTTATTGCACTATCCAGTGTTGTTTCTCCCTCTAACTGCATTGATTTCAACAACTATTTGACTCCAGCCACTGTTCCATTCAGCTTATCTGGGCCCCCTTTACCAAAGGAAGTACTCCATATTTCCTAAGTGCTACCATGAGGACAAGTTTTCCACATGACTTAAGTTATTATTTCTCTGTTTTTATCCCATATTCTACATCAGTACTATAGAAAAATAAATAAATACATACATACACTAAAATAAAGAGGGAAAAACAGCTACAGTCAGACACTTGTGACATTACTGTTTGGATGACATCAGCTGTTAAAGCTGAAACACTGGCCAGCTATTCCTGCCAAACTCAGTAAGGAATTATCTCAATAAATATGCAAACAACAATGTTAACTAAACTACAACACTACAGTTTATTGAATGACAATACTTGCACAAAAAACAACCTGCATTGTCATGTATTTCTCACTTACTGTCAGGAACAAAACATCACATTTATCATAGGTTCATGGGTTGGTACTAGGCTATCGGCCCTAGGGCCTATACAAGCCTAGCCATAACAATTCCCTGGCTATTTCTTCCCACAGTATTTACTTCCCTGGACCCCTGTCTAGCAGGGCAACTGACGTGATCCCCGGGGTGCATTTCCTTTCTCCCATCCAATCATCAAGGTTGCTTTTGAAGAGGGCCAAAGAGGCGTTTTGTTTGACATGTACGGGCAACCTATTCCAGAGTCTGGGGAGTCTCTGGGTCAGGAACCTATCCCTCCAGCATGTTTTGTTCATTGTGATGACAAGGTTTAGATCCCTGGAGCATGTGTCTCTGAGGGATTGGGATTTCTTTAAGTGCAGCATGTCCAACAGCTCTGGGATTGACATGGCCTTGTATGTTAAGCAGAGATCCCCTCTGAGTAGACGATATGCGACAGAGTATAGATGGAGTTTTTTTAGATGGTCAGCATAGGGCCTCTGCTTTAGGACATTGATTCTTTTAGTGAGGTATTTCGGTGGCCTTTCCAGTTGTTGCAGATGTCTTGAGAGCTACATACCAAAAGGGGCATTGTATTCTATAATGGGTCTAATGAGGGATGAGTACAGTGGGAAAATGACCTCCTTTTTTTGGATGAAAAGCCCTTAGTGATGAGATGTGCCACATAGAAGGATTTTCTGACTATTGTGGTGATGTGGTTATTGAAGGTAAGACCACTGTCCACCTGTGTCCCTAAGTCTCTTATCACAGTTTCGGTGTTTAGTGTACTGCCACCTATGTGGTAATTCACGGGTACATGTTTTTTTCCCAAAGGGAATAACTATACATTTCTTGGCATTGAGTTGTGTCCATGGCTCTGGCACCAAGCATATGTTTATGTAAGGCCCTTTTGTAGAATATCCACATCATTTGGGGATTCAATAATGGCTCCCAGTTTGCAGTTATCTGCGAACTTTGTTAGCCAGAGTCCCTTACTGCTGGCTTGTACTTCAGAGAAGTAGATGCCAAACAAGAGCAGTCCCAGGACTGAGCCCTGAGGTACTCCACTTGTCACTTGTCTGGAGCTGGATTTGGAGTGGGCTACTTTTACATCACAAGATGGGTTGCCAACTGGCTCACAGACAGAACCCACATGGTGAGAGTTGTGAGAGCTAGGTCCGACTCTAAACCGGTTACGAGTGGCGTTTCACAGGGCTCAGTCCTAGGACTCCTCCTGTTTGGCATATACTTCTCAGAGGTACAGGCAAGCACAGGAGGACTATGGCTGACCAAGTTCACAGACGACTGCAAACTAGGGGCTATAACTGACTCTCCGGCTGGAACAGACATCCTTCAAAAGGGTCTCACTAAGACGGATACCTAGTGTCAAAATCATGGCCTCAAGCTAAATGCCAAAAAGTGCATAGTCGTCCCCTTTGGAAAAAACAAAGTACCCACAGACTACCACATAGGTGGTAGTCCCCTAAATACGGAAGACATAATAAGGGATCTGGGGACCTAAGTAGATAGTAATCTCACCTTTGATAATCACATTGCCAAACTGGTTAGAAAATCCTTCTACGTGGCCCACCTAATCACAAAAGAGTTTGCATCCAGATCAAAAGAGGTCATTGTGCCCCTCTACTCATCACTCATCATACCCATCATAGAGTACAATGCCCCATTTGGGATGTACATTACAAGAAACCTGTAATAGCTGGAAAGACCACAGAAGTACCTCACCAAGAGGATCACTGGCCTCAAACAAATGCCCTATGCAGCTCAACTGAAGAAACTCCAGCTGTACTCGGTTGCATACCGCCTACTCAGAGGTGATCTCTGCCTGACATACAAGGCCATGTCCAACCCAGAATTGATGGACATACCCCACCTAAAGAAAACCTTATCCCCTCGAGCCACATGCTCTAGTTAACTAAACCTCACCACAACAATAAATAGGATGTGCTGGAGGGATAGATTCCTGTCCCAGAGACTTCCCATGCTTTGGACAAGATTCCAATCTACATTAGGCTGAGCTCCTTGATAACACTCTTCAAAATAAACCTTGACGAGCGGATGGGAAACAGAAAGTTTACCCCGGGGATCACTTCAGTAGCTCTGGTGGACAGAGGCACAGGGAACTAATTTAATGGGGCAGTGAAAGCCAACACATTCTGGCTAGGCTTATAAATGCCTTCAGGCAGATAGCCTAGTACCTACCTATGAACCTATGAACCTATGAACCTATGAACAGAAGAATGCCAAAAGGGATATAAAGTAAGGTGTATAAAACAGTGGTGTGACGAGTTCTAATGTATGGTACAGAAAACTGGGCAGTAAAAGTAAAGCAGTGAGGAAGCTAGAGGTCATAGAGATGAAGTGCTTGAGACAGGTGGTAGGATGCACACTGTTGAACTGATGAAGAAATGAGGACATCAGAACAATAGCACAAGTAGTACCAATTGCAGAGGACATCAGAGAAAACAGATTACCATGCTTTGGGCAAATATGCAGGAATGTAGAAGACAATCCGGTGAAGAAGATTTAGAATGGACAGGATAAAGGTAAGAAGAAACACGTTTGTCTAACAAGAAGACATGACACTCAGGCATGGCTGTTATAGGAGGTAGGAGAGTGGCATTAAATTGATTGAGATAGCAAGAATTAACTGGGCTTCCTGACCCCATGTCAAAAATAGGAAAAGGGGATTGATGATGAAGATTATCTCCCAGAATTAATATTTAAATACATTCTTCACCACCACTACATATTCACTTAAAATAATGTTGAACTTGTATCTAGTTGAGCTGGATTCCCTTCTTGTTTTCTTTAGTTAAATTATTACATTTTTGATAAGAAGTTGATGTTCTAAGCCACGATCAGCTCCACATCTTTTTTATTCTTTGCCTGAGTACAGATATGACAGTTGTAATGACAGCAAATGGAGGTCTTCCATCTCTGATTGCAAACTCTATATTCAGCCTAATTGTGGTATTGACCATCTGGTGATATCCATGTAAAGCCGGCTCTCATGCTGTTGACAAAGAGCAATTTCATTGACAAATGAACTACCCATGCAGCATTGTACTAGCCTGTATCCTGCTTCATGCTATATTCCAAGGTTAGACCTGCCCATTATTCCAGTTTTACCTCGACTAACAATTTTAACATACTATTTGTATATGATGAATGTAATATGCTCTTTGATGTTATCTGCAAAACGTGCTGCAGATCCTCAGAAAACTTTTCCACTTCCTCAGCTTTGAAAGCTGTAGTTGAAGCATGAAGTTGCATCGCTGTACTGTCGAATGGCTTGTCATGTAGTCTGGTTGTAATTATTCTATAATTTTTGGGTTGCAACTGAGCATTTATGTTGACTCCCTTTTATTAGCTACAAGGACTACTCCATTTCTACTGCAAGAGTGTTGTCCACATTTGAAGGTCTGATGATCCTTCTTCACATATTTTACTTTGTATTTATTATCATCTGTTGACTGCAACAGAATGCTGATACAGACTGAGCATATGCAGACTCAACATGGAAGTGACAAAAATACAGAAATATGCATACATCATGAAAGTGTAGTAAAATAATTACAGAAATGTGATGATTTTTACCAAAATCAAGTTTAATTCAAGTTCACGCAGTATTAGAGTAACAAAAAAAATGAAGGTTAGCAGAGTAAATATGATCAGGTTTATCAGTATCTTGGAATATTTACAATATTTACAGTATTCCTGTGAAGTGGTTAATCAAAGATTGAGAGGGAATGGAGTAAAATGAATGACCAAAGTAATGATTACTGACAGTTTTGGAGAAAAGAGGTGTAAAAGGGAAAGAATCATAGGGAGAAGGACATGGCAGAGTGCAGAGACTGGATAACTGTGTAACAGAGGTTAACATAAAGCAGTGGATTATAGCACAGTGATTACTGTCTTTAGAAAGGGAAATGTGGTTCCTAATGGGGAAGAGAGAGGGGGGTTGGCGTGAAAGTTGCATAACTGACCATAGAAATTACTTAAAACATGGATTATCTAGGAAGGAATTAGAAGTTGGGTACTTCAGCATGTTTCATAAGTGATTCTTTGGGTTGTGAAGCATTTACAGGCCTCTTTAGTAAACAGGAGCATTTGGGGTTTGGTGACTAAATTTGTGGAAGGAGGTGATAGATGTTAAGTTTGTAGGGAGTGATTGCCATGTTTGTGTAGCAATTACCAAGAAGCTGCAATCTGTGGAGTGAAGTTTCTTTAGTGGGGTAGTAAGAGAAATGGAGGATTATGATCTCATTTGCAGAATGTAGACATTTTTGGATGCACATTGGAAAAAGCAGTTGCAAAAAATTGCTGCTCATGTTAAAAACACAGCAGAATTTTGCAATACTGTTAAAGGGATTGAATGGCAAGAAGACTTTTATTGGGCTACTATAGACATTACTTCTTTATATGCCAGCATTAAAAAAGATGGTGTTTGGAAGAGGTTCTTAACATGCTGGGGGAAGGTCCTCATAAAGCTTTTCTGATCCGAATTCTTGAGTTCTGCCTCACACATAACTATTTTTGTTACGGTAAAAGATATTTTTTACAAAAGGAAGGAACTGAGATCGGAGCCCCTTGTGCCCCTCTTATGTTATCATTTTTCATAGGATCATAGGATCTTAGGAGGTTACTAGGTCATTTCAAGCCTTGCTATTTCATCCTATTGTAATACCATAGATACCGTAGTCATTACCTAGGACTGAATTTAGTAATGACTGCCCTTGTCCATTTTTATGGGGGAATTTGAGAAAAATGTATATATCCCACAGAATTTTTTTCCAAACATGTCATCATGTAGAAATGTTATATAGATGATTTCACTTTTATTTGTAGAAGGAATACATCATTATTTGGGAAATTTGTAGAACAGTTAAGCAAGAATCATTTTGGTTTGAACTTTACCCATGTGGTCAACAAGCACTAAATTTTATTTTTGGATGTAGAGTTATATGTAGGTGGGGATAGATATGTGCAGTTTAAACCCTATAGAAAAGTCACAGCAGTGAACAATTTTTTGCATGCGAGCAGCATGCATTCCCTCTCCCATTTAATCAGATCTTTACCTTATGGTGAATTTAATCTTATTTTCAGCAATATCTCAGAAGGAAGTTTAATGGAAAATAATTTAGGTGAAGTTAGAGAGAGAGATTACTAACCAGAGGTTATTCTTTGGACATACTAGATAGGGCCAAAGTTAAATTGGATAAAAATGTTAGAAAGGGGATTTTGAAAATGAGGGAATATGGTCAGCATGTATATACAGGTAGACAGAAGGAATCAGAGAAGAAAGTTTATATTGTCAACAAATACCCCCCTTCTGATATCCTAAGAAATCTAACAGATTGTGGCTTGTGGTTAGTCATGACGAAACAGTGGGTAAACTGTTTCCTAAAAATGTAACATTTTCTTATGGTAGGTTTTTGAATAGAAAATAACTTTTGAATTTGAGGGTAGGATCTAGTATTTCACAAGTGGAATGCAAAGTTTTTTTTTTGTTTGTGGGCAGTGTAAGGTTTATAGTAGTATAAAAAATTTGTCAGTCAAAAAAAATGAATGGGAGAAAATTGTACACCCACCAAATGGTATGTGGGTCAGACCAAAAGAATGGTAAAAATTGATATTCTTGGGCATTTGGGGACCTCAGGAATTCTAATGTGGATATTCCCATGGCATTTCATTTTCACCAGCTCCATGGTGGCCTAGACAAGAGTTTTTCTTAAGTGTGTTAGCTAAACTGTAGTTTAAATTAGAGGGGGAATTTTATTCACAAACTTTTTGGAGTTAGCAAATTTATTCTAAATTTTAGAATGATGCAACCTTGGGGGTGAATTTGGAGGTTAACTTGAATGTATACAATTTTATAGAATATTTATGTCAAGTATATAATTAATATTTAAAAATGATTAATTTGAGTTAATATTATGAAATTCTTTTTCAGTGGTTATTAGAACATTGGTACTGTATGCATTGTACACTTTAATTCAAGTAATTCAAGTTTGTTGGATAAGCATTATTGATCAATTGTTTAATTGTTTAGTTAACTATTTGGTGATGGCACGTATAAAATTAATCTGCTTGGAACAAAAAAGTTATTCCATGAAGGCGTAAGCCAAACTACGAGAAGCACTTGATATTAAATTTAACAGCAGTACATATAGCTTTGGCTCCATTTTTTTTTTTTTTTTGTGATGTGCTTGAACTGGGTCAGTGAGGACCTCCACTTCACATGAGTTACAAGTTTATTCCAGAGTAGCCACAATCTCTGGGAGATATATCTGTCTTTCCAGCATGTTTTGTTAATGTCACAGGCTAGGTTAAGATCCCTAGAGTGAGTAACTCTTGTGCCATTTGACTTGCAGATGTGCAGCATTTCCATCAGGACAGGGTCAGAGACTGCCGTGTAGGCCAGGCACAAGTCACCTGTCAGCAGCTTATAAAATACAGAGTACAGTGACAAGGTTGTCAGTCTGTCCAAGTCATGGTGTGGAGACCTTGTATTTTCCTGGTGAGAAACCTCAGTATTCCTTCCAGCTGCTCTAGGTGTCTGGCAAGGTACATGCAGAAGGGAGCATTATACTCTATTAATGGTCTGATGAGGGTCAAGTACACTGGACGTATAACATCCTTATACCTGGATACGATCCCCTTACTTAAAAAATGTTCAGCATAAAAGCCTTTCCTTACCACTGTGGAAACCTGGTGGTAAAAGTTCAGATTGCTATCTATCTGTGTTCCCGGATCTTGCACTACTGGGTTTGAACTTTGGGGGGTACTGTCAATATTGTAATTAGTAGGGAATTCTGCTTTGCCAAAGGGGATAATAATGCACTATTTTTGCATTTGGGTTTTGCCCGTAACTTTTGCATCAGTCATTTCTCTGTGTTAACCCCTCATGTAATATGTTAACATTGTTAAGGGACACAATGAAAGCACTCAATTTTCAAGCATCTGTGAACTTGGTAAGCCAAAGGCCATCTATTTTAGCCTGGACTTCCAAGAAATAGATTCCAAACTGTAAAGGGCCCAGCAAAGATAGTTGTGTTTCACCACTGGTGAAGAGTCTACTGGTAAAGGTGGAGTCACCAGCTTTGACAGTATGTTTTCTGTTAGTGAGCCAGTTGGCTACCTAGCTAGTGACATAAGGCTTAATCCCCAGCTAGGAAAGTTTCTCAATGATACCTGAGTGGAGGACTGCGTCAAAAGCCTTGGCTAGGTCAAAATAGGCAGTTTGCGCTGTCTTACCTTCATTCAGGGCTTTGGTGACTTTCTCAAATATGTCTGCTGGGTTTAATAAGCATGATCTACCTTAAACAAAGCAAAACTGGGTGGGATCTAGAGTTTTAAGGTCGCCTGTCTCCTTGTTGATAAGGTCCATGATGATTCTTTCCATGACCTTGCAGATAAGGCTTATTAGACTGATGAATCTATAATTCCCAGGGTTGGTTGATGGCCCCCTTTTGTGCAAGGAGATTACTGTTGCTGTTCTCCACCCTGCTGGAACAAAGCCAGTTCTCAGGCTATGGTTAAAGAGAATGCCAAGTGGGTCGACTAGGTCCTGTTTTAGATTGCTTAATAAGCAACCTGGAATGTTATCTGGTCCCATTGAGACCATGTTTTGGCCTTGGAGAACACAGATAATACTTGATTTCTAGAGATACTAGGCACAAGTCTGTTGTCAGGCATGCTTTTGGGTATGGCTGGTGAGGATAGGGGCGTAATGTTTGTGCCAAATCTGTCAGCTAGCAGGTTGGCAATTTCTTCTGGTCTAGTACGAGTGGCACCATCTACTACCAGTTTGGCACAAAACTGGGCATTCCCTTTTAGATTCTGGCCATATTTCAAGAATGTCTTATGATTATCCTTAGTTATGGATGGTATTTTAGCTTTGTAATTAGCTTAAGAGGACTTTACAAGATTTTGATTTGCTTGTTCAAGCTGTGGAGGGTATTCTTCCTCTACTGAGTCAGTTCCCTCTTGTTGTTAGACATCAGTTTCTTCCTTTTGTTATGTAACCTGTTTATACTTGAGGTCCGTCAGGGTGGCTTGTTTTTTTAAGAGGACCTGATTTTAATCTGGTCAGGTACAGCAGGATCTTTACAGTTGCTAAAATGTTTATACAGAGCATTTTCATACACTTCTGTATTGCAGTCGTTGTTATCTGTGATTGCAGGTGGTGTAAAGTTTTTATACCATTGCTTAGTAGGCTGTAGTTTGCTTTGGAAAAGTTTTTTTAGTTTTTTGCTTCTGTGTTGGTGACAGGTTCAATACTTACTTCAAACAAGATTGATTTATCACACATGGGGGAGTGCAATGGTCCCCTATGTTAGTGAGTACTATGTCTAGGAGATTTGAGCCCCTTGTGGGGGTGCAGACTATTTGTTCCAGAGCATTTGTATTGAAAAAGTCCAGGAACCTCTGGGCAAGCATGTTCATGTTCATATATGTCACCCAGCCGATGAAAGGATAGTTGAAATCTCCATGACTAAGGTGCTGGGCTGTATGGTGAGTGACTCCAGTAAGTCCAGGTAGGTGGTGTGCTTTTGTTGGTTCATGGGGAGGGACCTATAGTAATGATGTGGTAGGGTATTTTGCCTATAGTTAATTGAGCATAGAGTAGTTGGCAATAGTTGTACTGTTTGACAAGTCTGGAGGTGTACTTAGCTTTAATGATGATGGATACACCTCCACTTTTGGTCCTCTCATGCTCATTTTGAGGTCTGAATGTGTGGAAGGCATTGTAGCCTTGCATGGCTGGGGTGCTCTCCATGGCCTTGAAGCATATCTCAGTGACTGCACAGATGTCAGCATCTTCGAAGATGAGGAGTGCTTCCAGGGAGTGCAGTTTCATGTTTAGAGTCCTAGCAATAAGCAGCAGAACCTTGAGTTTGTCTCAAGTGGATTTTGTTACATCAGAAATGCTGTTGTTTTGACATTGCCAAAAAAGGCACTATGGGGGAGGCAAGCACCTTTGCCAGTATCAGAAAGCCTAGAGAAGACAGGTGCAGACTATTTCTGGCAAAATAGAGTGGCCTGTTTTCCCATGTCTTCCCAGGATGACAGATATTGAATTCTGCTGGATTGACAACAGAAGCTAAGCTAATTGGTGAAGTTGATATTTTTATTTTATACTGTGGCATCATCCTGGGTGAAGGTATAATGCTGCTTAGGCTAGGGTCATATGTGCATGGGACACATAATCAGAGAGTTCAGTCATATCTCTTCATATAGTTCAGAGAGGCACACCTGAAGTCATTCACCCCAACATGGACTATGTCCGAGTTATAATGGTACTTGTTGTTGAGTCGCTTGAGTGCATGTGTGATTTGACATATCCTGGCACCTGACAAGCAGCTGACCATGACCTTTTCCTTGTCCAGCCTGGTGAGTGAGACATCTGTGTGTCTCAGTATGGAGTCGCCTATGACCAAGACATTAGATTTTGAGGTATTTTGTCATAGGGGCTTATTTAATGAGACATCGGTGTATGTGTTATTATTTATAGTAGCTTCTCTCTGCAAAGCAGTGTGTGCAATTGGTTTATGTTTGGGAGGTCTCTAATCTTTTGGTAGATTTCTAGTGAATACCTCCACGTATGTAGGTTTATGTATCATGACCTCATTTTGTGTGAGAGATGAAGTGTGTGTGTTGACAACCTGTTTGATGTCCGTTTTTTTGTTATGTGAGAGAATTGATTCGAATTTCATACTGTAATTACATCTCTCACATAGGGTATATGTTTGTTTTAGGAGTAAGTGGCTGTCAGTATACATGAAGCAATTCCTACATTGCCTCAGATTGCCCATGTCAATTAGGCTGGCAAGTGAAATTATGGGAAACTGCTCATCCATTATAGCAGTTTCTGTACTATTAGGGAAGTGATTGGGCAAGTTTGACCAGTTTTTGTGCTAGGACTAACAAAGGTGATTGCTCTATTGAAGGCTATGGAGATTAATGTTGGTTTTTCTCATGCCAAAGGCCCTTTCTTGGGATGGTTAAAGAAGCAAAAGGGAATTGTTTTAGGATTTGTTTATAAGCACACTTTTTATGGTCCCCATTGTAACCATTGATTTTTTTTCATGTCGGTGAACACCATTACTTCCACTTCGGTGAGTGCACAACAAGCTCAACCTGTGAATTTGGCATCAATGTGGAAGGAAAGGGAAGAAAATATGGCAAACAGTGATCCCTGGGATATTGTTGCCATTGATTTCTCTGAAAAGTATGTGGAATTGGAAAGAGCCATGGTGAAGGAAGTTACAACCTTTTACGATTTGAAGCTACTTGAAAAATACATTAGTACAAACATTACACCCAGGGGTCTGAGAGTGGAGCGACTACCTGCCTACGAATTTTCTGATGATGAGGTGGATTTGTCCTCAGAATGGAAGGACATATCTCTGAAATGCACACTAGGTTGGTTAGGTGTGCTGGTAAAGAGAAATGAACGAACATTGCAGAAAACTCGTGCATCTATTCTGCATACTCAAGAGAGACTCATTGAGGAGAGTTCGGTGGCAGTTTTCAACAAAAACTTGATCGAAATCAAGAACAGGGTCTCCAAAATTGAAGTGGAGATGATTGCAAGGAAAAAAAGGAAATACCTTTGTGACGTTAAAGATCATGATGCAGGCAAGCTGTTTTCTTGGCAGTACAGCTTTAAGAGGAAGCGAGGCGCCTATCGTGACGTCAGAAGCAGTTTTAGATCGAGCGCGGGAGATACTTCAGCGTCTTCTGCTGATGAATCCAACAGCAGGAAAAGTGTTTCCTTTGAGAGCTTAAATGCAGAACAGGAGATTCCGTTACAGGCCAATGGAGCAGCAGGTGGTTCGGACCAGTCATCGGCCCAGCAGAAAGGGAGAGGACGCTGATTTCAAAACAAGGGGAGAAGAAGATAGCAACGCGGCGAGAACAAGGGAAGAAGAAAGAAGCGTTCCAGACCCGGAGGAGTGGAGGAGTTGTATTTTTATTTGGACTTTCTCAAATATGTCTGCTGGGTTTAATAAGCATGATCTACCTTAAACAAAGCAAAACTGGGTGGGATCTAGAGTTTGAAGGTCGCCTGTCTCCTTGTTGATAAGGTTCATGATGATTCTTTCCATGACCTTGCAAATAAGGCTTATTAGACTGATGGATCTATAATTCCCAGGGTTGGTTGATGGCCCCCTTTTGTGCAAGGAGATTACTGTTGTTGTTCTCCACCCTGCTGGAACAAAGCCATTTCTCAGGCTATGGTTAAAGAGAATGCCAAGTGGGTTGACTAGGTCCTGTTTTAGATTGCTTAATAAGCAACCTGGAATGTTATCTGGTCCCATTGAGACCATGTTTTGGCCTTGGAGAACACAGATAATACTTGATTTCTAGAGATACTAGGCACAAGACTGTTGTCAGGCATGCTTTTGGATATGGCTGGTGAGGATAGGGGCGTAATGTTTGTGCCAAATCTGTCAGCTAGCAGGTTGGCAATTTCTTCTGGTCTAGTATGAGTGGCACCATCTACTACCAGTTTGGCACAAAACTGGGCATTCCCTTTTAGATTCTGGCCACATTTCAAGAATGTCTTATGATTATCCATAGTTATGGATGGTATGTTAGCTTTGTAATTAGCTTAAGAGGACTTTACAAGATTCTGATTTGCTTGTTCAAGCTGTGGATGGTATTCTTCCTCTACTGAGTCAGTTCCCTCTTGTTGTTAGACATCAATTTCTTCCTTTTGTTATGTAACCTGTTTATACTTGAGGTCCGTCAGGGTGGCTTGTTTTTTTAAGAGGAACTGATTTTAATCTGGTCAGGTACAGCAGGATCTTTACAGTTGCTAAAATGTTTATACAGAGCATTTGCATACACTTCTGTATTGCAGTCGTTGTTATCTGTGATTGCAGGTGGTGTAAAGTTTTTATACCATTGCTTAGTAGGCTGTAGTTTGCTTTGGAAAAGTTTTTTTTAGTTTTTTGCTTCTGTGTTGGTGACAGGTTCAATACTTACTTCAAACAAGATTGATTTATCACACATGGGGGAGTGCAATGGTCCCCTATGTTAGTGAGTACTATGTCTAGGAGATTTGAGCCCCTTGTGGGGGTGCAGACTATTTGTTCCAGAGCATTTGTATTGAAAAAGTCCAGGAACCTCTGGGCAAGCATGTTCATGTTCATATATGTCACCCAGCCGATGAAAGGATAGTTGAAATCTCCCATGACTAAGGTGGTGGGCTGTATGGTGAGTGACTCCAGTAAGTCCAGGTAGGCGGTGTGCTTTTGTTGGTTCATGGGGAGGGACCTATAGTAATGATGTGGTAGGGTATTTTGCCTATAGTTAATTGAGCATAGAGTAGTTGGCGATAGTTGTACTGTTTGACAAGTCTGGAGGTGTACTTAGCTTTAATGATGATGGATACACCTCCACTTTTGGTCCTCTCATGCTCATTTTGAGGTCTGAATGTGTGGAAGGCATTGTAGCCTTGCATGGCTGGGGTGCTCTCCATGGCCTTGAAGCATATCTCAGTGACTGCACAGATGTCAGCATCTTCGAAGATGAGGAGTGTTTCCAGGGAGTGCAGTTTCATGTTTAGAGTCCTAGCAATAAGCAGCAGAACCTTGAGTTTGTCTCAAGTGGATTTTGTTACATCAGAAATGTTGTTGTTTTGACATTGCCAGAAAAGGCACTATGGGGGAGGCAAGCACCTTTGCCAGTATCAGAAAGCCTAGAGAAGACAGGTGCAGACTATTTCTGGCAAAATAGAGTGGCCTGTTTTCCCATGTCTTCCCAGGATGACAGATATTGAATTCTGCTGGATTGACAACAGAAGCTAAGCTAATTGGTGAAGTTGATATTTTTATTTTATACTGTGGCATCATCCTGGGTGAAGGTATAATGCTGCTTAGGCTAGGGTCATATGTGCATGGGACACATAATCAGAGAGTTCAGTCATATCTCTTCATATAGTTCAGAGAGGCACACCTGAAGTCATTCACCCCAACATGGACTATGTCCAAGTTATAATGGTACTTGTTGTTGAGTCACTTGAGTGCATGTTTGATTTGACATATCCTGGCACCTGACAAGCAGCTGACCATGACCTTTTCCTTGTCCAGCCTGGTGAGTGAGACATCTGTGTGTCTCAGTATGGAGTCGCCTATGACCAAGACATTAGATTTTGAGGTATTTTGTCATAGGGGCTTATTTAATGAGACATTGGTGTATGTGTTATTATTTATAGTAGCCTCTCTCTGCAAAGCAGTGTGTGCAATTGGTTTATGTTTGGGAGGTCTCTAATCTTTTGGTAGATTTCTAGTGAATACCTCCACGTATGCAGGTTTATGTATCATGACCTCATTTTGTGTGAGAGATGAAGTATGTGTGTTGACAACCTTTTTGATGTCCGTTTTTTTGTTATGTGAGAGAACTGATTCGAATTTCATACTGTAATTACATCTCTCACATAGGGTATATGTTTGTTTTAGGAGTAAGTGGCTGTCAGTATACATGAAGCAATTCCTACATTGCCTCAGATTGCCCATGTCAATTAGGCTGGTAAGTGAAATTATGGGAAACTGCTCATCCATTATAGCAGTTTCTGTACTATTAGGGAAGTGATTGGGCAAGTTTGACCAGTTTTTGTGCTAGGACTAACAAAGGTGATTGCTCTATTGAAGGCTATGAGAGATAAGTGTGGCAATGCTGCTCAGTGCACTCATAGTGCAGTAGGGAAGCTTGGGATGGTTCCACTGACAGACGTATAGGGAAAAATTAAGTTTTGAGGCATTTGTGTCTATACAGGGCACCACTAACCCCTATTGCATGGTGTGCTGCAATGCACAAATGTGAGGCTTAAACACAGACAAAATTAAAGCACTTTTAAGCTAATTTACCAATAGTGAAACACACAATGAACCTTCCTCCAGCAAGCCCCGATTCAGACAAAGCTGGATCCACAATCTTCTGCCACAGGTTTGCAGAGGAGCATTTCTTAATGTAAAATGGCTTGTTTAGTGATCAAGTATATCAATAACATGCTAGATTCAGCAAGTCTGAATCTAATCCATGCTATGTAGGTATCAGAACAGTACATGTAAAGTGCAGAGAAGTGCAAAAACATAGTGAGAGCCCTTCTCTGTACTTTCCATCTCAGATAGACCAGGTATACACCTACTGCTACTAAATGAATAATCCTCAATCGTCCAATGTAATATAGTTTAATGTAAAAACACAGTAAAGGAGCATCCAGAGCGAAATGCTACCACAAACAAACTTAAACAGTACAAGATGCTGCCACAAACAAACTTAAAGATACAGATACAGCAGTGTACTTTAAATGGCTTATAAAGGTGTGATTATTCAATAAAATTACTTCACTTTGAATAAATAAGGCAAGCTCTGCTCAATTGTATAGAATTTATAAAGACACTAAAAACAAGATAATCTGATTAATAAGTCCTCCAACCAATATAACTACATTCAGAAATCTCAAGTGTTTCTCCAACCTAAATAGACCAGGCTACCTTCCAGTGCACTAGATGGAAAATCCACAGACCTCTTTTGATGTAAAAACATCTGTTTGCTAGAGTGTATACAAATGCACTACTTTCTCCAACAGCTAGCTAGATAATGAAATCAGATCAAGTATAACAGACAATGGCAGGCAAAATGTTCTATTTCAATAGAAGCACAAGGAAAGGCAAATAAATAATTCAAGAGATCAACAGCAGTGTAGAAAGGGAGGGGCTTATTAGGTTCAATTTGCAGTAGGGACGGGCAGCTTAAAATCACCAGGTTTAAAAACCACATTAACAAAGGGAAGAGTGGGTGGTAAGCCACAGCAGGGAATCACCAGCAGTGCTTTGGTTTATACAGGCTTGAAATCTTTGCAGACAAAGACAAAGGCCCATACTTTCACTGAGTATTTAAGTATCACCCAAGTGACAATTTAACCAATGAAAAAATGTGAAATGTGCAGCCTAGATAAATTAAGTGCCAATTTCTCATATAGAACAAAAGCACCAGGCTAAGCAGATTTCATAAAACAGCAAACAAAATGGAGCCTTACAAAAGCCTTTCACCTCATTGACCACAACATCCTCCTCCATCACCTACTAAAACTTTCCCGACTTTTTAAATCAACTTCAATTTTATTTAAGTGTATATTTCAGAATTAAAACACAACCAATATATAAGAACATAGCCAACAAAATATTTTTAAAAAATTAACTGTTTTAAAAAATTATCACAGACAAATAAAATGTATGTAAATTCTGAAATCCAGCATGCAAATACACATACATACATTAACAAGAAAATTGTCAGTTGTAAACAATTATTAATACTTATACAAGAGACTATTATAATGTTATAGTTATGAATCAAGGAAATTGTCACCACAGTTAAGATCAGCCTGAACTGTGTTGAACAAGCTTGAACAACAGGTAGTGAACCATACATAACATGTTAATTGTAGACTATGATTAATCCACAGAACTGCAACTTATTATTAGTTGCCACTGCATGTATGTTACAAACCATGAATTCCAGCAACCTACTCTACTAATGAGTTGTTGACAACTTTGTTTTCAATTTGCCTCAATAAATTTTCATGGATCAAATGTTATATTAATTACAAGGTAAGAACATTCTGAATCCAGGCTCCAGTTTATTATTTAATTTAATTTAGTTAATTCTTATTATCAGGGAATGTAATATGCTGTGTCTTTTTCTGAGAAGGAGTTAATGTTTTTAGTTCATTTAATTCTAGTCCTGTAAATGTTGTAAAGCATTTAAAGCAGGAAATAATTTCAGAGAAGCTGATCTGTTGCTCTGACATCTATACCACAACACCACTTGCAAATTACATTGAAATAAAATTATTGGGATGAAAGATATTAATTCTACATCGAGTCAACTTTTAGATTAAGAAATTGTATACAGATTCATAGGTTCATAGTTTTATAGCTGCATCCTAAGCTAATGACCACTGGAGCCTTTATAAGCCAAGCCATGCAACACAATTATATTCAAATAGCTATTTTGCCTTAGATGTTATTTCAAGAGTTGTATGTTAGTTAGGCCATGATTTAACAGCTGACTCTGTCCATTAGAGGCATAATTGTCAGACCAGGAGTGAATTTCTGATTTCCCATCCACTCGCCAGGTTATACTTTATAGGGTTAAGGAAGGGCTCTGCTTCACATGGATGGGAAATCTATTCAAGGCAATTGAGATTCTCTGAGATACACACATGCTCTTCCAACATGTTCTATTTAAATTGCAAACAAAGTTTAAATCCTTAGATCTAGTAGTTTTGGTGCTAGAACTTTTTGCAGGTATGCAAAAGGTCCATCTGAGCTAGATCCAAAGATACCTTGTATGCCAAGCATAAATCACCCCTCAGCAGTCTGTAGGAAACAATATATAGGGAAAAGGCATTGAGGTGATCTGCATAAGACATTGTGTTTACAACCTGTATTCCTGGTCAGGTACATACCAAAGGGGGCATTATAATAAATGATGGATATAATGAGAGCTAAGTACAGTGGCATGATGACTTCTCTGGACCTAGATGCCATGTCCTTACTTATAAGTTGAGTGACATAGAATGATTTTCTTACTACCTTAGACACATGTTGGCTAAAATCTATGTTACTAGCTACATGAGTTCCCAAATATCTGACTACTGTGTGTACTTTTAAAAGTGGTTTATCAGTGATGTGGATTTCCTGGGTGGCAGATTTCTCAAAATGTACTATTATGCATTTCTTGACATTGAGATTTAAGTTGTGGCCTTGGCACCTGCCATTTATCTATATTAGACCTTCTTATAAGATGTTAGCATCTTGTGGGGGGGGGGTCTTTGACTTTTCTTTGCTTGCAATCATCAGCAAAATTGGAAAACCAGAGGCCCTGGACATTGGCCTTGGCTTCCATAGAAACAGATGCCAAACAGGAGCAGACCCATCACAAAATCCTTTGGGATTCCACTGGAGACTGACCTCTTTGTGGATGTGGTCTCTCCAATCCTAACTTCCTGAATCCTGTCTGTGAGCCAGCTGACTATACAGTGAGTTACACAGCCTGAGTGGGTATTGTATCAAATGCCTTAGTTAGGTCAAGGTAGGCAGAATGTACCGTTTGCCATCACCCATTGCATTGTTGACCTTCTCAATGAAGCCCACCAGGTCCAGTAGGCATGGCCTGCCTTTGATGAAAACAAACTGAGAGCTCTGTGTAAATGAGCAATAGACAATATGTAGTAAGGGAGGGTTATTCAAGAGCAATATTGGGTCATTGGGTAAACATAGTATAATGATTCTGTGGAAATGATGGGGTGGAAAAAAGTATATGGATAGCTTATAAAACATACAACAGCAACAACAAGGGAGCAGAAGGAACTTTGGAAGTCAGATTACCATAAGGGACAGAAGCCAGAGACACAGCCTTTTAAAACCACAACAGGAAAAATGTGGGAGGGTTGGAATGTTCAGGTTGCAAGAGTAGACTAGCTAGACAGATATCCAATCAGATAAAGAAAATGTTGGAACACTAGCCCCTTGACTTAGAACTATATGTCAGAGGCTGCAGGTAGGCTAGAATTTCATACACTATAGCTTAATGTCTCTATGGAGGCTGGGGATGACAAAAAGAATTGGGGAAAATAGTAGCAAAGTAAATAGAAAGGCACTGGAGTGCCACTTTAAGTAGGTAAATGATGAGCAAAATACATGATTCTATCAGCAGAACTGGAATATATACAGCTGTAAAAGCACTGACGCACTAATTGTATAGCAGAATTTACAATACTGCCACTACAGCAATTCCACCAAAGTCTAGGTTACCAGACTGTGCATAGATTTACAAGTAATAATGTTTATAGAAAAAAACTGTAATAAATGACTAAATGAGGCTCAGATTTGGCAGTAGTTCACAGTTCTGCCACCACTGCAAATGAAACTACCAGACTAAGGCCCCAGACAGGGTTCAAAATACAGACAACTAGCTTTTACAAGTAATTCTACTTATGGAGATAAAAGGGTAGTATATTTTATTGACAATGCTAAGATATGGAAGTAATTTGCAATATTTCCACAACTACAAAGAAGCTACAAGAGGTCCCAGAACAAACTAAAAAACTGCAAACATTTAGCTATTTTGGCTACATGTGGAAAAAGGCATAAAAGTACAAAAAATATTACAGGTCACTATAAGTGGAACATAAAATATTTAAGCACAGTTAAAATAAAAGCTTTTTTTCTTCCCTTTTAGGTGAAAAGCTTGTTTCTCACAGTTTAGGGCTTTCCACATCTCTCAGAGTCTTGAATAAAAGATGCTGGATGGACCTAGATCTGTGCTGGATATATCAGACTTGCTAGAGAGGTATCCAATCAAATAAAGCCAATATTGGAGCTCTTGTCCAATGACTCTGAGCTACTAGTTAATGACCCCTGTCAGGTTAGAATTTCAAAAACTTTAGATTAATGTTTCAGTGGGGGCTGGGGCAGACACAAAGAGCAAAGGAAAACCGTAGCAAAGTAAATATAAAGGCACTGGAATCCAGCTTTAAGCAGGTAAATGCTAAACAGAATACATGACTGTAGCAGCAAAATTGGAATTTAAACAGTGTATATATACTTCCTATAGAACAATTAATTAATTAAGGTAGATAATCTCATTCCTTTCTGTATGACAGGTTGAAAAAGAATACTATTTGTGAATATTTGTGCTACAGAGTTCTTATAAAGTAATTTCCATTTAAAATTAAAGGTGTCAGGTAATTTAAGATAGAGGATTAACTCCCAGCTGAAATCTCAGTCTTCAGAGTCAAAGGCCTTTTGGAAATCAACAAATATTTCAGTTTTGTTAATGTTATGTTAGCAGCAACTGGACTGTACAGTCATTGATTTTGTGACCAGGTCTACCATGTCAGATCTGTGCTTACGTAAACTTTTGTTTCATAGAAATTAAATTAATATGAATACTAACTAATGCATTTACCAGAATTTTAGCATACATAGTGGTTTCTAACTGTAGTAAAGAGATGGGTCAGTAATTTCTCAGAAGAGTTTTGCCTTTGTTAAGTTTATGGAATATTAAGACCTTAGTTGTTAGTGAAAATTTCCTGCTGCACTTTCCTGAAACATCATCTTGAGGCTTAACCCATTTTGTAGGATGTCAACATCACTTGGGGAATTAATAATAACTCCCAACTTGCAATCGTCTGCGAACTTTGTCAGCCAGAGTCCCTTTGTGTTGGCCTGGATTTCAGAGAAGTAGATACCAAACAGGAGAGGATCCAGGACCGAACCCTGTGGGACTCCACTCATGACTGTTTGGTAGTCTGACTTGGAGTCAGCTACTTTCACATTATGGGTTTTACCTGTGAGCCAGTTTGCAACTCACCTAGTGATATAGGGGTTGATGCCTAGTTTAGTGAGTTTTTCTATGATTTCTGAGTGGGGAATGGTTTCAAAGGCTTTGGCCAGATCAAGGTAGGCTGTATGAACCGCCTTGCCTTCATCCACAGCTCTGGTGACTGACTCAAAGAAGTTGACCAAGTTGAGCAGGCATGATCTACCCTTCAGAAAACCAAACTGTGTGGGATCCAGAGTTTAGAGATTCCCTATATCCTTGTTTATTAGGTCCATGATGATGCATTCCATAGTTTTGCATAAAAGACTGGTCAGGCTAATGGGGTTATAGTTCCCAGGGTCTGTAGTTGCTCCTCCTTTGTGGAGAGGGATGACTGTAGCAATGCGCTATTTGGTAGGGGCAAAGCCTGAATTGAGGCTGTGACTGAACAGGGCACACAGGTGAGGTGCCAGTTCACTCTGTAGATCATATAGAACACAGCCAGGGATATTGTCAGGTCCCATAAAAGCAGTATTCTAGACCTTGGAAAGTGCTGCTTTAACCTGTGCTGCAGTAATACTGGGTGTCTGGCAATCTACTGGTATTCTGACTGGTTCCTTGGGGGGAGTAAAGTTGGCACTGAATCTGTCGGCCAGTATATTGACAATATCTGTTGGCTTGATATAGGAAGTACCATTGTGCAGTAGCTCAGAGCAAATCTGGGTATTGCCATGGATATTCTTTACATAACTATAGAAGGCCTTGTGGTTTTCTTTACTATCTGCTGCAATTCTTAATTCATAGCTATCTTTAGAGGATTTGATGAGGGATCTCATCTTTTTGTTGAGGCTGATAAGGGAGTTTTTCCAGTCTTGGGACTTCACCTTATTCCACATCAGTTTCCTCCTTCTGTTGTAGAGTTTGTTTATGGCAGGGGACTACCAGATTGGCTTCCTTTTTTTTTGGAGGAGAGCGTCTTGGTTCTGTTGGGTATGGCGAGATCCATGCATTTGTGTACGTGATCGTACAGTGCATTTGTGTATGATTTGGCAGTCATGCAACTGATCTCCACTTGCATGGGTGCCGTAAAGTTAGTCACCTCTGTTTTTAGGACCTCAAAGTTAACTTTGGAGAAGTTTTTCATGGTGGTTACCTTTGTGGGGGTGGGGGGTGGGGGTGGGATGTGGATTTCCAAGATGATTAGTTTATGGTCGGATCTAACCAGGGAGGAGTTGACTATTGGTGTAGAGCAACGGTCACCCATGTTAATAATGACCAGGTCAAGGATGGTGCTACCACTAGTGGGGATAAGAATGAGCTGGTTCAGGGCATTGGAATTAATGAATTCCAGGAATCATTGGGCAAGTGTATTGGTACATGAGTAGTTTTCTCAGTTAATGGAGGGGCAGTTGAAGTCACCCAATGAGAGTATTAGGTTGGACCCTAATATTTTCTAGGGTGCTTAGGAATGTGGAGTGTGAGTCCTGGGACATGGTTGGGTCCTATAGCTAGCTACGACCTGAATCGCTGTCTTACCCAATATTGGCTGCACCTGAAGTATCTCAGATGAGTTATGTTGGGCTACTAGTCTGGAGGTGTATGCATCCTTTATGAATATGGAAACACAGCCACCTTTGGAGCTTCGGTCCAAGTTTTGGGGCTGAAAGGTGTGGAATGAGTTATAGCCTGGTAGTGCAGGGGTGCTTTCTGCTGCCTTGAACCAGGTCTCTGTTATGGCACAAATGTCAATGTTCTCCATTTTAAGGAGTGCTTCGAGTGAGTGTATTTTGAGATTTAGACTTCTAGCATTGAGCAGCATAACCCTCAGATTCCATTTGTTTGTAGCTGTTACTGTGGTAATTTGGTCTTTGGAACATTGCCTACAAAGGCACTATAGGGGTGGCAAGAGCCTTGGCCAGTAAATTGTTTAATTCACTTTGCTCACTGTTGCTACATAAGCCCTGCATTTGCATGGGTCTGAGCTTATATTTACACAGCTCCACAGAGTTAGGTGAGCAGTCACTGCTCTACTCTATTCATCTGTTTATGTATAGAGCACATTAATGCACTATCACTCACTGCAGCACAGTGGGGGTAGCCACTGGTGTTTATAGACGCAAAACATTCAGTAGAAAAATTTTCTCTTAGTAGCTGCCCATGATCCAGCTAAGTCCATAAACTGCATTGCAGAGAGCACCTCAGCTGCACTTTTGTCCTTTAAACAGTCCCAAAACCACCAAATCTACAATATTTTCATACAATTTAGAGCATTCACACTAGTATAGACCATTTATAGAGCACCCCATGAGTATAGACCCCATTTAGAGCACTCAGTTTTACCACACCCCTCCATTTTCTCTACCCACTGTGAAAACAGTTTCTTTCCATTTCTCTTACCAGCCTAATTGACATGGGCATCCTGAGGCAGTGTAGCAACTGCCACATGTACACTGACAACCGTCTACTCCTAAATCATTCAAGTTCAATTTGTGAGAGATGCAGCTACACTAAGACTCTGGAATCATTGCTCTCTTAGACACAGAACAGTAACACTGAACAGGTTATCAGCTCACATACTACACCATCTACACAAATCATGCACTCAACACATAAACCATCATACCCAGAGGTACTCACCAAAAACCTACCTAAACACCATCATCTTCCAAACACAAACATGCTACACTTAATACAGCACCTACTGCATTCAATATGCATAAAAACACAAGCATCAATGTCACACCAAATAAGCCCCTAAGGCAAAGCACATCTAAACCAAATTTTTTAGTCAAAGGTGACCCCGCTGTGAAACACACAAATGTCCCACTCACTAGGATGGACAAGGAGAAGGTTACAGTAAGCTGTCTATCGGGTGACAGGATATGTCAGATCACACATGCACGCAAGTCTCTCAACAAGTACTGTTATGACTCATAGTTCATATTGGTGTGATTGACTTGAGGCATACCTCACTGGACTAGATGATGAGAGACATGTTTGAGCTGTATGAATATGTGTCCCATGCAGGTGTGTCCCTAGTCCTGAGCACATTCTACCCTCAGCTAGGATGATACCACAGTATAAACAAAAAATTATTGACTTCAACAACTGGCTTAATTTCTGGTATCATTCTAAGGGGATCCATTTCCTGTCAGCCTGGGATGACATGGTTGATAGACCATACTGCTTTGCCACAGATTATCTTCACCTGTCACCTCTAGGCTTTCATTACTGGCTAAGGCACTTGCCTCCCTATAGTGCCTTTCTTAGGCAAGGTTTCAGGAACAAAATTTCTGACATGAAAATATCATTCACAAATAAATTAAAGGTTATGCTGCTAAACGCTAGGAGTTTAAATCAGAAACTGCAGTCTCTGGAAGCACTCTTCTCCCTGCAGGATGATGATAGCAGTGCAGTCACAGAAATGTGGTTCAGGGCCACAGACATTACTCCAGCCATGCAAGGCTGCAAAGCCTTGCACACCTTCAGACCACAAAATGAACATGTTAGAACTAAAGGAGGAGGAGGAGGAGTATCTATCTTCATCAAAGATAAATACACCTCTAGACTGGTTAGACAGGAAAACTCCATGGAGTTACTCCAAGTTCAACTAACTGTGAGTTAGACCCCCCCCTCTTCAAGTCATCGTTAGCTAAAGGCCCCCTTCAATGAACCAAGATACCCACACTGCTTATTGGGACCTACTTGAATCAATCAAACTACAATCAAACACTCCAGTCATTAGCGATTTTAACTATCCATCCATTGACTGGGAAACCTATACAAGTACCAGCATGCTTTCACAAAGGTTCCTGCACTTTGTTAACATTAATGCCCTGGAACAAATAGTATGCAACCACACAAAGGGCTCAAATATTCTCAACCTGGTCCTCACCAACATGGGTGACAGTTGCACCACCACAAGTATAAGACCTCCCTGGTTAAATCTGATCACAAATCAGTCACATTTGAAGTAGCTATAAAACCTGAAACCCTCTTAGGTGAAATCAGGCTAGAAAATTTCACCAAAGCTAATTATACCATCTAAGGGATGGCGTAAATAACTTCAAAGCTCCTGTTCCCACAGATGGCATTAACAACTATACTAACTTATACACAAACACCATGTACAAACACTTACATAAATGTACTGACACAGCTGTGCCTGATAGGATCAAAACAAGATCCTCAAGAAAAAGCAAGCTTCCTTGGTGAACATTTACCATTAATAAGTTATACAACAAGAGAAAGACATTGCTGTCTAAAAATAAAAAGAGAGGTCCCAGTGCTGGAAGAACACCAGCTTCTGCTTGAACAAACAAGTAAGATAACTTGTAAAATCATTTAAGGGCAACTTCAAAAAAAATTAGCAACCATAGCTAAGGATAACCATAAGGCATTCTTCAGCTATATCCATAAGCTATTTATTTATTTATTATTTATTTATTTGACATTTGTTGACCAGGATAGTCCAACTAAGCCATTGCCCTTTTTCAGTGGAGACCCGGGCAGAAATGCTCCACAGTACAAGTAAGCAAGAAAATTGCATGATACAATAAAATTATTAAACAAATTTCCTTTACAGTACAAGTAAGAGAAAAACAGCAAAAGAGATAATTATGTTATTTATTTATTTATTTATTTATTTTATTTTACATTTGTTTAACGGGATAGTCTGAATGGATACATGTCCATTTTCAGTGGAAGCCCGGGAGAAAAGTTCTAAATCGATAAAATTACATAGATTACACAAGAAGTTAGATAACATTAGAAAATATAAAATTACATAGATTACACAAGAAGTTAGATAATATTAGAAAATATAAAACAAAGTGATTATGTGCAATGGTTTAGTAGTGTTCCCTAATAGGGACTAACAATTCTCATGGTCAGACACAATTAAAAGCAAGAGACATCAGATTGGATATAGAGTTTGTTGAAGTAGTTACATGGTATGATATTTACAGATTATGCTTTCAGTTTATGGCTTAATCAGGGTTGGTACATGGGCAAAGCCAGTTCACTTTGAAATACTGTGAGTTTTTTTTTTTTTTAAGAGACTTATTTAAGATTGTAGGGTTATATAGTTTGGCAACGAATTACAGGTTTTGCCATCACAGTTGGTAAACAGGGATTCACCAGCAGAGTTATTAGCTTTATAGGTTTGGACCAGTAGTTTGTTGGCTGATCGTAGGGATCTCAAGTTGCTATATGGCTTAATAATATTTATAAGTGAGGGGGTACCCTCAGGGTGGTACAGAATTTTGTGTGCTATTAAGAGTTGATTGGATTAAATTAAGCTGGGTAGTTCTAGCCATTGTAGTTGTTTCAGGTTCTGGCAGTGGTGGGTTCTATAGGTGGAGCCAGTGGAAAATCTGTCAATATGGTTGTAGCTATGGGAGAGCTTACCTAGTTCAGATTTGTTGAGGTTTGAGAGTGCAGGCGAGGCATATAAAAGAGTAGAGAGTAGGTGTGACCAGGCAATTGTAGTCCTAGCCAGTGGGGTTAAAAATGTCTTGTTTCGATACAGTGATCCAAGCTTTGATGGTCTGTATTTTATTTATTATTTATTTATTTTATAATGTATTAAGTATAAAAACAGGTAATAACCAAAAAATAAAGAAAAAAAAAAAAAAACAGGCAGAGACTCATTTGGATTGTCATCAGTGAATAGCAGTACAATTTAAAAAAGTGTGTTTTATAAGCTACAGGAGGTGCACATATTTAATATAAAAGTCATGTTGTAAGTAGAATGCAGGTAGCAAGTTACCAGGACTAAGAAGTGATGGAACATGGAGAGTAGTAAGTTACTGTCATATGAGGAGGTTAGTTTTGATAAGATAATTAGAGGAAAGGGAGGCATAGGAAGGAAAGGGAGGAATGGAGAAAGTAATGGGGGAGAAAGAATTGAGTTCAAGTGGGGTGATTACAGTGACAAATTCATGTGCTGCTTAGGCAGGGTTTGACAGTTTTCTTGAATTCATGAACATGAGTAATATTTCTGAGGGGCATGGGAAGCTTGTTCCATGAAAAAGTAGGAAAATAGTTGCAGAGATTCTGTCCAGTGGTCTGAGATTCTGTGTATAGAAGGAGACAAGTGAAGAGATGTTATGGCAGAAGAGGGCTTGTTCAGGATAGAATAAATGATGAAAAGTTGAATAAATAAGAGTTGGTTAGGAAACTATAGCCAGCAGAGTGTCCTAAGAACATGACAGTGGTGTGATTTATAAGGCAGATTAGCAGCAAATCTAGCAAATTTGTTGTAGGTGGCTTTGAGTTTGAAAAGTAGTGAGGACTGTAAGTTAGTTAAGATTTGTGAGCTGTAGAAAAAGGTTATGGAGAAGGTATGCTTGGGTAATTCAGATTCTGGAGTCCAGTTTGAGGAACGTTTTGCTTCTATATAGTAAGCTGAGCTTTTTTTGTGGGTTTTCTTGATAGAGTGCAGTACATGGAGGTCAAATTTAAGTTGGTCATCCATGGTGAATGAGGACTTGAGGTAGTAGAGGGATTTGGAGAAGAAGAGAAGAGGTTTTGTCTTTTTGGGGTTTAGTATGAGTTGGTTGTTGGTAAGCCATGTTTCAGTGAAGTTGAAAGATTTTTGTGTCAGGCTAAGCAGGTCAAAGGGGTTGTCAGCAATGCAGACGATTGTTTAGTCATCTGTGTTCTGTATGATGGATGACTGAGGACAGGATGTGTAAAGTTGGTTAGTAAAGATCTTAAAAAGAAGGGAGCTAAGAAAGGATCCTTGTGGAACACCCATTTTGATGGAGAGAAAGGGAGAAAGAGCAGAGAGACAGTTGATGGATTGCTGTCTGTCTCTGAAGTTGCTGTTAAACCAACAGAAAGTTGCTGAGGAGAGGTTGAGGTGAGATCATTTGTAGAGGAGGATGGGGTGAGAGACAGTGTCAAAGGCTTTGGAGAGATCTAAAAAGAAATATGACACTCTAGTTTATTATTGTCTCTGGCATGAGAGGGATGGAATTAGTAAAGGAAATAAGGGCTGTAGTTGTGCTGTGGTGGGGTGCAAGCCATGCTGGGTAGGGGTGATCAGGTTATCAGGTTTGCTTGAGTGAGACAGGCCAAGATTTGTTTATGAACACAGTGCTCAAGAATTTTAGAGAGGGAAGAAAGTATGGCAATAGGTCGATAATTTAAGAATTCTTCAGAATTTCCACCTTTATGGATAGGTATGGTATGGAATTTTCTCCAGAGAGTAGGGACAGTGGATTCACTGACTGAGCAGTTTATAAGGATGGAGATGGGATATGCTATAGAGTTATTAGCAGCCTTTAGGAAGAGAGATGGCAGGTTATCAGCTGATGGGGAACATGGTTTAAGTTTGAGAAGAAGATTTTTAATGTAGCAAGTTGTAACTGGGTTTAGTGAGAAGGAGCAGTTTTATAGTAGGAGGGTAGTGGGAAGTGAGGAATTGCTTGGGTTAGAAATCTATATAAGTTTGCTAATGGTATCAATGAAGTATGAATGGAAAATGGATGCAGTTTCTTGGGGTGTGTTATTAATGCAGGGGTTGGGAGTTGAGGGATTCCCAGTGTGGTGGATATGGTTGATAGTATTTCAGAACTTTATGTGGGGTTTCTGGGTTCTGTGGTTTTGGGGTGTGGTAGAAGTTCTTTTTAATGATGTTTATGTGTTTTTTGGTCAATTTGTGGAGTTCCCTATATTTTTGGTAGTTTGTGGGAGAATTGGTCTTAGTCCAGAGTTTCCAGACAGAATTTCAGTTTTGGATAAGTCAAGTTGGTGAGCCAAGGAAAACATCGAGATTTGACTCTAAAAGTTCTGTAAGGGGTGAGAGGGTTCAGTGTGTTTAGGAAGATCGAGATAAATTGTTGAACAGCTTTGCTGAGAGGTAGGAATGAAAAGGAGGACCAGTCTATTGCAGTGAAAGAATTATTGAGTGTATCAGAGTTAAAGTTAGTTAGCCTTCAGCATTCTTTAAATTTGTGAGGTCTGGAGAGGTGAGGGAAGAGTCTTTAGATGCTTATAGGGGAGTGGTCACTAATGGAGTCTGGTAGAGATTCAGGATGATGATAGAGGTTAGGATTGGAGACAAGAATCCAGTCAAGGATAGAACTGGTGTTTGTGGGTTTATGATGAAAGGTAGGAGAAGATATAAGTTGGGTGTAGCCATATAAGTTTATGCTGGTGTGGGGGGGGGTTAAAGATGAGGGGTAGCCAATTGATTTTAATATTGTCCAGTTTTATGGTTTCATTGCCATATGGCACCAGTATATTGTCAGACATCCAGTGAAGAATATGTTCTAATAAGGGTATATTCTCTCCAGGGGGTATGTAGATGGTGACTATAGTCAGGGTTTTATGGTCATTAAGTTTGTAATTGGCAATAGTGTGTTCAGCTGGGTGAAAAGAGGGGGAGCATTGTTTAGGGGGGATAAGGTTAGGAGGTTTAAAAACATAATGGCAATGCCTCCATCTTTTTATGTATTCTATCAAGGTGTAAAATGCTGTAACCAGGGGGAAGAAATTCATCATCAGTTTTGTGTGGTTTAAGCCATGTTTCAGATAGAGTAACTATGTTGGGAGGGAGTGTTGGGCTACCCAAGAGTGGAATTCAGTTATCTTGTTAAGAAAGCTGTGTATGTTTATTGAGTAAAATGAGAGAAGTTTGGGAATATGGTTAGGTGCCTGTAGGAATATTTTTGAGGTAGTGGAAGGAGTTGATGGGTTAAAGTGTGGGCTGGCACTGGGGTGAATGTCACCAGAGAGGTGAAATGTGTTGCAGCTGTGTAGGAGAAATTATATAAAGTGGTAGGTTGAGAGAAATTTCTGTTTGGTTCTGTAATGTGGAGAGATATTTGAAGGCAATTTGATTTTGGGGAGAGTGAATTCAGTACTACAAAAGAGCGAGGGTGATATAGGAGAGGAGTAGTGGCTACTGGTGTGTATAATGTAGTGACAGGAGGTTGGAGTGCTGGGATGTAGGTTTAGATGAGTGTGTTATAAGGTGAGGTTAGATAAGAGTAATAGAAGAAAGGATGGAAAAATAGGAAGGAACATATTGGAGAGTAAGGAGTATATTTGGTGAGAGTGTGAATGAGGGAAGCTCTTGGGATTTGTATGTTAGAGGAGGGATGCCATTAGTGAGTATGTGTGCGTTGTGTGGATTAAAGTGTGTAGAAAGGTGGGAGAGGTTTAGATTAGAGGGGTAAGGTTTGATTGGATGAGGTTTACAGGAAGTTGAAGTGGTGATAGAGTGGGGTAGATATTACTAGCTATAAAGGCATTTAATGTGGGGGTGGGTGGAAATGGGGAAGGGTAGGGGAGCAGAGTGGGCCGGAGCATAGCAAGGGTGAATGGAGCAAGCCAGCACAGTTCCAGTAACTAGCCCCAAATAAAAATCAGCCAGGTATGTTAGTAAATAAGAAAGAGAGTGGCTGGTTTGAAGAGATTGCTGAGGCTAAGTAAATGGAAGCTGTGAGGGAGAAATAAGTGGGCTTGGGGTCATACAGAAAGAGCAGGAAATGGATGAACTTCAGTTAATGTTTAATTAGATATAGAGAAGCTAGTGTGGGGGGGCAATACTGGTAGGATCCAGACATGTACTGAACTAGCAGACGATGGCATCAAACACAATGATCTTGCAAAAATAGCTAACCTATTAGCCAAAAGGTTAGGTGAAAATTTCACCATCCCTGTTGCCTCCAAATATTCCACAAAGCATTCCCTCTACATCTCCCTTGTCTTGCATCTCCAAAGAGCAAGTCATTAATGTTCTTTCCAAGGACAGAAACACAGACTCTATGGGACTGGATGGCATCCCAGGTTGTATTTTAAGTGGTCTAAAACATGAGTTAGCCACTTCATTAAGTATTCTCTTCAACCACAGCCTGAGTATTGGTTTTGTCCCTGCTGAATGGAAAACAGCAACTGTCACCCCCCTTCATAAGGGGGGTACTGCAACAGACCCTGGCAACTACAGATCCATAAGCTTAACCAGCATTATCTGTAAGGCCATGGAACAAATCATCATGGACCTTACAAATAAGGATATAGCTGCTCTACAAACCCTTAATCTGACAGAGTTTGGTTTTGTTAAAGGCAGGTCCTGCCTGTTAAAAAAAACTGGTGGACTTCTTTGAAAATATCACCAGAGGCATAGACAAAGGCAAATCTGTGCATATAGCCTACCTTGACTTAGCCAAGGCCTTCACATTCGGGCATCATTGATAAGCTCTCCCAGTTGAATATCAACCTTTATGTCATCAGGTGGATTATTAACTGGTTCACTGACAGATCATACTCAGTCAAAGTTGAGGATTTTACCTCAACCAGCAGACCTGTCATCAGTGGGGTTCCACAGGAGTCAGTGCTTGGCTGTCTTGTGTTTGGAATATACTTCTCAGAAGTTCAGGCCAAAACAGAGGGGCTATGGCTGACTAGGTTTGCTGATGACTGCAAATTAGGTGCAATCATTGAATCGCCAAACAATGCCAATATACTTCAAGAGGGACTTTAATTGGTGCCAAAGCCATGGATTCAAACTTAATGGAAAAATGCATTATCATCCCCTTCAGTAAAATCAATAGACCTGCAGACTATCATATACATAATAATACCATAAGTAACTCAGTAGTGAGTGACTTGGGAACACAAGATGACTGTAGCCTAAACTTTGATCACCATGTGTCTACTGTGGAAAGGAAGACATTCTACATCGCATACCTCATTAGCAAAGAGATTGCCTCAAGAGCAAAAGAGGTCATAACAACCCTGTACTTGACTCTCATAAGCCAATAATTAAGTACAATGATTCCTTTGGTATGTACCTTGCCAGGAGCCTGCAGCAACTTGAGAGGCTTCATAGATTTTTAACCAAGAAAATTCAGGGTATCCAGCACATTTCATACATTGACAGACTGAAGTCACTGTCACTGTACTCAGTAGCATCCAGACTACTTAGTGTTGACTTGTGCCTCGCCTACAGAGAAATTTCTGATCCAAACATAATGGAAATGCTGCACATCCGCAAGTCAACTAGGACAAGGGTCACCTGTTCCAGGGACCTTACCTTTGTCTGCGACACAATTATGATCTGCTGGAGAAACAGATATGTTTCTCAGACGTTGTCACTTTTATGCAACATGCTACAAATTCACATCAAAGTACGCCCCTCTGTGACCAGGTTTAAGCATAGCCTGGATAACTGGATTGGACGCCATGAATTCTTGCCAGGGATTTCACCTATGACCCTCCTAGATATGGGCAGTCATTGCTAACTAAGATCTCAAGGAAGAGCCTTTATATTGGGTTTCTCTAGTATTATGTCAGCTAGGCTTATAAAGATTTTCAGGTCAGTAGTCCAGTAACCACCTATGAACCTATGTAATGCACAGCAGTATAAGTTAACAAATATTTGGTGGAGAAACATTAATCCTGCATGTTCCATGGGGAGTAAAAGTGTGGCTTCTAGAACTTTCAGTGTAGAAAGACCTTGAGCCTTTGATATACCCCAGGAGGATTCTATCAATTCCACATCTAAGAATTCTGTTTCAGGTCTAAAAGTGTCTATATCTACTGATTTATTATCTCTTTCCTGTGACATTTGTGTGGGGGTAAAATATTTCCTTTGTTGACTGGTTTAGTCCCACTTGGCTAGTAGCCTCTTTTTAGAGGAGACCTGAGGTGGTATTTATACTACTAAGAGAAATTTGTCCACATCATCTGGGAACTTCCCCTACTCTTAATCTGTATTTGCAATGTTGTTGGAATGCAAATACATGCACATGACAATTCCTAGCACTGAGTTAGCTTGGAGGATGGTGTGCAAGATGGAACAGCAGCATGGAGAACATTTAAATGCCAGCTCAGAGAAAGTATGGGGTGTTATGGAGGATTTGGAAGATGTATTTCATAAAGGGCTGTTTCAGCACACCATTGAAGCAGTCATAGAAGAATGTGTGATTACAGCCCTCTAGTTGTGAGGGTTGCAGGATGATTTATTGCAGGAACTTATAAATCAGAGTAAGCTGGAAAATGAGATTTCCTGGCATGACATAATGGAGAAGATAAAGCAGGGGTATGGAAAGGAAACATCAAAAGGGAAACAGTGGAAAGAGGACATATGCAGAGGTGGCAGAAGCTACATCTGCAGATGGAAGAGAGAAAAAGAGAAGAAGACACAATGAAAAGAAAATTTATAGTAAGGATAGAGTAAGAAGGAAAAGTAATTGAGTAGATATGAGGTATAGGACAATGTAATTCTCCCATTAAGAACAAAGATTCAAGGGGTAGGAATATTTATTCTAATTAACAAAGAGGCATTGTTTTTTGAAACTGTGCAAGCTATGGAAATCTTTTTGTGTGAATATGAAAAAAAGAAGAATTGCAATCCTTGGAATGAATATATAATAAGACATCTTTTAGAGAGATTAAAAAGAAGGTACACATAGAATGCTGAACATAACTACATATAGAAACTTTAAAAGAAAATTTTACAAAAGTATGTAACGTAATAAAAAACATAGCCAAAGTTTATGATAATAGGGGTTTATGGACTGATGCATGGGACTGCAGTATTATTCTGAAAATGGAAATGGACAAAATTGTACACATTCCAAGTGTTATAAATGCTGCTGGTAACAGGGGTGTTGTGAAATAATGAGGACAGCCAAAGACTTGCTTCTTTTCTGGAAAGGAATTATATTTAATTAATAACTGTGACAAGAAGAAGTGTTATATATGTTGTAACATGGGACATGAAGCAAAAAAATGTGAACTTAAATATTATAAATGTACAAAAGGGACATTTATTGATAGATTATAAAGAAAAAGAGGATCAGCTAAGTAGAGAATAAAGGAGAGGAATTAAAGATAGAATCAGAATCAGTGACAAAGAGGATATAATTTGGAAAAAACTAAAATGAAGAAATACTTATATTGGTGGAACAGATAAAGACAGAAAAAAAGATATCAATATAAAAGAGAAAAATAAAGGGAATGGATAAAGCCTTTCTTAAAGGAAATTAGTTCAAGGATGGAATCTCATAAATTAAGAAATAGAGAACTGAATAACTTAAGGATTCTTTCTGTGAAAGTTAATAGAATGAAAAATAATATTAGAAGAATAACAATTCTGGAATGGTGTAACAAATATGATGTGGATATAATTATTTTGGAAGACATAATGATTTTGACCCAAGAAGAAAAATTACAAACCTAAAAATTATGGGATGAAAAAATAATATGGAATGTAGCGAATGAAAAGTGTTCAGGAATAGCAATATTATGTAGAAGAGTAATTAAAAGTTTGGATGCTATAATACTAAACATGGGAAGAAAACTATTGTAGATTTAAGGTGGCAAGAAAAAGTGTATAGAATTATTGCTATATGTTTCAGGAAATACTGGATTATGTTTGTGTTTACCTGCGTGTAATTATTACAGGAGATTTCAACTGTGATTTAAGGGAAAATAAAAAGAAAAGAGGAAATTATGTAGAAAGATGATAGAAATAATAAAATGCAGAAAATTAGTTATATGGAATAAAAAAGCATGAACTTATTGGTGATGTATTTAAAAACTGAAACAAAAGATTATTTTCTAGTATCAGAAGAGATATGTATAATGGGAGAATAAACTGTAATGACAAGTTTTTTAGATCATTTGGCAATATGGGTAGAAATATATTATAATAAAGAGTAAATAAAGATAAAAAAAGGTATAACATAAATGAAAAGGGGTGGAATGTAAAAGGAAAGAAAGACATTAAGCAATTATGGAAAGAGCATATTAATATGAAAGTTGTTTACATCAATTGGTTATAATGGTGGATTGATTTTAAAAGAAAATATAAAATATTTATTTATTGTGGAAAATAAAGAAAGAAAAAAGAAAAAACAAGAATAAGGTAAAATGCATAAAGAAGCAAGTAATAATTTGGAAAATAATAATATAGATTATTATGAGAAAGAAAAAAAAGAGATCTATAGGAAAAATTATGAAAGACACAGAGAAGTATTGTATAAACAAAAATATTTTCTACAAGGAAGAAAACAAGTAGTTTCCCCTTATTAAAGTAAAATAGTAAACAAGAATAGTAGTATAATGAGAGAAATGAAAACCAATGAAGGTAATAAAATGAAAAGTCAGCAGCAAATTATGGAAATTGCTGTAAGTTATATAGAAGAAACATTTAATAAAAAGAGACATTCTATAAAGGAATGGAAGTTATTTTTTTCTGAACAATATAATAAAGTACTCAGTAAAGAAATTACCTTATATGAATTAGAAAAGGGATTTAAGCAGTTAAATATAGAATCAGTATTAGGTCCAGATGGTATGATGTTTGAAATGTATAAAATTTTAGAAGAATGGCCGAAACATTGCTTAATATGTGTATCTAATAGTGGACTATTAAAATTATATGGAAAAAGGAAGAATGAGAACTATAAAAAATTGGAGACCAACAGTTTTAAATAATGCAGAAAAGATATTTCTGAAAATAGTATAAAAGAGATTTTAAAGTATGATGCAAAATATCATGGTGGAGAGTGTATGTATATGGTATTAGAGGAAAGGGATGTCAGGAATTATTAATTATAGCAAAGAAATTATAAATAATATAAATAGAGGAAATATGTAACACTTATGCTAGGTGATATTAATAAAGCATTTGAATCTATACAGCGTGACATTTTGTGGAAAATAATGGACATCTATAATATTAATAATAAGATTAAGCAAGTGTCTATAACAGCTTATGAGAACAATAAAATAAGGGTTTTAATTAATGGCTGGATAAGTAAAGAATTAAATATAAATAATAGTATAAGGCAAGGGTGTCCTCTGAGTAATATTTTATTTCCTTTGATTATGAATACAGTAGTGAATCAGAAAATGAAGAAAGCAAGTTATACATTTCAAATAAAAGTTGAAAATCCAGTTATGATGTTTTATGCAGATGATATTATCATAACAACTAAAATAAAGAGTGGACGAGAGAATTTATTTTATTTTTATTTATTTATTATTTATTTTATTTTATTTTACATTTGTTGACCGGGATGGTCCGACTGGATACATGTCCATTTTCAGCGGAGGCCCGGGGAGAAAAGCTCCACATTAACAGTAGGAAAAATACTAATTAAAGAAAAACAATTTATTTTCTTTGGTAGTTTAAACAAAAAGATAAAAATACAATAAAGTATATAAAAAAGACTACCCTAGTTATTGAGGCGGAAAAAAAAGACAGACACAGGATACAACATGCTTTTTTCTCTTTCTAGTCTGACCATGAAGAAGAAAAAAAAAACTTATGACTAGAGTGCAAGGGGAGGGGGGGATAGAAGGGGAAGAAAGAAAGAAAGGGAAGAAAGAGGAAGAAGAAAGGAGAAGAAAGAGAGAGTGGTGATCTGGGATTTTAAAAGGTTAGACCTGAGAAGGAAGAGCTCACTAACTGTTATTTATTAAGCTGAAAGTTTAAGAGAAAGAGGTATGATGCTTATTAAAGAAAATAGTAATGGATTGGGTGACACTATAAAAATAGCAGGTATTCAATTTTCTATGCAGGAAATATTTGTTTTATGGATACATTTTGATAAATAAAATTAAAGAAAAGGATGAGATCTAATAATAAAGAAAAAAAGGATATTTGTATATTATGGAAAATTTCAGATTAATGTATAAGAAAAAAGTTTATCTCATTAATTCATTGCTATTGAGAAGTATAAGTTATTGAAATGGTTAAGTGAAAAAGAATGAGAAATTAGTAGCAATTTTACTGAAGGAGAAGTAAACGAAACTTTGGGAAATATAAAAAATATAAGAAATAATAAAATAACAAAATAATATTTAAATGCAGAAACAGAGAACTATCACAAGATAAGAATGTGGAAAATAAAAAAATTGATGAAGTGGAAGAAGATAGAAACACATTATAACAGTATTATGCAGAAATATTATTGTATAAATTCATGACAAATGTTTCAGGAACAAAGATTAAAGCAATTAAAGAAAGAAATTGATGGCCTAAATATAATGTTGAATACAAAGATTTTTGTGGAGGTTGGGAATAAAAAATATCTGTAAGAAAAATGTGCCTTACAAAAAGAAAAACGAAATAAATGCTTATATTTTGGGGAAGGAGAAACAACAGAATATGACTTTTACAATGTGAGAGAATCAAAAAATTGTGGAATAAATTATTTATGAAAAATGTTTTGAAGGTATTAAAAATATAAAAATATAAAAATTGGCGTGGTTGAATATGGATATTATGAAAATATAAGCAGAAAACTGAAGATAGATTCAGGCAAGACGTTTTATATGTAATTTGGGAAATATGTAATGAAAGTATTAATAAAATGATATATTATGGAAAAAGGGGATTGTCACTTATATTAAAAAATATTAGGTTATCGTTATAGAAAAAGGAGTGGGGCTTGATATAAAACTGGCCAGTTCTGATGCATAAAGTATGAAAGTGAATCAAAATAATTGTGCAGCAATGTAAATATGCACATATATGTAAATCTTTTCAATGGGTGCCATAGGATCTTTTACATCACCAGAGCTACCACCAGTTCCAGCAGATGGGGCTTTGTTTTAATGTCTCATCCAACAGTATGCTCAGGAGTACAGAATGGAGAGATGATAAAATCAGCAAAAGGAGAGAAATTTTGCTGGAATTGAATTCATCCTCAATTCTTGGTGAGAACCTTCATGAGGTGGACCCTGTTTTTCACAAAATCTCACCAAGACAAAACTGATATATAGACTGTATTTTATATAGTATATATCATGGACAGAAGTAGTTTAAAAAATAAAGAAGATACCTGGGTGCACAAGCCCCAGGATTAATAAGTGCCCAATACTGGTAGGTGCACTGGTACCAGGACTGGAAGAAATGACAGTGTAGAATCCTCAAGACAAGGAAATATTCCAACAATGGGGCTAGTCCACACCAGGGAGAAGATGGCCTCTCTGCTGTAGAAGGAAGTTGCAGTCCACAAAAATCACAAAAACTGGTAGGCCAGAAAAAGACCCCTACAGACAATAGGTTGGGCTATTGAGGATAAGAAAATAATTATGTATTGTTACTATTATACAAGAAGCCCAGAATTTCCAGCCAGAAGATATACTAAAAGATTAAGAGAGAAATTAGAGGAAAGAAAAATACTTCCACAAGAAAAACTGTCAGAAGCTTCAAATAAAAATGTATGTTCATTAATACAGCAGATACATGAAAAGCACTATATAGACCAAGAAACCTAGTGCCATTTGTATAAAGAAGTGACTGAGGAAGTGCAAAAATTTAAAGAACAAAATTTAGACATGTTTGTAGGGTATAAAAAAGAAATATGGACATGAGAAAAAAAGAGAGATCTGATATGGTGCAATATTTATGCAAAGGAGAAAACCAAATTAATCAACGCAAAAAAGGCAACCCCAGATATATTTGAAGAAAAATATAGGTAAAGCATCCAGATACAGAAAATATCACAATAAAAAAATAAGATCACAAAAATTGAATGTAGAACAGAAGATTAGTCAAGTAGAAGATAAGAAAATAAAAGCTGAAGTTATGGAATATTTGCAAAGTGAAGGATTCAGTGTAGAATGTCTAACACAGGTCATACTACAGCATGATGGAACAACTAGTCCCCAAAGTAAAGAGAAACAGGAGGAGCAGTAGACATCTGAAGAAGTAATATGGACATGGGAAAGAAAAAGAGATTTAATATGGTGCAATCATTATGCAAAGGAGAAAGCAAAACTAATCAATGCAAAAAGAGCAGCACCAAAAGATATTTGAAGAGAAATACATGCAAAAACACCTGGGTATGGAACATTTTACAATGCAAGAAATAAGAAACCAAAGAAGAAAAGTACAAAAGAGGATAAGTAGTGGAGAAGTTAAAGAAACAGAAACTGATGTTATGAAGTACCTGCAAAGTGAAAGATTGAATGTAGAAAATTTAACTCAGCTAATAACACAACAGGACAGAGCAATGGACACCCAAATTAAGGGGAAACCAGTGGAGCAGGAAGCATCTAATCCATTGACATAGGAAGATACTTTGGAGCCTCCCACAGGAAACGAGTACAAAGGTTCAGTTGGAGCTATACAGTACACAAAAGAACAGGAAACTGTGGCAACTCTGATACAGTCAATATTGTGGAGTGATAGGCCAGTGTGTTCCCATATGAAAAGCAACAGATGCCACAGGATGAAACTGAAGAGAGTGTGGCACAGGAAAAAGCTCTAAAGCTCTCTAGGGAATACCCACAGGAAATGGCTAACAAAGAATGTGGCCTAAGTTTAGAAGAAAACAATCTAAGAGAAGAGTTGCTTGATTTAATAGAGATGGATAGACATATTAAGATCAACAAAATAAATAGACTACAGAAGGTCAATAAAACCCAAAAAGTTAGAAATTTGATAAAATAAATGAACACAGTAATTAGGACTGTCCATAGAGATTATTGCGATATAACAGAAGTAAATAGGATACATTACTGTGCAGACAAATTAATAGCAGATAAAGTCCTACCACAAGAACACATGGTAGTAAGGTAAAGAATGGGGAGAAATCAAATGCCATTACGGAAGTATCGAATAGAGAAAACTATAAAGCAATTAAGACAAAAAGTGTCACTGTTAGAAGAGTATAGAAGGGGGAACAGATCAAAAATACTCAGAAAGATGGATGTGATAAAAGCATTGCACAGTACTTTAACTGATCAGGATTTATCATGCTCTATTGCAAATAATAAACTAAAAATATCAGCACGGACAGAAAAACTTAGAATATATACAAATAAATATAAAGGAAACATACAAAATAAGCAATTTATTGATGACACAATTAAATTATGTAGAAAACCGGGAAACAAGGTAAAAGGAATTGAAAGACCACCCAAAAAGAATAGAAGAAATAGATACATTTTGGAGAAATATTTATGAAGATCCTGTGGAACATAACAAAGATGTTAAATGAATAGAAGAAGGAAAAGAAAGAAGTTCAAATATACAGGATATGAAATGGGCTGAAGTAATGGCCAGACAGACTGAAAAAAAAAAGTTAAGAAATGCCTCTAATTGGAAAACCCCAGGCCGAGATGCATTACCGAATTTCTGGCTAAAAGTATTAACATCTTTACATGTAGATTTAGCCATGAGTAAGAACTATTTATGTGCACACCCCAAACAGACACCACCCTGGCTAACAACAGGAAAAGCAATGTTCCTACCTAAGAGTGAACTGGCAAGCTACCCTAAAAACTATAGACCAATAACTTGCCTTCCGATGACATATAAACTGGAATTGATGCAGACAGAGTTTATAGTCATTTTGAAGAAAACTCAATTATGGAAATAGAACAAAGTGTAATTAAAAAGCCATATGAAACAAATGATCATTTGTTGTTGAATAAAGTCATAGTGGAGAACTGTACAAAGAGGAAGAATCTAAGTATAGCATGGATAGACTACAAAAAAGCATTTGACATTATCCCACATTCATGAATAAAAGAGTGCTTAAAAATGTATAAGATAAACCCTACACTGATAAACTACATCACATCAACTAGGAAACAGTGGCAAAACTTTGCAGTTAAGCCATGATAAAGGACAAATTATTTTTCCTGGGATAAAATCCAAGGGGAATATTCCAAGGTGACTCTCTGTCACTGCTACTCTTTTGCCTTGCCCTTAATCCATTAAGATGTCTGCTTAATAGATTAGGACATGGTTATAATTTGACTCCCAGAAAGTAACAAAGTTTAAAGACTTCTCATATTCTCTTTGTCGATGATTTAAAAATGTATAGCTCTTCAGATAAGGAACTGAAAGTACAACTGCAAGTAGTCAAAAACTTTTTCAGATGGTATAAGAATAGCTTTTGGTCTTGATAAATGTGCAAAAGCAGAGGAGCTTGAGCAAGAGGGAGTGTATAAATATTTGGGAATTGATGGATCAATAATAAAACATGGACAAATGCAATTAAAACTCAGTAAGAAATATTTTAGAAGATCTAAATTAATGCTAAAAACAGTATTGACATTTAGGAACAAAGATCAAGCTAAAAAACAATTTGCTCTTCATGTCCTAACTTACAGTTTTGGAGTGACTGACTGGCCCCAAAAGGTGTTGGATAGGTTACACAGGAAAACAAGAAAGATGTTTTATGCTCATCAAATGATTTATAAAAAGTGGTGCATACCAGGTTTATATGTTCCCCCTTCCGAAGGAGGTATGGGCTGCTTGAAATTGATTACATGTATAGATCTACAATCATGGGACTGCAAACATATTTGCTGACCTCACAAGACCCAAACATAGTGAATGTTTTGAAACATGAGGAGAATAAATCTAAGAAGACTTCCCTTACTTAGTCTACTAGAAGCATATCAATGTCAAACAGGAATGGAAATCAAACCAGAAGCAAATAAAAATCAGGCAGCAACTGAATGTGCTAAAAAGAAAAGAAAGAATATAATGTGAAGGATCAGATGAGAAGGTGAGAAATATGGAAAATGCATAAATGTAGTGGCAAGTATAGAAAACTCCTGTAACAGCCTCATGTTGATCAGGATCAAATGCAGGAATGGTTAAGGAGTGGCAAATTCAAACCAAAAGATGAAAGGTTAATATTGGCTGCTGAAGATAGTAGACTACATACATGTATAAGCACATACATGACTGCATGAACCATACCATACACAACAGAACCAAGCTGCTACCTCCAAAAAAAGGAAGCCAAGCTGGTGGTCCCCTGCCATAAACAAACTCTACAACAGAAGGACGACACTTTTGCAAAAAAAAAGTATAATCCCATGATGGAAGGAACTCCCTGGCCAGCCTCAGTAAGAAACTGAGATCCCTCATAAAATCCTCCAAAGCTAGTTATGAAAATAAAATTGAAATGGATTCTAAAGACAACCACAAAGCATTCTACAGCTATGTCAAGAATCTCAATGGCAACACTCAGATCTGCTCTGAGCTACAGCACAATGGCACTAGATTTATTGAACCAACTGATATTGCCAACATCCTGGCAGACAGGTTCAGTGCAAACTTTGCCAACCCCTCACCCCCCAAAGGGCCCATCTCCATACTGGAAGATTGCAAAGCCCCTGTAATCATGGATGAACAAGTAAAGACCGCACTCTCCAAAGTCAAGAATACATCCATGGGACTAGACAACATCCCAGGCTGCGTTCTGTATGAACTACAGAATGAACTGCCATCCCACCTAAGTACCATGTTCAACCATACCCTCACTTCAGGCTCTGTGCCTATGGAATGGTGCACAGTGACAGTTATCCCACTCCACAAAGGGGGTGCCACCACTGCCCCAGGAACTACTGCCCCATTAGCCTGACAAGCCTGGTCTGCAAGGCCATGGAATGCATAATCCTGGAGCTTATAAACAAAGACATAGGTAACCTCCAAACTCTGAAACCCACTCAGTTTGGATTTGTAATAGAGTAGATCATGCCTCCTAAACCTGATTGACTTATTTGAAGCAGTCAACAGAACCGTAGATGAGGGTAAGATGGTGAACACAGACTACCTTGACCTCGCCAAGGCTTGCAACACCATCCCCCACTCTGGTATTATAGATAAACTCACTGGACTGGGATAAATCCCTATGTCAGAAGATGGGTGGCCAACTGGCTCACTGACAGAACCCACACAGTGAAAGTAGCGAGTATCACAGGGTTTGGTCCTAGGTCCTTTCCTGTTTGGTATCTACTTCTCAGAAGTCCAGGCTAATACAGCTGGTCTCTGGCTAATGAAGTTTGCAGACAACTGCAAACTACGAGCCATAATAGATTCACCTAAGGATGTAAACATTCTACAAAGAGGCCTCACTGAGACTGATGCTTGGTGTCAAAGTCATGGCCTAAAGCTCAATGCCAAGAAGTGCAGTGTTATACCCTTTGGGAAAAACACCATACCCATGAATTTCCACATAGGCGGTAGCCTACTAAACACCAAAAGTGTGATGAGACCTTGGGACACAGGTGGACAGTAGTCTCTCCTTTGATAATCACGTCGCCACAGTAGTCAGGAAATCCTCCTACATGGCAAACCTCATCAAAAAGGGGTTCTCCACCAGAAAAAGAGCACAATTGCACTATATTTACTGAACCAACTGATATTGCCAACATCCTGGCAGACAGGTTCAGTGCAAACTCTACCCACCCCTCAACCCCCAAAGGGCCCATCTCCATACTGGAAGATTGCAAAGCCCCTGTAATCATGGATAAACGAGTAAAGACCGCACTCTCCAAAGCCAAGAACACAGCATCCATGGGACTAGACAACATCCCAGGCTGCGTTCTGCATGAACTACAGAATGAACTGCCAACCCACCTAAGTACCATGTTCAACCATAGCCTCTTTTCAGGCTCTGTGCCTATGGAATGGTGCACAGTGACAGTTATACCACTCCACAAAAGGGGTGCCACCACTGCCCCAGGAACTACTGCCTCATTAGCCTGACAAGCCTGGTCTGCAAGGCCATGGAATGCATCATCCTGGAGCTTATAAACAAAGACATAGGTAACCTCCAAACTCTGAACCCCACTCAGTTTGGGTTTGTAAAAGGTAGCTCATGCCTCCTAAACTTGATTGACTTCTTTGAAGCAGTCACCAGAGCCGTAGACAAGGGTAAGGTGGTGAAAACAGACTACCTTGACCTCGCCAAGGCTTGCAACACCATCTCCCACTCTGGTAATAAAGATAAACTCACTGGACTGGGATAAATCCCTGTCACAAGATTGGTGGCGAACTGGTTCACTGACAGAACATACACAGTGGAAGTAGCGAGTATCACAGGGTTCGGTCCTATGTCCTCTCTTGTTTGGTATCTACTTCTCAGAAGTCCAGGCTAATACAGCTGGTCTCTGGCTAATGAAGTTTGCAGACAACTGCAAACTACGAGCCATAATAGATTCACCTAAGGATGTGGACATTCTACAAAGAGGCCTCACTGAGACTGATGCTTGGTGTCAAAGTCATGGCTTAAAGCTCAATGCCAAGAAGTGCAATGCCATCCCCTTTTGGAAAAACACCATACCCATGAACTTCCACATAGGCGGTAGCCTACTAAACACCAAAAGTGTGATGAGACCTTGGGACACATGTGGACTGTAGTCTCTCCTTTGATAATCACGTCGCCACAGTAGTCAGGAAATCCTTCTATGTAGCAAACCTCATCATAAAGGGGTTCTCCACCAGAAAAAGAGAGGTCATCGTTCCTCCCTACTCATCCTTCATTAGACCCATTATAGAGTCCAACGCCCCATTTGGCATGTACCTCGCAAGACATCTACAACTAGAAAGGCCACAGAAATACCTCACTAAAAGAATTACTGGCCTCAAACAGATGCCTTACCCAGACTGTCTCAAAAGACTTAAGCTCTACTCCGTCGCATATTGCCTACTCAGAGGCAGCCTCTGCCTAACATACAAAGCCATGTCTAACCCAGATCTGATGGACATGCTACACTTAAAGAAATCCCAATCTCACTGGGCCACATGCTCCAGGGACCTAAATCTTGACACCAAAATAAATAGAACATGCTGGAGGGATAGATTCCTGTCCCAGAGATGTCCCATTCTCTGGAACAGACTACCCATTCATGTCAACCAAAGCTTCTCATTAGCCCTCTTTAAGAGAACTCTTGACAACTGGATGGGAAACAGGAAATTCACCCTGGGGATCACTTCTGTGGCTCTGCTTGAAAGGGGCACAGAAACATAATTTGCTTGGGTGGCAAAAGCCAGGGAACCTCTTTTGGCTAGGCTTATATAGGCCTTAGGGCCGATAGCCTAGTACTTACCTCTGAACCTATGAACCTATGTGGTTTACAAAGTCCATTGAACATGTGGGAGAAACAGGCAAATATAGGTTTTGTAAAACAGAATTAGAAAGAGTTGAAACACCTTGTTGATGGATGTGACATATTATAGGCAGAAGGACTGTATACTGAAAGGTATAATAATGTGGCAAGAATGTTGTACTGGTGATTGTGCAAACACTATAATATTGAAGTAGCTGAAAAACACTGGAAATATGAGCCACAAAGCATCATAGAAAATTATGAAGTCTACATCACATGGGATCACCCATTACAAACAGTTCAAAAGACAGATGTGAGAAAACCGGATAGAGTGGTCCATGAAAAGAAGACAAAAGTATCATTGATCATTGAAATCACTGAACCCACTGACTAAAGTGTTTTGTGTACAGAGAGACACAAAGTCATAAAATATTGGGATTTGCAGGCAGAAATGAGAGCAATGTGGAAAAAAGATACCCAGACAGTTCCAATAGCAATAGGAGCAACCATTCTTATAAAAAATAATCTACAATTGTATTTAGACATGTTAGTGATACATGTAACTCTGTACAAACTGCAGAAGGAGTCATTACTGGGCATGTTACGGGCCACTGCAGTGTCAGTTATCGATCTGTTTGGTGAAGGAATAAAATCCACACCCTTCTGCACCAAAAGCAAGTTTGCTACCTGTTGCACCACTGACACTGCACACATAGCTTTCTGAGACACTCATTTGGTGCTTAGAGTGTACTTTATCACCTCTCAGAATTGTAGGTCTTGTCACTTTTCTAATACTTTCATTCTGTTCTTGAGCTTTATGTAGGGGATAGGGGTGGAAGATAACTGTTTTCTTTGAGTGGGTACTTATTTAATGTGATGCTTCTGCATTACTCATTTCTGAAGAAAGAAAAAAACTTTTTATTTATGTCTGGATTTGAAGGTAGATATTTTTGGACTTCTTCAACTGCAGAGAACCTTAATAATTGGTTGCTTCTAGCTATATGCAAAAGGGCAGAAAATCATAGCCACATTGTCTCTCTCATCTCTTTAAAATTTCTCAGATATGAAGCCAGTGTTTTCCTTTTATTAAAAAAAGCAAAAAAAAGCAACACAATAATCAGGCAGCTTATGGACAGGGATCCAGCAATGTTTAGAACTGTTCCTAATAATCTTGTTTTATGTAAAATGTTTTCCTTGTCCAGAAAATGTAGATATTTGAATAAAAAATGACTGTCAAGAGTATTCATTGTTCCCTGTTTTTGGTATGCTTCTATGTCCTCTTTCAATAATTGGTTTATAATCCCCAGCTAGAAGCTGTTTTATTTCAGAGGTAATGGATTGTCTTGTATCACTATCTTCTACATTTTCTGGTAATCCAAGAATTTGAATATTAATTCTCCTGGGGGTATTCTCTATCATCTAGTAGTGAATGAGGAAGACACCTAAGAAAAGATTATCTCCATTCACTGGAGTCTTTCAGAGTTGATTGTGATCTATCATTGCTAGGAGGACAGAAGAGAGCAGAGATGATTTGGCTTGCACTTTGTGATTCATGTTAATGCATTTCATATGTACTATATATTTTGCAGATGACTGAAACATTTTAGTTAACGCTTCAAGAGGCTTTTTATATATTTAATATTTCCTGATAAACTGGTTGTGGAGTCTACCATATTTTTAGCAGTATCTAAAGTTTAATGAATAGGCAAGCAAGGTCATTAATGAGGTTCCCTTGTCTCAATAGTCTAATAAGGCAAGCAAAATAAAAGAAAATAAGATATATTAGAGCTTTATTAAGATCCATTGTTGGTCCTGTGTTACAGGATGCATTGATGTTTGAATTGTTGATGTCATCTGCCCTTTAGCATAATTGGCTTTATTTGCCAGGAGTATGTCTGTCATACTGTCATGCCCATGCCCCCATCCCCTACCCAATTGTCTACCTTAGTTTCAAAGCTATTTCACTGATAGCCATTTCTTAGTTAGAATTCATGCCTTGATTTCCCAGCTGGTCAGATTTCAAAAAAGAGTACCAGAAGGTTTCATATTAGCTCATATACTATTTCCCATCTTTATTGGCCTACCTAATCTCCCTCTCCTTGTCTACATTGACAATATGGTAATATTTCATATAAACAAAAATGTGTGCAACCTTCTTACAGACCTGCAAGCAGGTTTCCTAATCCTAATTCACTGGATGCTCAAAGAAAGCTGCCTTCTCAGCTCCAAGAAAACTATGATTTTTGGCACCAAACAGAAACTTAAAAACTCCCACAAAACTCTTTGATTATGTATGACCACAACACCACCAGCACAGAAAGCACTACTTTTTTTAAATACCTTGGCATTTGGCTTGACCCCTCTCTTAACCTCTTCCCCACCTTAACTACAAAAGGAAGATCTCTCCCTTTCTTAATACAACCTCCAGAAATGCCATAGGAAAGGCATTATATCCTCCCAACTTGAATGCAATCCTGCCCTCATAGCCACAGTAGATATATATATATATATATATATATATATATATATATATATATATATATATATATATATATATGTGTGTGTGTATATATATATATATATATATATATATATATATATATATATACACACACACACACACACACACACACACACACACACACACATATATATATGTGTGTGTGTGTGTGTGTGGGTGTGTATATGCACACATTCAAACGATACCCAATAAAACGTATAGCTTGATTACCCAGTCTCCTAAAAATGAACACCAGTGTAAAACACAGAGAAAAGCAAAATGGTCCTGTTCAACAAATAATAGATATTGTAGGATTTCAACTATTCAAATTCTCCATCAACCTGACCTTCTCTTCTTTAGTAGCTAAACTAATTAGACAACCTTCCTCTTACAGCCTCAGATACTGGATTACTTTATCCCCATGCTGCAATGCTAAATGGTATTCCTCCAGAAATAAAATACATCTTATCAAAATTTAAGAATTGACTTAAGGTCCATCTCCTCTCATCAGCAAAATGACACTGTGTCTCTGTCATTCATATTATCTAATCTGAGCTACATCACTCTCTTTCTGTTACTAGTAACACTCTTACCTTCCTCATTAGGCAGATTCTGTTACGCCAGTTATTGATTCTCACTATCATATTTTGCTTAATAGAAATTCTCCTTTCAAATTCTTATTACTTCTGTATGACATCCTTCCCTCCACTCAACTGTCCTATCATTCCCACTTAGACAACATGCAGATATCATCATTGGAGACTCCTCAGTTTCTAAATGAGATTTGTCTTTGTTTTGTAAGTAATGTATATTACAATCGTAGATATTCTTTACATTTTTGATAGCTGATAATGGTATTTTACAGAAATGTATTTTATACTCTTGCTGTGTCCCATTACATGTATTTCTGAATTTGTTTGCATTCCCTGGATGATATTGAAATTGATCGCTCTGCCCTGGTAAATACATTTTAAATAGAAAAAAATACATACATACATACATATGTGCATGCATAAATAAATACATACATAGATATATGTTAAAACAACTGACCTGCAAGAAAGGGGTTATAATATTTCCTTAACAAATTTCATAACATGCAGTTAAAATATGTTAATATTAAAAGTGGCTACAGTATTTTCCTCTTAGGACTGCAAACTGCAGGCCCACAGCAAACAAAACATATCTTTCTTGTACTACAGATAATATCTTTCTACCAAGATTGTGGGATCAGACTTTCAATTTTATTCAGCAGTAGTTGAATTTTATTAAATGTGTATTTTGGGCAAATATGAAAGCTCTCAGGAAGTGAAGAAACAGGGTAGTAACTATTTTTTTTCTTCAAATTAGGAATTGAATCATTTTGCAGTAATTGCATAACTACTGGCAGCCTTTGAAAAAAAAATAATTTAGTATTTTGTGTTGCATTTTATAAGTATTATTATTATACAGTGTGATGTTTGTAACTGTTTTCTCAGTCAGGCTACAACATATTTATCAGTTGCACTTCATGCATCATTTAAGCTAAAAATGTGACTGAATCTGAAATTTGTGTTTTGCAATATCATGAAGAGAAGTGAGGACTTGTGGCAATTTTATATTAAATGCATACAAAAACATTTGGAGTTTTTAGCTGGTGTTTATAACCACAATCTGCTGGAAGGTACAGCAACAGTGTATAACAGGTAAGTGCATAAAAGACATGTCAGAAACTATAATTATTTGAGTTGTGATTACAAGATTTGTGACTATTACTAGGTGGTGAAAGTAAAAACATATTTATTTATGTATTTATTTATTTACATTTGTTTACTGGGAAATTCCAACTGGACTCAGGTCCTTTTTCAGCGGATGCCCATGGAGAAAAGCTCCACATCATGTACATGATAAATAGAGATACAAAGTTGCAGCAATAATAAACAACAAAAATTCTCTGAGTAACAAACTCATTAACAGGAGAATGCGAAACTCTGTTTAAATTAATATGTGATTTCTTTATGGGAAAGATGTAAACTAAATAGCAGAATGAACCAATAGAGTCAAAAACTGAAAAAATATATATTGGGTTTGTAGCATACAGGCCAGTGATGCTTCAGTGCTTATGTCTCTGCCTGTGATAGCTTCTAAACATGCAGTCAATGTAATTTAGTGTTCAGTAATTCTATTAGTTAAAATGTAACAAGGACAAGTATTCTTTTTTTACTCTGCAGCATTATATTTCTCTGAAGACTTAATGGTTATGTTATTTCATTCTTTCATTAGTAAACTTCATTATTCATTCACTTTAAAAAAAACACTAGTGGCTGATCATTTATTTATTTATTTATTTATTTATTTATTTATTTATTGCTCTTGGTTTGGCTACTTTGCCTGAGAGTTACAGAGAATATGTTACACCTAAAGCAATCCACTGTTAAAAGAATGAAAATGAGTGTCATTTTGCACTTCTGCTGATTATTTTTACGGTATTTCATAAGAATACTGTATTATTTGTTACATTTCTTTCATTTTTGTAGAGTTTCAGAGCTGAACCATTTCCACTGCTGCTGTAGTACTTAATTGCATTGTGTCTGCTTGTTTTTACAGGACTGTAGCATTTAGATTGTGTGTTTTCCCTACACTTGAACTCTAAAACCAGTATATTTCCATTAAGAGGGTTTTCTGACTGCACTCTTGTGGCACAAGTGTAATGTAGCAAACCTATCTGAGTTGGGGGCTGCTGGCTGAAACCTTATTTTGTGTTTTCCTGATTGGTCTGTAGGCCATATTGTTGTAAAACCTGTTTTTTTTCTGATTCTGGATAAGCCCAGAGTGTGTGTGTGTGTATGTGTGTGTGTGTGTGTGGGGGAGGGGGGGTTGTGCTCAGTTCCTCAGAGTTGGTCTTAATTTGTCTACTTTACCTGAGAGTTACAGAGAATCTGTTGCATCTAAAGTCATCCACTGCTAAAAGAATGAACATAAGTATCATTTTGCTCTTCTTATGATTATTTTACTGTATTCCATAAGAATCTTGTATTATTTGTTACATTTCTCATGCTTAGATAGGGTTTCAAAGCTCAACCATTTCCACTGCTGCTATAGCACTTAACTACATTGTGCCTGCAAGTTTTGTGTAGTAGCTATATTGTATGGTTTTCCTGAACTTGAGCTCTAAAACTAGCATTTGTACATTAAGAGGGTTTTCTGACTGCACTCTTGTGGCAGAAGAGTGGTGTAACAAACTTGTCTGAGATGGGGGCTTCCAGCTGAACGCTTATTGTATGTTTTCCTGATTGGTCAGTTGGCCTTGCTGTTGTAAAACTTGTTTTTTTTTTCTGATTCTATATAAGCCCAGTATTTGTGCTAAGCTGCTTTCCATGCAGCAATAGTTAGCAGTGCCCCGTATAGATGCAAACATTTATTTAAGTTGCATACAAAGCAGCATCACCTTGTTTGATAGCTGCAGTTCACACTGAGTATAGCACCCATTCTTCATCCGTGTGCTATCATCCTACTCCGGTTAAAGCTACCCTCTCTTCTTGCTGGTTAATCCCATAGTAAAAAACTGAAACCATGGATAGGCCATCTTCTGATATCTCTGTGACCATTCTGATGGACATGGGCATTCTGAGGCTAAGGACAATTGTCTCATGTATACTGACAACCTATAAATCCTGAAACAAACAAACACAGGATGTGAGGATGTAGTTATACTAAGAAAATGTAGACACAACTCTCACATTCTGACATATCAAATGACAAACAGGTTGTCTGCACATGCACATCATTTCCCTCACTAAATAAGATCTTGGCACATAACCTCACAAGTATCTTACCAAACTCTCAGAAGACTCTTGTATGCTGCCCTCAGAAACCACCTACAAACAAAATCAAGTCAACACTAACCACTACATAAAAATACACATCACAGTGTCTCTGTAAGCAAGCCCCTAAGGCAAAACACCACACATTCAAACATCTTGGTCAAAGGAGACTCTATTGTGAGATACATGGATGCCTCCATCAACAGGTTGAACAGAGAGAAGGTTACATTCAGCTGCCTTTCAGGAACCAGGATTGGCCAGATCACACAGGTACTGCAGTCACTCAACAACAAGAACCAGTATGACTCAGTCATAGTCCATTTGGGTGTGAATGACCTGAGACTTACCTCCCTGGGCTATATGAAGAGAGACATGATAGACCTGTCTGAATACATGTCATAAGTGGGTATGAGCCTCACATTGAACAGCATTCTACCCAAACCAAGAATGATACCACAATACAAACAGAAAATGATTGACTTCACTAATCAGCTTACTACTGGTGTCATTCCAAGGGGCTCTGCTATTTGTCAGCCTAGGCAACATGATCCGCAGACCACACTACTTTGTCAGAGATGGTCTGCACCCATCACCACTAGGATTTTGAATACCGGCCAAGGGATTAGTCACCCCCATAGTGCCATTTTATACAGTGTCAAGCCAACAGAACTACAGGCATAACAAATTATTCTAATGCCAAGCTGGAGGTATTACTGCTCAGTGCTGTGAGTCTTAACAAAAAACTGCACTCCCTGGAAGCTCCCATTGCCCTGGAGAATGCTGATATGGTTCATGGCTGCAGAAAGCACCCTGGAAGTGAAGGCTAAGATGCCTAACACAGATTCAAACCACCCTCTTAAAATAAAAAAAAAAAAAATGAAAAGAGAATGTGTTTCCACTTATATAAAAAACAATCACACCACAAGATAAGTCAAGCAGGATGACTTGTTGGAGCTACTGCATGTCCAGCTGACCCTAGACCAAATCTCCCATCGAATCATCACTAGCTGCAGGTCCCCAACCATGAGTCATGAAAACCACTCTACATAACTGAAGTTACTAGAATCACTTACCATTCAGCCAAACACCTTACTCATGGATGATTCTAACTACCCCTTTATATACCTTTCAACTGTACAGATTTTTGCAGAATGTCCAGATTTCTGCCTCATATGTTTAGTCAGTTCCTCATAAAAATAGTCTTTTTTGACAAATCACTGGGATGATTTAAGGATTAAAGTCAATAAATAATGACAATCATTTGAGTTTCAGACTTCATATGCTTCACAAAATGTATGGCAACACAAACCATGTTGTTCTAGCAACTTTCTAAGATTATAAGAACAATATTTAAAATGTGTCCCTATTTTTGGGCCTTTGTCCCCCTGTTTTGTCAGCCTTTGTCCAGATTTCTTGCAGTAAGAGTTTGAGAGGTATGATCCTCTATAAACTGGGAAACATACATGACATCTAACATGCAGGCTCAAAGATTCCTGGACTTTGTCAGTGTAAATGCTCTGGAACAGCTGACCTATACTCCCACTAAGGGCTCAAATATCCTTGACATATTGCTCACAACATGAGGATGTGTTGCACCCCCCCCCCCCAGGTAATGTCTTGTTTGGTAGTGTTGGATCATAAATCAGTCTCCATTGAAATAAATGTAATGGTAGAACTCCCATCAAACACTAAAACCCTAAATAAATTTTCCAAGACAAATTACCTTCTAAGTGATATACGTAATTTTAAAGCTCTCCCTAAACCTGAAAATACAAAAGCCTATGCAGAAGTATACACAATTACCCTGTAGAACCATTTGAACAACTGCATAGAAACAGCAGTACCTGACCGAACTAAACCGAGGTCTAGCCAGAAAAAACAAGTCACCATGGTGGACCCCTGGCCTAAATAGATTATACAACAGAAGGAAGAAATTCCCATGGCCTAAATAGATTATACAACAGAAGGAAGAAATTCCCATCTGGAAGTAAGTGGGAGGTTGCATAACAGAGAAAAAAAATCTCTCATTAGTCTCAACAGGCAAATCAGGTAACTATTCAAATCATCAAAAGCTAAAATAGCCTCTCAAGCAAAGGATAACCACAAAGCAATGTTGTTGTGTCTAAAATCTTAAGAGAAACACTCAACAATGTCCTGAGTTAGCTGTAGATAGATGGGACTACCTATACTCAGCCAGAAGAAATAGTAAGCCTGCTGGATGATAAATTTACCTCAAAGTTCACCCCCTCATCACCTCCAGAACCTATCCATGAAATACTCCCTACCATTCCTTGGCTTGTTATCAAAAAAGAACATGTCATCACTGCTCTCTCTAAAGCTAGAAACACAGCATCAATGGACCTTGATGGAATCCCAGGGTGCCTGTTAAATAGTTTGAAATATTTCCTTGTGAACCCACTCAAATCTCTATTTAACCACAGTCTCCAAATAGGCTTTGTCCCAGTAGAGTGGTGGACAGCAACAATCATCCCTCTGCACAGGGGGAGACTATCAATGGGTCCAGGAAACTATTGAGCCATAACTCTGACTAGCCTCATATGCAAGGCTAAGGAAAGGATAATCTTGAACATGATTAACAATGACATAGGAATTCTCCATAACTTCAGGTCCAACCCAGATCAGCCTAATCAAGGGCAGGTCCTGCCTGCTCAGTCTGGTAGACTTCTTTGAGAAGGTCACCAAGGCCATGGATGAGGATAAGATACGGCCTACCCTGACCTGGCCGAGGCATTTGACACAATACCCACTCAGATATTACAGATTAACTGACAAAATTGGGTGTAAACCTCTACATCACCAGGTGGCTAGCCAAATGGCTCACAGATAGGACACATGTTATTAGAGTCTGGGGATCCACATCCACCAAGAGGCTAGTCACCATGAGAGTACCACAGGGCTTAGTGCTAGACCCCTTATTTTAATGATAATTGAGTACAATACATCCTTTGGCATGTACCTCACCAGGTACTTGTAACAGCTGCAGAATCCTCAGAGGTTTCTCACCAAAAAATATAGGGTATAACCAACACAGCATATGCAGATCAATTAAAAGCCCTATCACTGTATTCACTTTCCTACCAATTACTAAAGGGTAATCTATGCCTGACCTACAAGGCAGTCTGTGACCCAGCCCTGATAGAAATGTTGCATATTTGCAAAACTAACTGCATGAGAGTTACCCAATCTAAGGATCTAAACCTGATCTCTGGCATGACTAGATCATGCTGGAAAGATAGATATGTGCCACAGAGATTGCCATCCTCTGGAATAGGCTTTCTATTCACATTGAAGCAGAGCCCTTCCTTCACCACCTTCAAGTGCAATCTGGACCAATGGAAGGAAAAAATGCAAAGTCACCCCTAGGGGTGGCACCCATGACCCTTATGGACAGAGGCAGCTCTGCAAAAAAGATTGTCAAAACCCCACTTGCTGACCCTTGTTATCTTCTCCTAGGGAAAGCAAATTGGGTAAAATCTGGGTAAAACTGGCTAGGTTTGTAAGGGCTCTCAAGCCATTAGCCTAGTAATCTCTTATGAAACTATGAACAAATAGCAGGGTATTTATTGCTAGCAAAGGACACGTTTCTGGCTTGGCATGCACCTCTAATTCACCAGATTGCTCTTCTATCCACTACTACCTGTGTTTATAGCTATGTGGCTTTTTATCAAAAGTAGAAACTAACTGGGAGTTCCCCAGTCAGGTAATCTGGGATGTTGGCACTTACTACTTTGGACCAAGACAGAAACCTGTAGTTTTAGAGATTATTATCAGCCTGCCCTGGAAATTAATTTGTGTATATATATGTGTGTATATCTAAGAAATACAGTTACTGAGGGTAAGTTACCATTATAAGGCACTGAAAACTAGAGATAGTGGATAGAAAATGATTTAGAGCTATGTCAAAGACTATATTCTGTAAGTTATTCTGTAGGAAGTCTCTTCTTAGGTGTGGATATGTAGACCCATATTCACTGCAACAGTGCACATTAATTAAATGTTCTGGAGGCCTAGCTGAACTTAATGATTTAAGTGGCTTATATATGTACTTTTTCATATTTCAGTGTGTTTAGTACCAGTGGTATGAGACAGACCCTTGGCGGACATCCGATTTTACAGTATGAGGATTTAAATATGGCAGTAGTTAGATCAACTTACTGTAGCCTGTGTCTGCTGTACTCTTGCACACAAGGCATCTATTTATTTATTTTGGATAAATATTGAATATGTGGAGTCTGTTTGTGACTCTTTATTTGCACTGTAGATGCTTATAATTTATCTCCTTATTACTGGTGAAGTAATGAGTCAGATAAGCAAGTATAGCACCATTTATCTAACTTGTTTTCTTTTTTGTGTGTGTTTGGTTCATGGGAGATAGAGTTTATTATAATTTTTATTATTAGTACTACTACTATTATCAGTATTATATTTTATGTTTCAACAAAATGTATGTGTGTGAATAAAATGCAATGCAAAATATCTGATTTTCTGTCTTGCCTTCTTTATAAATAAAATCAGAAAAGAGCATTGTAACTAAAGTGCTTCTACGTTTTAGCCATCTGGGTGCTAAGCAACTTTGAAAGTAATAGCAGCAAGTTATATGATTTGTTATAAAGTTGTTCACATTTGTTTGCTTAAATAAAGGACTTTTTTTCTTCAGTAACTTGTTGTCATAATGGATGTTATGATTATTCATACTAAGTTACTAACAAAATGCATTGTGGAATGACCCTCTTCCTTAGTTCTTAAGTGTATTCTGATCAGAAGGAGTAATAAATGATTTTAATGCTCAAACATTAATTTTTGCACATGATATATACTCAGGGCTGACCACCTAGCCATAAAATAATTGACTGTTCAGCCACAAACCTAAAGTAAGAAATGTTGTTCTTTGATAACATAAAGTATATAAGGCCTTTTTTTTCATCAGAAATCAAGTGGGTCAAGAGACCGATCCTAATCACAGGATAAAAAAGTATGAATTGGATAATCTTAAGGATTCATTAACCCATACAACATTTTTTTGTGGAATCAGCTTATCATCTAAGGAGCAGACTATTAAGGATAGCACATCGAGCACTGGAACAGGCTACTGTCATATGCAGAGCAAATGAAATTTCCAACATTCAGCTCGAAAGCATGACTGAGAAGCTACAAGTGTACAAAGATGACAAATGAAACATAGAGCTGAAAAAATATTAAAAAAAAATAAAAGAAAATTACAGTTTGGAATAAAAGCAAATTACAGTTTGACTGCATGGAATCCAAGATGGTGTCTGCTAACAAAGAAGCAAGATAAAGCCCTATCAACGATACGCATTGTGACTACATGCATGTAAAGGCAGACTGCACAAAATTTAATAAGGTTTATAAACTTCAAGGGGGCAGTAGCCATTTTGCAGTCCATAACAAGTGGACTCAGTAGTTTCAGTAAGATGCTGATGTTTCAAGTCCGAAACACACTGCTTAGCTGAAATATTGATTGGTACTACTGAGCTGTGTTTAATTCAATGCATATTTTGCACATTGTCAGTGCATATAAAATAAACTCAAGAATGAGATTGTGCATTCACTTCAAGCATTTAGTAGTATGATAAACTATTACTGTTCAACGAAGATGTGGGTCAGTGAAATCCAGCTGCAATTAAGCTAGGTACTGGTGTGAAGTGCAGCATATTTTTGAAATCTAGTTGTAAGGCTCAATAGTAAAGTGTGTGAAAAAGCAGAACACAGACTCAATCCTTTGTGTCAAGTCTAGCTATATGTTGGAAATAAATGTAAAAAATGTAAGTTATTATTCCTGTGTCTTTCTAAAGTCAAGTAAAAGAACAAATATTATGGGTAGAGATGCTTATGTTACACTTTGCAGGATGAAAAACTTCAAGTAGCTCAGATGCAAAATGACTTACATTCTGAGGTAATATGGAATAAAGGCAGAGCTAAAAGTCAGAATGATCAGTCTGGATTGCTGAAAGCAAACAGCCACAGGGTGATAAGGTTATGTGTTGTCTCTCCAGCACATTCACAAATGGTGTAAACATGAATATGTGAGAAGTACTGAGACAAAAGTAGAAAAGGAACAGTCACTAACTTTACCAACCCTGCTGTACACATTCAGGTTTAGTGTGCATAAAAGGTTAATTTTATTAACACAGAAACCTATGTGTCAAGCAAATGTAATAATGTGGTAGATTACTACTTAATTACAACTTTAGAAACTTAAGTTACAGAGGTCAGAATATATCACATGGAATACATATGACATTTTATGTTAATATGTTGATATTTTGAGGTCTTAATTTGTTTGGGGAGAAATGCCATAAAGATTTATCTTGAGGTAGCACCTGTGATTTATATTTCAAGGTACCTAGCTGTGTTTACAGCTAGGACTGAGCAGTAGTTTTAGTCCAGAACAGGGAAGATATCTGAGTTATAAATCAAACAGAATGAACTTAATGAATGAGAACTTAATTTGGTAAAGTCATATAGTAGGAAAAATATTAAAAATGCATATAGATCCTCGAGACCTGATTAAGTGGATCAAGTTGAAATACTTTCTTCTGAAGGTAATGAAGAGGAAGCAGCACTATGTAAAATACTTAGCTCTTGTCTCATCCTGATGCAAACAGGAGGGATATGCAGATAACTTGAATGAGTTTTTTTGTATATAATGCACCTTTAATACATCTCAGGGTAAATACAGATTATTACGTCTTATAGCTGGGAAGCCATCAGCTTTAGAAGTGTTCAGAGAGCAGCAGTAATCACAGTTGCTGTACTAAATGGAAAGGTCAGTATAATTGATGATGTTCTTGCCAATGTTGCTACAAAGCAAAATATAATATGCAGTTAATAAGAATGCTTGTCAGATTAGGATTTCAATGTTTGAAGTTTAACAATTATACATGGTAAATCAGTGCAATTTTCCTGGAATGTATGGATCTTGCGTTTGCTGCACCTGGGCTCTAACCAGAATGATTGCAAGCATACCTCTCAACCTGGAAACATCAAAAATATGGACAAAGGCCCATGAAAAATAGGTACAAATCTGTACACTGATTAACATAAAATTTGCATGCATAATTATGTAACCCTGCCCACCCCAATAGAATTGTGGGATACCAACCTTCAAACACAAACTGAAGAACAGACAACCAAAATATGACCCCAGACCCTGTAGTAAATGGTAACCATTTTTCTGAAATGTGTAACAATGATGTTCACTGGGAAGGGAGAAGATGAACCTTAGAATTTTGTTTTTTGGTGACTTGCAGTAAGTGGGTTTTGTGATAAAAGTAGGGCATTTAATGGCAGGCAATATTCAAATCTTATCAAAAGAAAATTATAGTTTGCTAGGACCTCCCCAAGTAATTTTCCATGGCCTACTTATCAGTGGCGTAGCTTGATTTTGTGCCGCCCGGTGATGTCTTTCAATTTGCTGCCCTTCCACCCTCACAAAATCATGGTTGAATGGGCCTCCCCATAGACAACCCGCCCCCTGCAGCCATTCCAATGTCCTGTTACTTGGCTATTTCACCCCATCTACCATAAACACTGTAATGTGCATACTGCGTTACTTCTACAACGATTATTTGGATTTCATTTAAAACTTTAATTTTACATTTTATAGCACAAATACTAATAGACATCTGCTAAACAAAGCAATTCAGTCTCTCAATGAAAATGGACTTAGCATTAAAACTTCTCTGCCCTTGAAACTCACATTCATTGAAACAGCATTGAAACCCACATTCAAAGAAAATGCACCTGGCCAGTGGCAGACAAAGATTAACTTTGGGCTGTTTTTAAATCATAGGCCCCCTTGCACACGAAACATGCATGTGTTCTTTGATACACCTTCCTGATTGTATTAAATTATATTCCTTGCATAATACAGCATACTTTTTAGAGCGTGTTTTAAATTTGTTTTGAACATTTTTCCAGTAAGCAATGAAACAAAATACATGGACCAATAATGTGAAAACTGCCGAGTTCAGTACATTTCCATCATAAAAGTCTACTCAAACATCTACAATCCACCAGTTAGACAATAAGACCTAGGCTTGCTGCTTTTGTAAATGACAACTTAAAAAAAGACATAAAATGCAAAAAAAAGGATCAATAAATGGTATTCCCTAACTTAGTCTGCATATATTTGCCATCTGATTACAGGGTTTGCTTCTGCATTTTAAAGGTAATGGAGTATCAAGTTTAACTATTTTTCTCTCTCCTCCTACCATTTTTCATTTACAGTGATCTGTTTTTCTATAAGTTGTCTTTTATACATGCAGCAAGTACCAAAATCACTTTAGAGCTTGTTGCATTTGTAAAGGAGAACGTGCAGACAAAACATGCTTTGTGGATAAATGTACCTTATGAGAACTATGTCTTTTAGGAGCAAATTAGCTCAAACAAAATAAAAAATAGCTAACCATTTCTCATGTGGGACATGACCATAGACAGAACAGCATATTCCGTTCTCATCTAGAGTAAGAAGATGGAGGAATGAGGGGTTCTACGTTTATGCATGCAACATAGTGGATGTAGCTGATAAACACATTGTCACTGTCCATTCAAAAATTAATTCTGACTGAATTTTAAACACTGGGATTGCCCATTTTAAATATTTAAACATTTTATAACTTGGCAGAGTATTACAACTCAGCCAGACTCTTCACTCCAAAAATAAATAAACAACAATAATAATAATAATAAAATTAAGGACTACTGCAACACAGAGTGAAAAGGCACAACTGCACATTCAACTACATGCTTTTTTCACAGAAATCCCATTATATATTCTTTGTTGTAGAAATAATACATTGTATAAAATACACAGTAAGGGCCACATTTATTCTGAGTAATACGTGTTTTTGTTCGGCACACGTCGGAGCTATTAGAATTAAAATACTCAGAGAAATGATAGAGACCAAGTCACAGATTGCTGTTAGGAGAAAGACATAAACAGTTATAATAAAATAAAAAGTCCATATAATGTAGTAAAAAAAAAAATCTGTATCTTGTTAGAAAAAAGCTTTTTATTCCAGGGCAGATGAGCACTTTAATACATGTAGGACAGTAGTTGTGGTTATATATGCGTTTACAATCTTGCAATCTTACAGTTTTTACAACCATCATAAAATCAAAATCATGCATGTGCAAAAAATCTTTTTGATTGGCCAGAACCTTTTTCAGGGGCTGTTGGTTGGTAGTTTGTGTTGCTGAACCAGTGTATAAGCCATATAGGGTGGGCAAGATGTGAGCTACCAATGTGTCTTGTTTGGAGCTGGCTGTAACCATATTATTGGGGGAAGAAATGAGGGATATAATTAGTAAAACTAAAGAAGGAAGATGTACCTGGTTGGATCAAGATAATGTAATATCAAGATATTGAGATGGGGACTTAGTAGTAAACAGATTGGTTGCTTATCCTGGGATCAGCTAATGATTGGTTGAGGAAAGTGTGTGATTTAGTAGGTTAAACGACTGGATCTAGCAGATGAAATAGGGCAGGGCTAAGTGAGTGTACTGATTGGATGACAAGCCGGGGACTATCCTGCTGACGTTTTGGGAGGAGCTGAGCCAGTGCTGAGGTTCATTGTTGGGGGAATGAGAGTGTGCATGATTGGTCCTTGGTGGGACTGTGTGTGTGTATGATTGGACAGGTGAAGTAGGGAATTTTAAATTTGTCTGAGGCACACAAAAATGCTTATGAGTGGAAGGAGGGGAAGTGAGCATTAGTACAGTGGGAAAAATTTAGTGGCAAAGAGCACATAGAGACTATTTGGAAAACAACGAAGCTTAAGTGAGTTAAGTGAGGGATATAATTAGTAAAACTAAAGAAGGAAGATGTACCTGGTTGGATCAAAATAATATAATATCAAGATACTGAGATGGGGACTTAGTACTAAACAGATCGGTCGCTTATCCCGGGATCAGTTAATGACTGGTTGAGGAAAGTGAGTGATTTAGTAGGTTAAGTGATTGGATCTAGCAGATGAAATAGGGCGGGGCTAAGTGAGTGTACTGATTGGATGACAAGCCGGGGATTATCCTGCTGATGATTTGGGAGGAGCTGAGCCAGTGCTGAGGTTTATTGGTGGGAATGAGTATGTGCATGATTGGTCCTTGGTGGGACTGTGTATATGTATAATTGGACAGGTGAAGTAGGGAATTTTAAATTGGTCTGAGGCACACAAAAATGCTTATGAGTGGGAGGAGGGGGAGGGAGCATTAGTACAGTGGGAAAAATGGAGTGGCAAAGAGAGCATAGAGACTATTTGGAAAACAACGAAGCTTAAGTGCGTTGATTGGAACATGTTAATCTTATGGTCATGAACCGCATGGCAAGGTAAATTGGATGGGTGAAAAGAGAGAAATTAATAAAAATGGAAATAAAGAGAAACAGGAGAAAAGAGAAAATGTAACCATATGCATAAACCTAAATATACCAGCAAAGCTATGTACTTTAAAAACTGAAAAATAAAAAAAATAAGCTGTATCAAGCCAACATCTTTTATGACACATATAAATATTGGATTGCTGTCCCTATTGTAAAAACCTTGCCTTGCCAATAGTGTGAATCTTACCAGGTCCAACTACACTGAAATCACACGGAACCAAAAATAATGGTAAAGCAAAAAAATAAAATCCAATCAAATTCAATCCAATCAAATGCAATGCAGTAAACTCATAATACAGTAGTCAAGTGACCAAATAGATCTCTTTAGGTCTATAACTCCATGTCATGCTGTTAATCAGTCATCGCAATAAATGAAGCTGAAGGGCTGTGATGAAATTTTGCTGTAGAAATAAATCATACTGGAGAACCGATAATCCATACTACTTGCAGAGCTATAATTCAGAAAAAAGGGTTGACTGCCTGCAGTGTAAGTCTGTAATGCAAGTATTACTTTAACAGCTAAGAACAAGCGATAACATTACAGAACCTTACAAAAAAATAATTATGACTGAAGGATAAGCATATATATCAGCCAACAAAACTGTAAGGGCAGAGGAGAATGCAAATAACTAACATACCTGGATTAAAAGAAAAGAAATGTTTCCAGGAAATGACTAGCTCCATGTTTTTGCAGGTACAGTTAAGATCTCTCAACAAAATACACCCGTCCACCAACTAGAATGAGCAAATTATTTCCCACTTCCCAGAGATGCCCAGCCCAGCTTCATCTTTTAATTGGCTGTAATAGCCACATTAAAAGGTTCTGATGCATTATTATATACCAGATTAACATCTTCATAAACCAACTTCTATACTAGTTCACCTTCATTCACCTGGAAGTATATCCTGCACTAAAGCATCATGCAAACCATAGTTTTCTGTCAAAAATGGAACAAATATATTTATTTAAAGCAATATTTATGCTTACATACTGGTATCAACATTTCACTAATGCTTTAACAATTACACAGAGCTAACAAAAGTATGATTACAAGTATTACCCTCACACCCTGAGGTTCTGTGTTGTTTATGTAATCTTATTTGTGTGTGCGCTTGACTCCACTGATAGCTGCAGCCTGTATTATCATGCTTACAGGCTTATAAGCAACTTGGTTTGGCTAAAGCAGCAGTAATTGTTTCAAAGTGTTAAGTTAGATTAATTTTTTCAGGTAGACAACTGCCTATATTGTAAAAGCGAAATGGATCACTATGATTTACAAAAGCTTTCAGTTACTGTCAGGAAATTGGAACCCCATTTTAAACCATCTGTTTTAAATTACAAAGTGTCATTGCCAAGCTGTATGGAGAAAATAACTCTAGTTCTTCTGACACAGTGGAGCATCTTATAAGACTATTGTACGTGATATATAATGCATTGAACGTTGCTTTATGATAATCAGTTTAAATATATTATGCAGATGTGAGAGTTCTACTCAATTTAACATGTTGTTTCTTGCTCAGAATTCATAGAGGAAATAATTTTCAAAGTACTACAACTTCAACTTGTATTTACAGACGGGATATGATAAGGCAATGATATCTGTATCTGTAGCAAAGAATGAGACCATCCGCTATGGATAACGCCCACAATACAGAGAAGACTACTTTTTTAGTGCAGCGCTTATCTGTCAAGAGGTATTTAGTTTTGATCTACAACTTGCACCTTCAAGTTTACCTGGTAAGATTAGTTTGTTTGTCCTTTCTTTGCCTCCATGCATACTAAGAGGAGTGCTAGCATGCAAATGTGGTAGACAAATAAGAAAAAATAACTTCTACATCATGAAATTAACAAGTGCATCTCCAGAGTGAAAGGACTACATTAGGGCAGTCTGTGGGTGGCCCTTGAGCAGTAGCAAAGAAAACAGGAAAAAAATCAAAGGGTGTTATTATTATTAAGCCATTACAGTGCCCAAACTATCTGTACAGCTCTGCAAGAATGTCGCAGGCATAAAGATGACTGAAAATACCAGAGCTGTAAGTACGGGAATGGAAGAAACAGTCAAAATTGCTATTTGTTATTCCAAAGTACAGTGACAGATGTATAGATCTACATTCAGCCGATAGAAATGAGGAAACATCTGAATAAGCACGTAGTGGCCATTTAACTAAACACTGTAAATAAAGAAAAAAATTGTGATTTGAAGGGGCTGCTTAGGAATTTGTGGCACCCCATTATTTTAGTTTAAAAACTGAGAAAGTCCGAGTAATTCGGTGCAGTTGAGAGGTATGAGTTGTCAATGGTAAAGCCATTGTAAACCTGTATCAGCCTACTGGGAAAAAAAAGAAAACATCTCTTATGTGTTTCCTAGGTACGGATCAGTGTCTGGTCAAGCCAGACTTACACTTTTCATGTGCCAAAAATACCACTAAGAAAGATACTTAGAGTATTATGTGTCAATGAGTTTGGCATATGAATAAGAAGAGTGTTGATTTGCTCAAATATCTGGTTACTACATGACCTATCTTGAGGTCGACAATGTGAAATTGTCTATGATTTGCAGCTATATGCTAATGAGAAGTCCATGCTCAGTACCATTGCAAAGCTGTACACCTATCACTTATGCATTCACAGCACTGACAGATACCCAAATGCATTGTATACAGATAAAAAAGATGATTTCCATATTCTGTCATAGCCAAATTATTATCTATGATTATTTTGCAGTTAGACCATAAACCACTTCATAGCAACCTCAGAAAATCATTATACAACATGTTAAACTGTCAAGGATTTTTACAGAATGTCTAGATTGTTGCCTCATATTTTTGCTCTGTTCCTTAAAATTTGTGTTTTTCTGTTAAATAATTGAAGACTGGATTCACTAAATAATGGCAGACATTTGAATTGCAGACTTCATATCTTTCTTTCAGAAAATGCATACTAATGCAAAACATGTTATTCTAGCAACATTTTAAGTTTATAAGAGCAAGATTTAAAAACTGAGCAAGATTTTGGGCCTTTACTAACCACATTATTTTTGTCTTTGCCCAAAATTACTGAGTTAAGACACTGAGAGGTGGGTTATTTCTTCTACTTAGGGGCAAAATAAAACATTTCAAGAGTTTTATTGGAAAGGCTCACCCAGACTCTGTGGGTCTATATTAAATTAGCAAATGCTAATTCATCGACCCCTTTTAAGCAAAAGCTTAAAATCTCGAACACCTGGAACAGCAATTTTTTTTCCCTCGGAAAGAATTTGATGTTCCGAGAAGCACATACACAACACAAGCACACCAAAAAAACAGCAATCCACACACATACACTTAAAATCCCACATCTACCCTACACTAAACTGTACATACACTACTATCATTTCACTTACCTTAACCCAAACCCTAACCCTAAGGTCCATCACTATCGCACACTCACCTGACCAGCGCCCTAACCCTAACTCAACTACCCCACCCTAACCCTAATGTCTGTCACTATTGCACACTCACCTCACCCGCACCCTAACCCTAACTCACCTAACCCATGCCCTAACCTTAACATCCACACAACTGCACACTTACCTGAACCTGACCCGTAACTTTCCACCACAGTGCTGAAAATAGCGAAGCCACAGAAACGGTCAACCAAATTCTTTCCCTAGGAAAAAATTTGGTGTTCTGAAGCTTTGCTATTTTCAGCATTCGCTGTTTTGAGGTCGATATTAGAACATTCGATGTTTTAAAACTTTGATGTTCTAATATAGACCTGACTCTGCCACAGCATGCTGTGAGGGAAAGGTTAGTTTGCTTTTTATTTCTTGTATTTTGTATTCTGTGATTTGTTTTCTTTACATTGTGTTTTACTTATATTCTGCTTTTAACTGCATATTAAAGCTTGAAAAGAGACCACAGATCTGTCTCTTGTGAGTCAGACAGAAATTAGAACAGGTCAATTAAGGAGTCACACATAAGGTAGAATAGGGCAGTTAAAGTTAATCATCTGTGAATTGATGGGGTGGAGCAAGGAACTAAACGTTTAGTTAAGGGGTGACATAAAACATTTCAGAGCTTTACTGGAAAGGCTCACCCAGACTCTGCCACAGCTTACTAGGAGGGAAAGGTTAGTTTGTTTTTTATTTCTAGCATTTTGTATTACTTTACTGCCTTTTTCTAATTTCTATACTGTGATTTGTTTTCTTTACACTGCATTTTACTTGTATTCTGCTTCTAACTGCATATTAAAACTTGAAAGAGACCACAGCTCTGTCCCTTGTGTGACAGACAGATGTTTCCCTACCATCCCACCGTATTTTTGTTATGTTCTTAAAGACCACTGTCCTTCTAATTGCAGCCCATTATGTTAATTTGACCATATATCTCATTCCCTTTCTCCTTTCACTGGCTGGTGTGAGTAAGCACAAGATTATCATTTTGTGAAATCACTCCCCTTCAACTATTTAAACTTACTGGCAATTCTACTGCATTCCATAGTACCAGAATACAAAAGTGCCCACCCCCTTTCAATCTGTCTTCCTCTTTTAAAATAGTGTTTCTCCACTAAAACTCATCTTTTTAGACTGCTAAAACTTAAGTTGCCCACTTTCATATCTAACTGCTTAGTGTACACTGCAGTGTTTAGGATAAACCATTTTTTCATCTTACCATTAAGCATCTATTGCAATACCACCAGTTATTTTAAAGCTCACATTCTGCCTCTCAGTAATCATCTTAGGATTAGTGCTTCTGTTTTCTCCTGGTGAGAGAAGGGGTACAGGGTCAATATTTTCTGTAGTCTGCTGATCACCAAAATGCCTAATAACTGCTTTACAGGTGATAGCTTGGACTCTGTTCTTATATTCTGATCCTGGCAAGAGAAGGAGCAGAGTGCATTGATTCCTGACTGTTTCTGGTTGGAGAGTGAGTGCCTGTGCTTAATGTACTTGATTGGTCTGGTTGCTGTTCAAGGCATCTATCAGAAAAAGGCTACAAGCCTATAGACCCTTGCATCATCTGGGATAAGACTGTGGATCAACAAACAGGCTGTGGCCTGCTTCTCTTTTTGGGATTGGTGCTAACATTTTGTTTCTGGTAAGAGAAGAAGCAAAGGAGCATTGTATCTCAACAGCGTGAAGCTGTGGTGAGACCAGTATTAGTTGTAGCCAGGCAGTAGCCATTCATGCTGCTCCCCTCTTTTCATCATTCTTGCAAGCTAATTCTTTTTTTTCAGTAAGTACTGCTTGATTTATTTCTAACTTTAGAATATCTGCCTAAATATTTCATCCTTAAATGTTCAGGTTGTACGTATTAGTTTCTCCTCAATTGTTTGGCAGTGCTCTGTACAGACTCAGACACCTTGAGTGACATTTTTCCTGTAAAAGCAGAATTGAAATTTCTCCAATACCTAGTTGCACATAGGACAACTAGTTTTCAGTGACAAGCACTGTCCAGATAGTTGCAAAGGTGATACCCATGACAGTGACTGATATTCTCACTGTAACTGTCTAATTAATAAAAAGGGTCCATTTTCATGGATATGAACTTTCCTGCAGTCTCCATTACTGGCTTGGTGGATATGGACATCCTGAGGCAATGTAGAAATTGCCTCATGTTTAGTGACAACCAGTTAATTCTCAAACAAACTGATGTGGTATGTGAGAGATGTAGTTACACAATGTCACTGGAGGCAAAGCTCTCACATAAATGTATTCCTAATGTCAATAATGTTGCCAATATTACACACACTGCACCCACAAAACACAATTCAAAGCAAACATATAGACCAAATATGCTGAGTCACTTACATGTAACTTTCCTAAACCACAAAGACCTCCTAGATGAAGTACACATAACAAATACCCGCAGTAGCTCCAAATGCACTCTTTCAAAACAACACCCACATCAACACATAGAGGTACATTTCAAGAAGCCTCTACATCTAAGCCAATAAGGCAGGTCACCACACAATCCAACATTCTAGTCAATGGGACTCCATCATGAGACACACTGATGTCCCTCTCACCAGGCTGAGTAAGGAAAAAGTTATGGTCAGTTGCTTATGAGGGGCTAGGATTTGCCACATTAAGCATGCACTCAGGTCATTGAACCTCATTTACCAATATAACTCAGTCATGCTCCATGTGGGAGTAAATGACCTGAGATCTACCTCCCTAGACTATTTGAAGAGAGACATCATGGAGTTCTCAGAATATGTGTCTCAGGCTGGTATGAGATTAGCATTGAGCACCATTTTACCTTCTCCAAGGATGATACCGCAATATGAACAAAAGATAATTGTCTTTAATAATTGGATTAGTTTCTGGTGTCATTCTAAGGGGTTGCAATATTTTTCAGCATGGAAGGAGATGATCAACAGACCACGCTGCTTTGCCAAGGATGGTCTGCATATCTCCCCTCTAGACTTTCAAATATTAGCTAAAACATTGTTTTCCCCCATAGTGCATTTTTTAGGCAATGACAAACTAAAAGTACTTCTAACATAGCAAATCAAAACAAAGAAAATTGAAAGGTATTACTGCTCAATGCTAGGAGTCTAAACAATAAACTCCACTCCCTAGAAGCTCTCTTTACCCAAGAGAATGGGGATGTCTGTGCAGTCACGGAGACATGGTTTAAAGCTGCGGAGAGCACACCAACAGTGCAAGGTTTTAATGCCTTCCACACATTTAAGCCAGCTACCTCACAGGCAGGGACTAAAGGCTAAGGTGTCAATGTACTTGAGCTGCTTCATGTTCAAATCACCATCAATAAAATCCAATACAACTTCCTTGCAAGCTATAGGTCCCCCTCTATGACTCAAGAAACCCATACCATGTATTTAAACTTATTAGAAACACTAGCCATCCAACCCAATGCCATATTCATGGGTGACTTTAATTACCGCACTATTAACTAGGAATCCTATTCGACAATAAACATACCTGCACAGAAATTCCTGGATTTTCTAAACACAAACTCCCTCGACAAAATAGTTAATACACCAACCAGGGGTGCAACCATACTGGATCTGGTCCTCACTAATATGGAAGACTGCTGCACACCCCCTATTGTAATGCCTTCCCTGGTAAGGTCAGACCACAAAATGGTCTCCTTTGAAGTAAAAATAAAACCTGGACCCCCAGCTAAACCTAGAATACTCAGAAACTATTCTAAGGATACCTTCCTGCTATTAAGTGAGAACCTGGCAAAATTTCAAGCCCCCATAAACCCTGAAAACACTTCTGCCTATGCATAACTGTTCACAGAAACCCTGCATAAGCATATTAATATCTGCATAGAGGCAGCTGTTCCACTAAGAAGAAGTACAGAACTAATTCACAAAACAAGCCACCCTGGTGGAATCACAAAATCAAACAGCTGCATAACAGGAGGAAAAAAATCATGGCAATGTATAGGTCTGAAGAAGCACGGATTACTGTGAAAGTGTTTACCTTTTATTAAATCGTGGATTTATCTGAGATTTTTACAGCTGTGGCATGGTGTTTTCATCTTTTATTCAGATAAACAAACAACTCAGAGGACAAATAATGTCTATCAAAGCCATATTTGAGGTAAGTTTGGCCTCCCAGGCCAAGGGCAACTACAAAGCATTCTTTAGCTATGCCTGCAACCTCAAAGGTAATACACAATTGTGTGCAGAGCTCATTGTAAATGGAGCCACCTATACTGAGCCAGAAGATATAGCAAACCTCCTAGCTGATAAGTTCAGCTCCAACATTACTCCTCTCCCCCCCTTAACCTTCCCTCAGGAAATATCATCAAATATAACTCCCTCTACTTTCACTAGGGAACAAGTCCTTAATGCTCTCTCTATGACCAAGAACACTGCATCAATGGGTCCAGACAATATCCCAGGATGCCTTCTAAATAGCATGAAACATGACCTACCAGGGCCTCTAGAGTTACTTTTTAACTGTAGCCTCCAAAGAGGCTTTGTGCCCCATGAATGGAGAAAGTCAACTGTCATCCCACTGCGCAAAGGTGGGCCATCTACAGACCCTGGAAACTACAGACCCATAAGTCTCACTAGTTTTATATGCAAAGCCATGGAAATAATTATCATAGAGATGAACAATAGAGATATAGTAAACCTCCAGACACTGGACCCAACCGAGTTTGGTTTCATCAAGGGTAGATCATGCCTACTCAACCTGGTGGACTTCTTTGAGAAGGTCACCAAAGCAATGGATGAGGGCAAAATCATTCACACTGCCTTCCTTAAACTGGCCAAGGCATTTGGCATAATACCCAACTTGGGCATTGTTAACAAACTCAAGAGGTTAAGTACAAACCCATATGTCACCCAGTGGATAGCTAACTGACTCACAGACAGGACCCCGGAAGTTAGAACTGGGAAGTCCACCTCTACAAAGATGCCACTCACAAGTGGAGTCCCTCAGGGATCACTCCTTGGACCCAGAGGTGCCGGAGGCTGTTGACAATTGGGGGCAGAGGGTGACCAGGGGCACTTAGTGATTTAAAAAGGGCAAATTTTTATAACTATTTACTACCACAACATAGGTTCACTTGGAGGGCATTTTAAGCTTAGCCAATTTTCCTTTTGGTGATTGAATTAACATTTCCTGATTGGTCTTACATATCCCTTGGCTGATAATTCTACATTAGCCCTAGTGATAATAACTGATCATACTACAGATAATTTGATAAGACCCATAAGGCAGCATTTGGGAACTGACTCTATCTATTAGTTGCATGAGGGGCAATCCTGGACTACATTTTCTATTACCCATCCTTAGATCCAAGTTGCATTTGAATATGGACAGGGATGAGCTTTGTTTTACTTGAATGAAAAGTCTGTTCTGGAACAGTGGTAGCCTCTGTGATATATATCCATATCTCCACAACATTTAGTTTAGATATCTGGACTGAGTATTTCTGTTGACATTTTATTTGCTGATGTTCAGTAGGTTCATCTGTATTGGGTTAGAGGATGCCTTGTATGCCAGACATGTCACCTCTAAGCACTCTGTAGGATACTGAGTATAGTGATAAATCTTTGAGGAGGTCCATGCAATACCTATTGTTTAGGACTTGTATACTTTTAGTAAAGTATCTCTGTGGGTATTCCAATTGTTGCATTGGTCTGGACAGATAAATGCCAAAGTGGGCATTATACAACATGATTGACCTAATGAGGGCTTTGTGAAGGGGGACAATAACATCTCTAGATCTAGTCACAATCAATTTGTTTATAAGCTGTGCAATATAGAAAGACTTTCTTATGATTCCGGGCACATGTTGGTCAAAAGTTAGGTCACTGTACACACAAGTTCCCAAATGCATAACAACTGGATCAGTTCTCAGGGGGCATTGTCAATTTGTCAGCTTCCTAGAGTAGATGACTTCCCAAAGTAATGTATTTCTTGGAGTTTAGTTTCAATTCATGATTCTGGCACAAGTTATTGTTTGGGACAAACCTTCCTGCATGATGGTTAAGTCATTTGGGGATTCAATAACTGCTCCTAGCTTGCAGTCATCTCAAACTTAGTTGGCCAAACCCCTTTGGTATTTCCTTTAACTTTTGAGGTGTATATGCCAAATAGAAAAACTCTCTGCACCGAACCCTGGGGGTCACCATTGGTGACTAGTCTCTTCCCCAGTTTTGATCTCATGCATCCTGTGAGAAAGCATATATGTATATTCAAAAAAAAACACAACAAAGAAGTCCCAAAACAATGAAAATATGACAAAAAGGCCAGTAGAAAGTATAAAAATCACTAGCTTGCACCTTATTTACAAAAATGTCTCAAATCTCTAGCGCTTCGGCAACAAATGCCTTTTAGGAGTACATCAGTAAGAAAAAACAGTGCCATTTTATACAAACATTAACTATCAATTATAAAACAATTAACTAATTAATTCAATAAAACATTAAATACTATATTTCTATTATACTTAGAAAACAATTATATCAAAAATTGCCATGAACATTCAGTATTAAGTCCACAAGGACTTAATGTATTATATTTTAAAATATAAATACTTTATATAACAAATTATGTTTGTTCTTAAACTCAGAGTTGCCAACATCACAATTAACTGCTGGCTTGCAGAGAGTCTGGGTTGCTATTGTGAAACAACTTCAAATGCATGGCAACAGGACAACCAATCTTTTCCATTTTTATGTCTCTAAGGTGCTCCTGCAATCTCAACTTAAAACTTCTCTTAGTTTTACCTATATAAAAGAAACTGCAGGAGCATCTGAGAACATAAATAACATTAGATGTTATACAAGTAAAATGTCCTTTAGGACTAAAGGGAACACTATTAATATAACTAAAAAAAATCAACAATATATTGCATTTAGTGCAATCACTAGTGCCCAGCATACCTAAAGTGCTGCATAACTTTTCCACTGGCTTAACAAATGTATTATGTACAATAATATAATGTATGTTCCTACCTCTAGTGCACGAAAATATAGGAAACTTGCACAATGTGTCACAAAATATTTTAAATTTAAATAAGAATGGCCAAAAATGCTTAATTATCTTAACTTGTTCATGAGAAAAAACATTGTAAGAAATTACTATGTACATTTATCTGACTTCTAACTTATATTTTCTAGTATTACTGCCAGTATATCTTCTAAAATTATTCATAGCAGGAATACTGGCTGCTAATGAATTATTTTATACCAATGATTTATTTTTTAGTTTAACCAGTGCCTTCTGGATATCTTTCATGAAATAACCCCTTCTCAAGAACATATTTATAGAAGTACACATTTCCTTGCATAATTCCTTTTCATCAGTACATAGGGCAGGATTCACGAAGCCTCCATGTTAGAGATACATGGCTTACACGGAGGCTGCAGTTAAACGGTGTGACGTCAGCATGTCATGCATATGCATGAGGGCATGCTGAATCACACCTAAGGCTAACACGGTCCGTGGAAGACAGTAGGGGGTGTGTCCGTAGGCTGACCCCTGCAAGCGGACACGCCCCCAGAAGAGTAAAATTGCCCAAAGTAAACACCCACGACAGAGGCCATGGAAATGTGAATAAACACAACACAACACATGCCCCCACAGACTATGAACATAAAATATATAAATGAACATGTTATATATTTTTTTTTAAATCGTAAAGATATTTGCCCGTAAGTGCGCTCGTTTGCGCGGGCGTGCCCATAGCTTAGCCACAGTTAGTAGTCAGTGGAAAAGGATATAAGAACTAAATATGCAAAGTAAGCCAAGAAGCAGTAGCGTAGTGGTAGAGACATCGGTTGAAGAGCAGGCATGCATGGTTCGAGTCCCTACAACATCAATTTGCATTTTTAGTAAAATAAGCATGAAACAAGTCCCTGACAAATATGTACACATATAAAATCCTAGTTTATGTAAAATGTAATGAAATAGTCCATTTATTTTGAAGAAATGTGAAATAACAAAACAAGAAAAAATGCGAGATGTGCCTATAGCTGAGCTACAGTTTAACAAGGTGAGTGCATCTGCCCGTAGGTGAGCAGTGGTTTAACAGGTGTAAAAAGAGTGCCCGTAGGTGAGCAGTGGTTTAACAGGTGTAAAATGAGTGCCCGTAGGTGAGCAGTGCTAACAGCCAAATGAAGCGTAAACCAGCATATCCCGGAGCTGCGCATCGCGCCAACAAGCTAACCGACGGGCAACGTTGAGCAAGCTGTATCAAAACTGCCTTTACACAGACACACCCCCTAGCCTGTCTAGACAGTCATAAAAAATAAAAAACTGTGGCCAGGTTCGAACCCAGAATACTATGCACCATAGTCAAGGTACTGAACCACTAAGCCATGACAGCAGTACCTAGAAATTCAGTAATAGCAAATATATAGGAATGAATACAAAGTGGAGCATGACAAAGCAGGTTTTGTGAAGTTGATACAATTCCAAAATGGCCAATCACAGATATGTGCGGGAAAAACGGCATATATAAGCCCCATAGGCGGGAATACACAGCATAAATGATTGTAGAACTAACTTGCAGCCAGAATGTCAGGAATAGATGAGGGAAGTTGCTTTCGAGCACAGAAGTGGGGCATTGAGGAGTCCAGATACATGGTCTGGCTCCTAGTCCACAATCATGAGGCCCAACTCATGCAGGGCCAGGTCCTGTGGGGAGCATATAGGGCTGAGGCATGGGACCGGTTGGCTCATGATCTCACCAGTGCCACAGGGATTCCAAGGACTGGTGAGCAGGTCCGTCACCACCATGCAGACCTGAAGAGACGCAAGCAGGACCAATTGAACCTTTGGATCCAGGAGGCCCGGCAAATGCCCAATGCCCCACTACTGAGTAAGTTACATGTAATTATGTATGTAAGAAATTAAACTAGCTGATATTATGGAGATGTGTATTCCAATATTACTTCATTTATATTACAGCTGCAGGTGTCCGTTCTGCGAACCGCAGAGCCTATGGCGATAGGCTGGTGTGGTTGCACCACCAGGCAGGTCAGTAATCCTCTCCCAGTAACTGTAAAGAAATATAAAAGTATGACAGTTAGCAAAAGAGTGCAGTGTAGTCACTAAGTAATAAAATGTGCAAGTAACAGTGTAAGAGTGTTTGCAAGTATTGCTTGATTACAAAAGTGTGTTGCAGTCTGTAATCCAAATAGAAAAATGAAAATGTCTGAAATAAAGATGCCCCACCTGTAATATAATAATACACAACCTGCAGCAGGCTGAAAAGTACAGCTGCAGAAGATGAACAAATCACATGTGTGAAATATACCCCTGTTGAAATACTGAAACATGACAGAAGTGAGACTGCTGGAAAGGATTGTAATAACTACAGGTAAAACATGTCAATAAAGCCTAGAAGTAAGTACCATCCTGAATAGTAAAATGAAAACAAGTGAGAGAGTGTGAGAAAGAGTTATGAATCCACCAATAAAGTAGTAATAACACCTGAATAAAGTATACTGCAGTCAGTACAGAATGAAATGAATGTGAGAAGCAGAACCAAACAGCGAAATGTGTTCAAAGTGTTGCTGCAGCTGGAATGTGCATCCCAAAATCTGGATATGTTGCTCTCAGTCTGCAATATGCAGATAGTATGATTGTCTGACATACCAAACATCCACAGTTGCCTCTAGCTATATAAAGCAAATGTAGCAGGATGATGTAGCTGAACAAAGCCAGATATGAATGTGTATGAAGAACAATAAAATGTATATTGATGTAGCAGTAACAGTCCTATCACCAAATTGAAGTAGTTATCATATAGGAAACTGTAGTTAGAACAGTAGTGTGTATATATCTGCAGCTATTAGAAATGTACAGCATATGTATTGGTATTCGAAGGTGTTAATATTATTTTCTTCACCCCACCCTATAACCACATATAACCCATTCCACATGAAAATGGTATGTGCAATCACAATTAACACCCCTGGACATTTGTCCAGTTGGGTCATAAATATTTGCATGTCCGTTGATGCATCTGCTCTGTTCATACATCCAAACCTGATGGCCTGTTGCCATCAATCAACCCTGCATGTTGTTGGACTGTGTATTGCTGTTCAAATTATGCATGTGTTATGCTCGCTGCTCAATGGTGTGAATATCTGGGTGTTTGGTTAATGGGAATACTAATGCATGCTGTTACAACTAATTGCGAATGGTATTGTATGTTACTAACCCAAACTGTCATGACATAATGCAAAACATAGGATGACAGGGAAGGCGGGTTCCAGCGGACCCACCTCTCCCACCTCAGCTGGCGAGTGCACCTGGCACTAGTGCCCAGTCTGGACCCTCCTCTGGTGGCCCTGTGCCACCTGCGGGTGGAAGCACTGCAGGGGATGAGGCTCGTCCCCCCTCTGCAAGCGTGGCCGGAGGAGAACCACCACTCACCCTCCGTAGTGTCTGGACTGTGGTGCGTAGGGAGATCCGGGACTCTGTTCATGGGCCCCTACACCAGCTTGAGGCACAGGTGGCACAACTTACGGGCATGCCTGTTGCCTGGCCTACACAGCCCCCAGCACAGCCCCATCCTGGGCAGTGAAGGAACAGTGGCAACTGCCCATGGGTGGGGATATCAGTTCCACTGTTGCCATCTGTGGGCTCATGGGCTCTGGATATCCAAACATACGTCCCCGTCAATTGTGTAACCCCCCCACACATGTCATACACCGCCCCTGTATGCATCTTGCTTGTCTTGTCTGTTGACCTACCCATCCTACCTCCCCAGCTATACCGACTTCCTTCACCTGACATACCACTCTCACCTGAAAAAAAAAAAAAGGGCACTCTGTACCCACAAAAAAATCACACCCCATACATAGCTGCCCATCCCGCACACATGTCTGCTGGACATGGAAACTATCAATTACAATTGTCTGTACAACAAGTATTATTGTTGTCCTGACACCTCTCTCAGGGGTGGAAGGTTTCAAATGTCACACCAAATTACATACGTATGCACAGCTGTTGCTAATGAAGAAATAGGCAGCTATGGGCCTTACCTACATCCCTCCTGCAAATCCCAAGCTTGTTTCCCGACTGTCTTACCCTCTTTGTGACCCCTTTTTAACCACTTTCCCGTCTCCCCATTTTCATTTCTTTCAAAGAAAATAGGGCGGGTGTGTGCCAGAGTAAGCACTGTTAAGCGGTTGCAAGCGGGTGTGCGTGGAGCTGAACACCAGTGCGCATGCGGGAGCTCCGCACAAACCAGCGCTAACCCGGTTACAACTGCTTAAAAGTGCCTTAGTCACTCTGATTGGCAGGTCCTGTAGTCAGTTCAAAAGCAAAATAAAATCCCACTGTCAGTCCTGAACCCAAGACCTTGGAAACAGTAGTCTGCATGACCTACCACTAAGCCATGACTCTCATACAAGAACATTGTGCTAAAATAAATATATCATGTAATAGTAGGAATGAATGTAAAGGGAATATAGGATGTGCAGTACACAAAGCATGTCATTCATACTTACTGTCAAAACTAGTGGATTTCCATAATAGTAGTGTGTGAACAGAAACAGTCATGCTAGTTGGTAGCTAGTAGGTAATAATGTCAATTAATGTACATATATAAATGTATGTATATTTACATATATATATATATATATATATATATATATATATATATATATATATATATATATATAGATAGTTGTAGGTGTCAGTGTGCATACACACTTACTACAGGAAACAGGAGAGAGGAATGGAGAAATGTGAATCTACAACACAGCCTGAATCATGAGAGAGATACTAACCTTTACACTCACAGAACAGTGTCCACAGCATACCAGCATGGTCCCCGCCCTTACAATCTGAAAGTGCAATGCCTATCTCACATACCCTTTTATAGCACTGTCCTGAAATCACCGTGAGAACTGCAATCAGTACACAACCGGCTGCATGCAATTAGCAAATGCTGGCTTACAACTGGTGCAGAGGCCATCACATGGACTTATGCAGATACCTACAAAAGCATGCTGTACTCACACTCCACACATGCAATATGTTCATTGCACTGTCTGGAGGCAGACAGAGAGAGAGAGAGAGACAGACAGAGACAGAGAGAGAGAAAAAAAAAACACAAACAACAACACACGGTACACACACTGAGTCTAAGCTGTCAGCAGTGACAGTAGCAAGCCATGCCAGCAGCAGCAGGAAGCAGTAGTAGCGGTAACGCAAGCAGCTGCGATGTACACAGGTAATGTAAAGTAACAGGATAATAGTCTGCATACTGTGAACCCTCCATATGTGTCATAGGTCTGTATGTATAGGTATGTCCACGTGATATGTTGTGTGCACGTAGTTCCATCAAAAGGGGATGACTATACATTACATGTCATTCAGTGTTAGGCCATGATCCTGACAGCAGTTTTCCATTGCAGTGAGGCCTGTATGTAGGATATGTGTGTCAGCTGGTGTAACGACTATGGCGCTTAGTTAGCAGTCATCTGGGAACTTTGTCATCCACAACCCGCACATGTTCGCTTTCACATCTGAGAAATAAATGCCAAACAAGAGGGGTCCTAGGACAGGGGCCTGTGGGATACCACATGTGACTGGCATTGAGTCTGACATGGCTCCTACAATATCGATATTATGGATTCTGCATGTCAACCAGTGTGCAACCCATCATGTGACATATGTAGTAACATGTAAGCTAATGAGCTTGTCTATGATACCTGAGTGGAGTACTGTGTTGAAGGTCTTAGGCAAGTCCAGGTAGGCTGTATGGATTGCGTTGCCCTCATCAATGGCTGTAGTGACTGTTTTGAAAGGTCAACCAGGTCCAAAAGGCAGGATCAGCCCATCACAAAGGCAAACTGGCCGGGAACAAGTGTCTGCAGGTACCCAATATCGCTGTATATGCGTCCCATACTGAATCATTCCATAGCTTTGCAGACCAGGCTGGTTAAGCTTATGGTGCAGTAGTTCCCAGGGTCAGTAGAGGTGCCTCCTTAGTGGAGTGGGACCACTGTTGCTGTATGCCAGTGTTCAGGTACATATCCTGTAGTATGGCCAAGGTTAAATATCAGTCTTATATGCGGTTGTATGTCTTCTTGGAGTTCACGTAGCACACATCCAGCAATACCATCAGGTCACATTGATGCTGTGTGTTCTGCTTTGCTGAGGATGGCCCTCACCTGGACATGTGAGATGATAGGGAGGTTACATTCAGCTGTGATAAGTATTTCTACTTGTGGGGGAGAAGGAGGGGGGATACATGCACCGAACCTGTCTGCAAGAATGTTGCCAATATCTGTGTGTTCAGTGAATGTTAAGTAGGTGTGTATTAACTCAGAGCATATCTGAGGCGTTTGGTCTATATGTGTAACATAACTGAAGAAGGCCTCATGGTTATCTATATTGTTCGTGGCCATTTCCCTCCCAGAGTAGGCCGTGGATCTTGTTATGAGAGACCATAGCTTATTACCAGTGCTGATCACAGATGCCTTCCCTTAATGTGAATCTGCTCTGTCCTGCAGTAGCCTCCTTCTATCGTTATACAATCTGCCTTTGGCTGGGGTCCACCAGACAGGATGCCTAACCTTTGTGCATATGGTCTGGGTTAGAAATGTGTGTGCATGTTCCATGCAATCTTTGGGATGTCCGTGGGAAGCATTCGCAAAGGGGTCAGCAGTGTGGGTTGTGGCTTCCACTGACCCAGTGGGCTGCATGGATACCATCTCAGTCCTAACAAGTGAATAACTGTCTAATCACATACATATCAAAGTAGTCTACTGTGCTGGTGGTGGTGGTGGTGGTATATGTATATCCAGGCCGAGTAACTTGTGTCCAGATCACACTAGTGGATGGCGTTCCACATACAGTACCTTGGTATGAATCCCCAGAGTGAGGTTGTGCATTGGATCTGTCGCAGTGTGCTGACCGATGGGGCATGCTACTATGTTGTATGGAATGTGGCAGGTATTGTTGCACAGGTGTTGGCTGAGCACTGATATCTGGCCATGTACTTGTGCATCCACCAAGAGACACACAAATGCTACATATGGGAGTAGTAGTATATCACTACAGTTGAGTATCATGTATAGTATGTGTGCCATATATTGCTGATATAGTCTGCTGATCTCCTGTTTGTGTTTTCTTCCAGGGACATGGCGCATCAGTGTACTCCCGCCTACTCTGCAGCAGAAGATGAGGAGATACACCAGAGCCTGGTGTGGGATTATGACATACTGTTTTCCCGCACCAGCCAGAATCAGCAGGAGAGGGCTGCACTGTGGCAAGACCTTGTCCGTAGGGTAAATGACATTGGCATGCATAATAGGACATATGAGCAGGTATGACATCACTGCAGTGATTTAATCAGAAATGTCCATCAGCGTGCGTTGGATATCCACAGGCAACAGGTTGCCATAGGAGGTGGGGTGGCCACACATCCCCCCCCTCACCAGACTGGAGGAGCTACTCCTAAGTGTTGTGGCTCCAGCCCCAGAACAGCAACAGCAATACACCTGCATCATGATGGAGGCTGGATCCACACAGCAGCACGACATGGAGCGTGCAGGTAATATGCCATATGTACACTTGACTGTTCTGTACACTGTTAGTTTATGCATGTGTAAGGTGTGTCCATGGTATGTAGCTGTCAACATAGCATGTAATTGTGCAGGTGTGATATTGGCAATATCAGCAGCTGACGTGTGAAAGGCAACTGGTGTACTACTGCACTGTATCATATGTAGTATCAATGGCACAGTTGTACCCACTGACATTAATCTCCTCATTTCCGCAGGTCCCTCCAGTGTTACAGCAATGCAGGCCATCCATGCTGGTGAGTGTGTTTTAACAATATCTATAATAGTCCTGATAGTGCTAGTAATACTAGTGTAACTCAGTAGTGCTCTGTGTGTATACTGCGGGGTGTGCATGTGTGCATGTGTGCATGTGTGCCTGTGTCCACGTGTGCATGTGTGCATGTGTGCATGTGTGCCTGTGTCCACATGTGCATGTGTGCATGTGTCCACGTGTGCATGTGTGCATGTGTCCATGTGTGCATGTGCCCACGTGTGCATGTGTGCATGTGTCCACATATGCATGTGTGCATGTGTGCATAAGTGCATCACTGGTAACATTGTGTGGACACTGTAAACTGTGTTTCCTGTCTTCCTCCCACAGGTTCTGGTGCTGCTCAGGTGTCCTGCAGCAGGGAACCTGAATCTGGTGCCACAGGTACTGATAATAATGATATCTGTGTAATGGCACAGGAAGGTGTGTCAGGGTCCACCATTGGTCAGCCAATTGACAGTACATAGCTGTCAACCCCATCATTGCGCACAGTCATCCTGCCAGTGCATCCTATGTCACCATTGTCCCTAGGTGATGGACAGGATACAGTGGGCATTGACCAGGGTAATGTGGTATCTGTGGCACATGCTTCCCCACACAGCAGCCATGGGCAGGGTCCTGCGATGGTACCACACAGACAGTTGCCCATGGGTTCTCGTGGGAGCATCCATGGGTGTACTGCCTCTGGCAGACGTGCCCAAAGAGGTCTGTCAACCTCAGCTATGTTTTGGGCTGTCATGCAGGCACAGTCGCGTATGGAAAGGTACACCAGACAGGGTCTGAGGGAGCTGAGAGTATGTCGCACAGCCATGACTGACAGTATGCGTGACATCGCGGATGCTATCTGTAATTTCACCGATGTCATAGACAGACATTCTGGAGACATTTTACAGCAGTTCCACAACCACATGTCCATGAGCCAGGGCAATGGTTGGCAGTTGCGGCGTCGACATGGCCGTATGCCAGCAACAGCAGCAGCTGGCAGTCGGCACGGACAACAACAGGCCCGCAAATTCACCCATAGTGCCAGCATCAGCCCCAGCAATGCTGGGTCTGTGCTGTCATCAGAACGCCCCAGGAGACCACGTGCACGTGGCTCTGGACAGTCCCAACAGGGACCTGTGTCCAGTCAATGCACTCCCGCTTCTGATGACAGTACCCAGTCTGGCTTAGTACCGGATACGGTCCATAGCACTCCTGCTAGGCATAGGTACCGTGTCCGTGCCCACAGTCTCTGATCTGTATGACCTGCCAGGTGCAGTCTGTGGCTATTCACAAACTCCTGTATATGGCAGCCATGAGGTGGAACTGTGTACATGCATACACACATGCAAAATGTTAACACCTAGGGCTACCACATACACGCACACACTGCACCAACAGTGCCCCACCCTGTACTGCTGTCCCTCACCAACACACATACACACACATGTCAATTGGTGGTATCAGTGGCAGACTCAGGCATACCTAATTCACACCCTGTGCATATAATGAAACTGTGCCACCTCCTGCAATCTCCAACATCAGTGCAGGAACAGGTAAACACATTGCTGATGCACAAGGTGACTACATAGATGTGTATTAGTAGTATCATGTTGGTAACAGTACAGTGTCCTGATATGACTGTGTGTATATCCCAGCATGCCTGATGCAGTAACCGTATGACTGTCCTGAATTGTTATCTACACCCATAGTATGTACCAAAGTGTAACAGCTGCACATTACTGCATACCGGTGGTAAGGATGTCAACAGATAGCCACATACATGGGTAGCACAGGGGGAAAGCTAATGCAAGTAGTGATACGCAATGATGGACATTTATTTATTTATTATTTATTTATTTAAATTTGTTGACCGGGTGTGTCCTTCTGGACGTGGGTCCATTTTCAGCGGAGGCCCGGGGAGAAAAGCTCCACAGTAAAATAAACAGACAGTAGTTACATTGGATTACATAGTGATTAACAATTTAACATAGAAATTACTTACAACATATTTACAGATGAAGAACATAGTACATCAGTAGACAACTAGAATCTTTATCTGTGAAGTACATAACAGGCATTAACAAATTTAACAATGAGAAGTTCCTGCTGTATAATAAGTACTAGGCTTATGAGCATCTGAGCTTGCTATCATCAAGGTAGTTAGTGGAGCTGAAAGAAAGGTAGTAGTTGGATGGGGTGGATGATATTAGAGTGGGAGTTGCAAGGGCATAGCCAGCATGTTTTTAGGTGCGCTTTTAATAAAGTTTTGAAGTTGGTGCATGATGGTACAGAGGTAATTGTGGGTGGGAGTGAGTTCCATAATTTGGCTATGGCGCAAGAGAATAGTGCTTCACCAGCAGAGTTATTAGCTTTAGTGATCTGCAAGTGATTTTTGTTGCTGGATCTTAGTGGTCTGGTAGTGCGATAGGGTTGGAGTAGATTCTGGAGTGATGGGACATTTAGTGGATGGTTTACTAGTTTGTGGGTGAGTGAGAGTTGATACCACTGAAGGAGGTGAGGGAGTTCACACCAGCCCAGTTCAGCAAGTGAGAGACAGTGGTGACTACGGTAGGATGCCCCTGTGGCGAATTTTGCGATTTTGTTGTAGCAGGTCTCTAGCTTGTTTATATCACATTGCCTTAGGTTGGTATATACTGGAGAGGCATAAAGTAGGGTGGAGATAAGGTGGGAATTTGCTATTGAAATCTTTGCTGCTTTGGTAAGAAATTGTTTATTTCTGTATAATGCTCCTAGTTTTTTGTGGACTTTTTTTATGGTCATGGATATGTGAATGTCAAATTTTAGTTTATTGTCTGTTTCCACTCCTAGCAATTTGGTGTGTTCAGTTGGGTATATAGTGGTGTTGTCTTTTGCTGTGATGTTAAAGTGAGTTGTTTTGAGTATGTTTGGTGGGTTGGAAGATGAGTAGTTTAGTTTTGTTTGGGTTGAGTATTAATTGGGCATCAGATAACCATGTTTCAACAGAGGAAAAGGCTTCCTGTGTGACTTTTTGCAGTTTGGGTAGGGACTGGGCTGAGCAGATGATGGTAGAGACATCTGTGTATTGGATGAGTGTGCCATGTTTGGTGGCAGAGGCTAGATTATTGGTGTAAACAGAGAAAAGTAGGGGTCCAAGGATGGATCCTTGGGGAACCCCTATGGAGACAGGTAGTTGGGGAGATATGTCATTCTGTCATACAACGGATTGTTGGCGGTCAGACAGGTAACTCTGAAACCAGTTGGTGACTGATTGTGAGAAGGATAGGTTATTGAGGACAGAGATAAGTTGTTTGTGTGGGACCATGTCAGATGCTTTAGATAGGTCTAGGAAAATAGCAGAGAAGAGATAGCCATTGTTTTTGTGCTGAAGGATAGTGCTAGTAAAGGAGAGTAAGGCAGTGGTGGTGCTATGGTTTGGTCGGAAACTATGCTGAGTACTGGAAAGGAGGTTGTTAGTAAGGAGGTAGTGTGAGACCTGAGAGTGTATGCATCTCTCTAGTATTTTGGAGAGTGGAGAGAGAATAGCTATGGGGCGGTAATTGGTTAGTTCTGCAGAGGGTCTGCCTTTGTGGAGGGGAATTATATGTGAGACTTTCCACAATGTGGAAACGTAACTTTCTGACAGAGATCGGTTAATCAAGATGGATACTGGGTAGGCCAGAGCATCAGCTGCGATTTGTAGGTATTCACTTGGGAGGTTGTCTGCTGCTAATTTGGTGGGTTTAAGTTTAGTTAAGAGTTTTTATGTCGGAGGTAGGTACAGGAGAAAAAGAGAAGGCAGTGGGGAGATTACTAGTTGAAGGTGTGGGTTGGAGAGGCGGGGGGTTGTGTTGTTTAGCTAGTGGTAGTATGGTTTTGGTGAAGTGTGTGTTGAATGAGGTAGCAATATTTTCTGAGGAGTGAGGGATGTTAGGAGGAGGGGTACTGACTTTACCTGGGTGGAGGATGGAGTTTATGGAGGACCAGAATTGTTTGGGGCTGTGTTGTGAGGAGTCTAGGGCAGACTGGTAGTATTGGAATGTGTCCTGTTTTATTAGCTTTTTGACTCTATTGCGTAGTTCTACAATTTCTGTCTAGCTGCGGGGTTTTGGTTTTGCCAGTGCTCCCAGGCTTTATCCCTGTTTTTCATTTCTGACTTAGTGGTTTTCTGTAGCCATGGGGAGGGTTGTGCATTGGTTCTGGAAAATCTTATGAGGGCATGGTAATTAAGGATGTTCAGGAAGGTAGTATTAAAAGATTCAACTCGTCATCTAGACTGAGGTACTTTAGAGCATGCCAGTTACATTCTTTGAGGGATGAGATGAATGTGAGTGGGTTAAAGTTAATTTTTTTACATATTTGACGATAGATGACAGGTTTAGCTTGGTACAGGTATTTTTTGAGTAAGAATGTTGGGGAGTGATCACTGAGGCTATCTGATAAGCAGCCTGTTATATATGACTGGGGGTTCTTACTGACTAGTATCCAATCCAGGGTAGAGTGCTTGATGGAGTTTTTATTTATCCTTGTTGGTGACTGGACTAGTTGGGTGAAGCCATGAAGGTGTACATGATGGGTTGGATTGTTGCCAGAACAGGATTGCCAGTCAATATTGAAATCACCTAAGATGATAGTTTCTTGGGGAGATGGTGGGTAGACCAGCTGAGGAGGTTTTCTAGTGGAGGGATGTTTTGGCCAGGTGGGAAGTAGCATCCAATTATGTTGATGGTTTTGTTTCGGTTAATTTTGAGGTTGGTATATATTATTCCTTCATTGCCTATTTGTGGAGCTGATGATTTTAAGATCTGGATGTTTAGATGTTGTTTAAATATTATAGCTACACCACCTCCTTTTTTGTTTAGCCAGTCAACTCTTAGTATGCCGTAACCTGTAGGGAGTATTTGCTCAATGGTAATGTGAGGTTTTAGCCAGGTTTCTGTGAGGACGACTATATCTGGGGAGTATAAGTCTATGGTGGTGTGGAGTTCATGGACTTTGTTGGATATACTTCTAATATTTAGGCTTAGTAGAAGGAAGTCACTCTCCTTTCTATTGGCTGTAATATGGGAGAAGTTGTGGTTTCTAGTCTGATTATGAGGATTGGGGTTGGAGATGGTAGGGCCAGGGTTGGGGTGGATGTCTCCACTTAGGGCTAGTTTTGATATGCATGAGATTATTAGTTTTCTCAGTTTTTGAATGTGTTTGTTTATAAGGGAAAGTTTATGATTGTTCTCTGTGGGTAATAGGTATGGTGGGAGGGTTACTATGTTAAGTTGTAGGGATGCTTTACATTTGAGTACTATAGTTGGTAGAATATGTGGGGGGTGCATAGGGATGGTTCTTGAGCTGGTGGGAGGGGAGCTGAGTATGGGTGAGACATGGGTGGTGGTGTGAGTAGTAGTACAGTGGTAGTGGTTGAGTGGGGGAATAATGGAGCTTTGGTAGGATGTAAGATATGCAAGGAGAGTGCATGCAGTGAGCAAAGGAAAGGTATGCTTGTACATGTCAGTTGAGGAGGTGTGATAGTAGAGGGAATATGGAGGAGGTAGTGTTGGGTTAGCGCTGTGGTTGGCTATTGGAAAGATGGGAGGGGTTTGAGTGCAATAAAGGTGGGACCACTGGGGGCGGGAAAGAATAGGGGGCAGGGCAGGGAGCGAAGCGGGTAGAAACCCTGTTAGGTTCTTGTATGAGGGGCTGGAAACAATAACAAAGCAAGACAAGTATGTGTTAAGAACAATCACAGTTGACCAAGGACTGCTCTGAAACTGTAAGTCTTGTCTTAATTTCTCAGGTGGAAAACCAGGATAACCTTGTATCAGTAGGCTACTGTGGTATAGTTTAAATAAACAAACACACAGTATTGATCAGTTATGGATACTATTTGCTAACAGAAGGGAATAAGAGAAAGTGGAAGATGTGTGTGGTGGTGGTGGGGCTGCTTACAGCCAAAGCACAGTGCTCTCCGGGGGAAAATGAAGATTGGCTCAAACAGTTAGACACATACTCAAAGTTAACTGTAGCTGTTTGCAGACAGTTCAGACCCAGACTGCACTTTTCTTATAGGAATGTTAAAGGTGGTACCGCAGTTGAATACTTAAGAGTGGTGTTAGATCTAGAAAAGAAGAGTACAGAGAGGAGTAAGCACTTTTGAGATGGTAAATATATATTATAAAGATTATAAAAAACACACTGAGCAAATAGCTACCATATGCAGGACAATGTCCTGAACCACTACTTAGTATATGCAGATACTGAGCCAATTGGAAGAACATTAGAAAACAAAACCCAGACAGTTATGCAGCCACAGATAAAAATATAGCGAGCAGCAATCTGTCATGTTCTCTAATGTGATTCTATCCACCAGTAACAGCACAAACTTATAGAAATAATTTAGACACTAGTATGAGCTGTCTACACACAACACTATTACATGAATAACATTAGTGAACAAGGTGCAGCTATGCAAATAGACCATACATACTATTATACTAGTAACAACTTGGTGCATGCCATAGTAACATCAATAATAAAGCATAAAACATATTAGATGTCTAACACAATTCAACATAAACATATACAGTTGTAAAATGACTAATACAATTCAACATAAATAGGCATTTACAGTTGTAAAACACTTACTGGAGAGACACTGAGCCTTCATGGGTCCTGTAGCAGAGTGGATTGTAGTTTTACAAATGGTGCCTGCACAGGTAATATGTATTTACTCTGGGATTGTCTTAAGGTAATAAACAGGGAAGGGGAGGGGAGAACAAGGGTGTGAGCAGGCAGTTCTTTGTACTGCTGCTAATGAGCCAAAGCAAGACAAGTATGTGTTAAGAACAATCACAATTGACCAAGGACTGCTCTGAAACTGTAAGTCTTGTCTTAATTTCTCAGGTGGAAAACCAGGATAACCTTGTATCAGTAGGCTACTGTGGTATAGTTTAAATAAACAAACACACAGTATTGATCAGTTATGGATACTATTTGCTAACAGAAGGGAATAAGAGAAAGTGGAAGGTGTGTGTGGTGGTGGGGGGGGCTGCTTACAGCCAAAACACAGTGCTCTCCAGGGGAAAATGAAGATTGGCTCAAACAGTTAGACACATACACAAAGTTAACTGTAGCTGTATGCAGACAGTTCAGACCCGGACTGCACGTTTCTTATAGGAATGTTAAAGGTGGTACCGCAGTTGAATACTTGAGAGTGGTGTTAGGTTCAAAGTTAACTGTAGCTGTTTGCAGACAGTTCAGACCCGGACTGCACTTTTCTTATAGGAATGTTAAAGGTGGTACCGTAGTTGAATACTTGAGTGGTGTTAGGTTCAAAGTTAACTGTAGCTGTTTGCAGACAGTTCAGACCCGGACTGCACTTTTCTTATAGGAATGTTAAAGGTGGTACCACAGTTGAATACTTAAGAGTGGTGTTAGGTTCAAAGTTAACTGTAGCTGTTTTCAGACAGTTCAGACCCGGACTGCACTTTTCTTATAAGGAATGTTAAAGGTGGTACCGCAGTTGAATACTTAAGAGTGGTGTTAGGTTCAAAGTTAACTGTAGCCGTTTGCAGACAGTTCAGACCCGGACTGCACTTTTCTTATAGGAATGTTAAAGGTGGTGCCACAGTTGAATACTTAAGAGTGGTGTTAGGTTCAAAGTTAACTGTAGCTGTTTGCAGACAGTTCAGTCCCAGACGGCACTTTTCTTATAGGAATGTTAAAGGTGGTACCGCAGTTGACTACTTAAGAGTGGTGTTAGGTTCAAAGTTAACTGTAGCTGTTTGCAGACAGTTCAGATCCGGACTGCACTTTTCTTATAGGAATGTTAAAGGTGGTGCCGCAGTTGAATACTTAAGAGTGGTGTTAGGTTGGAGAGACACTGAGCCTTCATGGGTCCTGTAGCAGAGTGGATTGTCAGTGTCAGATTTTCAGTGGATTGAACATGTACAGTAATGGTGGCAAGTTGCCCACAACGACTATGCAATGTGGATGTTTGCGCATGTTGATATGTGTGCAGTACCAATGTAATCCAAATCACAATTAACTATGACATAATATCAGTTCTACCATGGACATCTGAGCTGTGCATTCCTGGGTACATGTTGATAGTGCCTACATATTTGCACTGTTACCTACTGTTAGTGTTACCCCTTCTTTGTTGTACAATGGACTACTTCCAGCCCTGCTTACTGTAGCTTTGTTTGCATGCATGTTCACTTGGGGTTCCCTGGAACACTGCTTCCACCTGCAATGTAGAGTTACAGTGCTTCTGTGGACTCCTAGGGACATCTGCATAGCGTACTGTACGTATGTCAAGTTTACACATGACAGAACATCACTGTCTGTCCTGTTCGCATGTACATTGCCTGTGACACATTGCACATGTCTTACCTGGCATTTGCCCACGTGTGCAGTCATATAAGCCAGTGCTATGAAATCAGTAGCAGTACACCCACACATACACACCTTCAGTATGTTGTTCCCCACTGGCCCTATGTGTTGGTAATCACCATGGCAATCACACTACTATGGTAGCATGTGCAAAGGTAACCTGTGAATCACCTCTATGGTCCAGTTGTGGTTTAAGTGAGTCATGTGGCAATATCACAGCTGCCACATTTATGCAGTCAGCCCTCACCCCTGGCCAAGAATGTACAACACATGTGTAGGATGCTACCACATAGCCAATCTGGGGACTGAGCACTCTGAACCCAGTAATGCCATACCCTGTCAGGTGGCATGACATAATACAGTGACTACAATACCAGTCAGACATAGACCTGCAATGACAGCAATCTGAACACACTGGGGCATACTTGGAGACTCAGAATAGCATCCTGCCTGAGCATCACACACCTCCACAGCTGGCACACAGGCATACGTTACGTCGGAACAGAGCACATGCCACACATGGCACACACATCCCATGTGCCACACACTCACAGCCTGTAGGGCTACACAATACACCTGCTACAGATGTGTCAGGTACCTCTCTTGGCTGCTGCAGTGGGGTCCCGCTCAACAGGCTGAACATGGTGAAGGTCACAGTGATATGCATGTGGGGCACTATGGTCCACCACAAAACACATGCATACAGGTCAGTCAGAGGCATGGACACATATGACTCAGTCATGGACCATGCCACTATGGATGACCTGAGACATACCTCCTTGGACTACATGATAAGGAACATAGAAGGGATCTCTCAGCATGTGGCATGGGCCAGTATCAGCCTGATCTTGGTTGCCATCATACCCTCACCAGGTATGCTACCACTATATGTAGGAAGCGTGTTCTATGTCTACATTCTGCTCAGTCTCCAATGTCATTCATAGGGTATCCACTGGCTGTCAACGTGTGCTTACATTCTAGGGAAGCCACAATGATTTGCGAGGGGCAGCTTGCACGTGACACCCATGGGCCATTGTATATTGGCGAAGCCCCTTGATACACACATAGTGCCTTATGCTGCAGGACACGGATTACATAGCCACCTCTGTGGGTAACACACAAGATAGGACACTAACAATGATGCTACACAACACCAGCAGTGTACACCGCAAGATGCATGCACTGGACACTGTCCTCAGCACGGTGAACTGCAATGTCTGTGCAGTACCAGAGTCCTGATTCACGGCTCACAGGTGCAACCCATCACTGCCAGGTTATACCTCATACCATGCCTGTCGTCCCCTACACATGTAACACACATGGACAGGGGGGTGGTATCCCAAGGCACCACAGATACACACACCTCCAGGTTGTTGGCACAGCACAAAGCATCAGGGCCTATTCATGTGCAGCTAACAGTGTATCGGACTGCTGTCTGGTTCATAGCCTGGCACACACAACCCTCCCATACAAAGGAAACCCACCTATCCTCCATAACAACACTGGCAATATGACAGTCTCAAGAAATGTCTTTATATGGCTGGACTGTATCCAGACAAACATTGTGCGTGAGCAATACTGTAGCTACAACACACTAGTTGAAAGGTTCCCAGCATGTGGTCACTGAATTGCAGCGGAATAACATGTTACCACTCCCACAACAGGTGGGAACATGCAGCACCTGTACATCGACTACATGTAGACTATATGGCCCAGACCAGATGTGAATCCCCTGCTGTAGGTATTTTACCATATACACCCACACTCTATAGACACATACCGCATGCGGCCCCTGCACAGTAAGACACAGTCATATTGTTATGCATTGCGAACACCATTTATCCACTCGAGGCACGTGTCAGACATGGTAACTACTGCAGGTCACAGGTATTTATGTGTATGTGTCACACACATACATCATGTGTGCATTGCCATTGCTGGTTTAGGCAATGGCATGCATTGTTATGCACAAAGACCCACACAAGGTCATAATGTGTGACACAACCACACGTGGCAGTTGTTGATTTCCAAAACATACCTATCTGTACTCTGACAGTGGTAATAGACCCAGTAGCAGAGCACACTATTGGCATTACTGGCCAAGTAGCCCTGTTTGGCTGTGCTGATAGTGTGGTGACATCCCCTGTGTTTAGCATCTGGTGTATTGTAGTATTTGCCAAAAGGATCTGTTCTCTCACACTTGCAATTACACACACCCTACTACCCCAGTTGTTGGTTTCCAAAACATACCTATCTGTACTCTGACAATGGTAATAGACCCAGTAGCGGAGCGCACTATTGGCATTACTGGTCAAGTAGCCCTGTTTGGCTGTGCTGATAGTGTGGTGACATCCCCTGTGTTTAGCATCTGGTGTATTGTAGTATTTGCCAAAAGGATCTGTTCTCTCACACTTGCAATTACACACACCCTACTACCCCTGTGTTTAGCATCTGGTGTATTGTAGTATTTGCCAAAAGGATATGTTCTCTCACACTTGCAACTGCACACACACTACTACCCCAGTTGTTGGTTTCCAAAACATACCTATCTGTACTCTGACAATGGTGATAGACCCAGTAGCGGAGCGCACTATTGGCATTACTGGCCAAGTATCCATGTTTGGCTGTGCTGATGGTGTGGTGACATCCCCTGTGTTTAGCATCTTGTGTATTGTAGTATTTGCCAAAAGGATCTGTTCTCTCACACTTGCAATTACACACACCCTACTACCCCTAGCATCTGGTGTATTGTAGTATTTGCCAAAAGGATCTGTTCTCTCACACTTGCAATTACACACACCCTACTACCCCAGTTGCTGGTTTCCAAAACATACCTATCTGTACTCTGACAATGGTGATAGACCCAGTAGCGGAGCGCACTATTGGCATTACTGGCCAAGTAGCCCTGTTTGGCTGTGCTGAAAGTGTGGTGACATCCCCTGTGTTTAGCATCTGGTGTATTGTAGTATTTGCCAAAAGGATCTGTTCTCTCACACTTGCAATTACACGTACCCTACTACCCCTGTGTTTAGCATCTGGTGTATTGTAGTATTTGCCAAAGAATCTGTTCTCCCACACTTTCAATTACACACACCCTACTACCCCACCCCCTGGTGTATTGTAGTATTTGCCAAAAAGATCTGTTCTCCCACAATTGCAATTACACACATCCTACTACCCCAGTTGTTGGTTTCCAAAACATACCTATCTGTACTCCGACAATGGTAATAGACCCAGTAGTGGAGCGCACTATTGGCATTACTGGCCAAGTAGCCCTGTTTGGCTGTGCTGATAGTGTGGTGACATCCCCTGTGTTTAGCATCTGGTGTATTGTAGTATTTGCCAAAAGGATCTGTTCTCTCCCACTTGCAATTACACACACCCTACTACCCCTGTGTTTAGCATCTGGTGTACTGTAGTATTTGCCAAAAGGATCTGTTCTCTCACACTTGCAATTACACACACCCTACTACCCCCCACCCCGGTGTATTGCAGTATTTGCCAAAAGGATCTGTTCTCCCACACTTGCAATTACACACACCCTACTACCCCAGTTGTTGGTTTCCAAAACATACCTATCTGTACTCTGACAATGGTAATAGACCCAGTAGCGGAGCACACTATTGGCATTACTGGCCAAGTAGCCCTGTTTGGCTGTGCTGATAGTGTGGTGACATCCCCTGTGTTTAGCATCTGGTGTATTGTAGTATTTGCCAAAAGGATCTGTTCTCTCACACTTGCAATTACACACCCTACTACCCCTGTGTTTAGCATCTGGTGTATTGTAGTATTTGCCAAAAGGATCTGTTCTCTCACACTTGCAATTACACACACCCTACTACCCCCCCTACCCCTGTGTTTAGCATCTGGTGTATTGTAGTATTTGCCAAAAGGATCTGTTCTCTCACACTTGCAATTACACACACCCTACTACCCCAGTTGTTGGTTTCCAAAACATACCTATCTGTACTCTGACAATGGTAATAGACCCAGTAGCGGAGCACACTATTGGCATTACTGGCCAAGTAGCCCTGTTTGGCTGTGCTGATAGTGTGGTGACATCCCCTGTGTTTAGCATCTGGTGTATTGTAGTATTTGCCAAAAGGATCTGTTCTCTCACACTTGCAATTACACACACCCTACTACCCCTGTGTTTAGCATCTGGTGTATTGTAGTATTTGCCAAAAGGATCTGTTCTCTCACACTTGCAATTACACACACCCTACTACCCCCCTACCCCTGTGTATAGCATCTGGTGTATTGTAGTATTTGCCAAAAGGATCTGTTCTCTCACACTTGCAATTACACACACCCTACTACCCCGGTTGTTGGTTTCCAAAACATACCTATCTGTACTCTGACAATGGTAATAGACCCAGTAGCGGAGCGCACTATTGGCATTACTGGCCAAGTAGCCCTGTTTGGCTGTGCTGATAGTGTGGTGACATCCCCTGTGTTTAGCATCTGGTGTATTGTAGTATTTGCCAAAAGGATCTGTTCTCTCACACTTGCAATTACACACACCCTACTACCCCTGTGTTTAGCATCTGGTGTATTGTAGTATTTGCCAAAAGGATCTGTTCTCTCACACTTGCAATTACACACACCCTACTACCCAAGTTGTTGGTTTCCAAAACATACCTATCTGTACTCTGACAATTGTAATAGACCCAGTAGCAGAGAACACTATTGGCATTACTGGCCAAGTAGCCCTGTTTGGCTGTGCGGATAGTGTGGTGACATCCCCTGTGTTTAGCATCTGGTGTATTGTAGTATTTGCCAAAAGGATCTGTTCTCTCACACTTGCAATTACACACACCCTACTACCCCTGTGTTTAGCATCTGGTGTATTGTAGTATTTGCCAAAAGGATCTGTTCTCCCACACTTGCAATTACACACACCCTACTACCCCCCCCGGTGTATTGTAGTATTTGCCAAAAGGATCTGTTCTCCCACACTTGCAATTACACACACCCTACTACCCCAGTTGTTGGTTTCCAAAACATACCTATCTGTACTCTGACAATGGTAATAGACCCAGTAGCGGAGCGCACTATTGGCATTACTGGCCAAGTAGCCCTGTTTGGCTGTGCTGATAGTGTGGTGACATCCCCTGTGTTTAGCATCTGGTGTATTGTAGTATTTGCCAAAAGGATCTGTTCTCTCACACTTGCAATTACACACACCCTACTACCCCTGTGTTTAGCATCTGGTGTATTGTAGTATTTGCCAAAAGGATCTGTTCTCTCACACTTGCAATTACACACACCCTACTATCCCTGTGTTTAGCATCTGGTGTATTGTAGTATTTGCCAAAAGGATCTGTTCTCTCACACTTGCAATTACACACACCCTATTACCCCTGTGCTTAGCATCTGGTGTATTGTAGTATTTGCCAAAAGGATCTGTTCTCTCACACTTGCAATTACACACACCCTACTACCCCTGTGTTTAGCATCTGGTGTATTGTAGTATTTGCCAAAAGGATCTGTTCTCTGACACTTGCAATTACACACACCCTACTACCCCTGTGTTTAGCATCTGGTGTATTGTAGTATTTGCCAAAAGGATCTGTTCTCTCACACTTGCAATTACACACACCCTACTACCTCCCCCCCCACCACACAGACACACTTGCAGGATTCATACCATACCTATCTGTACTCTGACAATGAGAAAGACCCAGTAGCGAACACACTATTGGCATTACTAGGCCAAGTAGCCCTGTTTGGCTGTACTGATAGTGTGCTGACATCATCAGTGTTTGGAAAGGGTAATGTAGTAGTGTGATCTCCTGATTGCAAAAAAGCACATGTCTTTCATACAGAATTGCTCACACACAAACTCCCTACATCCAAACACACTTGCAAGTTTCAAACCCCTACCTAATTAAGTTATGACACGTGAGAGAGACTCATTAGCAGAGTGCGCTATTTGAATTACTGATAAGTTTCCCTTCTACTGCTGTACTTATAGGGTGCTGACATCATCGTGTTTAGAGAATTTGCATCCTGTTGAGTGCTTTCACAGTTGCCAAAGGATCTGTTCCTCACAGAAACTTGCACACACACTAACCCCACTTCACACACCCTAGGCAGTTGCAAGATTCAAACATCTAACTAACTATGTTATGACACTCATAACAGACACATTAGCAGCGCGCGCTATTTGAATTACTGGGAGGTTTCCCTTCTCTGACCTGTACTTATAGGGTGCTGACATCATCTGTGCTTAGATAGGGAATGTGCATCCTGTAGTCACATTTGCCAAAGGATCTGTTCTCTCACACAGTTACACACACTAACCCTCCTCCACCACACAGACACACTTGCAGGATTCATACCCCAATCTAACCATGTCATGGCACGTGAGAAAGACGCATTAGCGAAACACACTATTCGGATTACTAGGAGATTCCTTTCCTCTGGCTGTACTTATAGGGTGCTGACATCATCAGTGTTTGGAAAGGGTAATGTGCGTCATGTAGTGTGATCTCCTGATTGCAAAAAAGCACATGTCTTTCATACAGAATTGCTCACACACAAACTCCCTACATCCAAACACATACACACACACTTGCAAGCTTCAAACCCCTACCTAATTAAGTTATGACACGTGAGAGAGACTCATTAGCAGAGTGCGCTATTTGAATTACTGAGAAGTTTCCCTTCTACTGCTGTACTTATAGGGTGCTGACATCATCCGTGCTTAGAGAGGGGAATGTGCATCCTGTTGAGTGCTTTCACAGTTGCCAAAAGGGACATCTTCCTCACAGAAACTTGCACACACACTAACCCCACTTCACACACCCTAGGCATTTGCAAGATTCAAACATCTAACTAACTATGTTATGACACTCATAACAGACACATTAGCAGAGCGCGCTATTTGAATTACTGGGAGGTTTTCCTTCTCCTGCTGTACTTATAGGGTGCTGACATCATCTGTGCTTAGATAGGGGAATGTGCATCCTGTAGAGTGCTTTCACAGTTGCCAAAAGGGACATCTCCCTCAAATAGACTTGCACACACACTAACCCCCCTCCACACACACACTGGGCAGTTTCAGGATTCAAACCCCTATCTAACTATTTTATGACACTCGCATTAACAGAGGGCGCTATTCAAATTACTGGGAGGTTTCTTTTCTCCTGCTGTACTTATAGGGTGCTGACATCATCCATGCTTAGATAGGGGAATGTGCATCCTGTAGAGTGCTTTCACGATTGCCAAAAGGGACATCTCCCTCACACAGACTTGCACACACATAAACCCCGCTCACCCACACACACACGCACACACACACTGAGCATTTGCATGGTTCGAACTCCTACCTATCTATATTATGACACTTGAGGGAGAAACATTAGCAGAGCACGCTAACCGAATTACTGGGTATCTGGTCTGCACCTGCAGTATTTATAGGGTGCTGACATCTTTATTTCTACAGAGGTGTGTACATCTAGTACTACCTGTCAGGTTGGGGATAGCATATATATGCATTTGCAGCCACCTACGTCAGAGTCAGATATGCACATCGCACTGGCAGGTTATGTTCTATACCATGCTTCATGACCACAGGACCTGTAACACACAACACAACTAGTCCAGAACACCACTCCCACATCCAGGACACACACTTTGCTTCCCTGGGAACAGTGCCGGGATATGCAGGTGTTCACATACAGCATTCCAGTTGTTAACATCAGGTACAGGCATATAGTGTGTGAGAACTACTCAGGCCTCTACCACTTTACCCTACAGCCACTACAATTTGTAGGTCCATGTGCTATGGCAGAACCACTCACCACAGCCACATGGGGGAATACATATTGCACCTGTCCATCTGCAACATGGGTACTCACTGTTCCACACCATTGTTTATATCTGACCATACCCACCTTTCCCTGGACATCCATATCCCATCCCCACCCCCAGGCAAGGTTGTCACTGCAAACAAACTGTATTTAGCACAAGCAGACTCTACACTTGTGAAGACTGGGGTGGATGACTTCAAAGGACCCATGCTGGGGGACTATACTGACCACTCTGCATAATCCTTGACAATTGCATTCTATGACCATGTGTAAGGTTTGCATTGATCATGCTATCCCACATATACCCATGACTGCTCCACAACAAGACTCCTGCCAGGTGTACACCAGCCATATATGTGTCGTACAACAGACAGAGTGAGCTAATACATTGCAGAGCTGTAGCCCACAGAGGGAGGACATCTGTGAACAGTACCGGCACAACACTTCATTCCCACATAATCATCACAACACAGCGTTGACAGTGGAATTGTCCAGACAATGCGGATAGGGCTCCCCTCAGTCTGTTATTGATGGCCACTTACTGTTAGAGGTCCTCAGCAACCCTCTTCCAGCACACACCAACAACATGGCTGTGGCTTAGCACATTCAAACCCTGGGATCTCCACTGTGCCCATCCTTGACAAAGGCACAGCTCACTAGCCTCACACATTGCCTTATGTGACCTACTTTACAGTGGCACAGTAGCCTACTGTACTGGGGATGCAGATGCCAAGCACACTCTGGCTAAGCTGTCATTCCCTTGGGCAACAAGCCTAGTATTGACCTCTTCACCCATATGTTCAATTGTCAGATGCACAATATTTGTTGTGCTGTTATACTGTTTGCAAGTCTTTATTGCCATAGCATTCTCTGTTCCTATGAACAACTTGTGTATCTGTGGAAGATGTTTGAATATGAGGGCGATCCACTATATCACTTATGTCTCTGTAGTCATTTACTGTGTGCACTGGGCAGATTGCCGTGTTGTGGTTGGTTCCTGGAATGACACATACAAATACCAGATATGTGTGGCCAACTGCTAAATGGAGATATGGCCTAAGTGTGTTAGCATGCCCAGTTCAGCCTTTCCATGGCATGTTGTCTGACATATGCCTCATTTATCAAAGTGTGTGAGCATGCCCAGTGTGAGCTTTCCATATGTTGAACTCTGAAGTCCACCACATATTTGGATGTGTGTGAACTTCAACAATATCTCACGTTTATGGTTGTGTGTTGGGTGTCATGTTGTGTACTAACTGACTAACTGCTTCATGTCTGCCACAACAGGGATTATACTATGCCTGCAGGGATTGCATGGGATACTTTGCATACAGTTGTCAACATCCTTTCATAATGACCTAACACTGTAGTACCGTATAGTGTACTGGTTCAGTACTTTCACTGTGGTGGACAGTATCCTGGGCTTTAGTCCTATCACTGCTTGACATCTTCATAGTGAGCAAAACAGACTGTGTTGGGACCTGTTGTGCACATATGACCATGTTGCATTATGTTCAGATATGGACTACCTACACCAGGCTTGTCCAACATTTTTAGTGTATTCCACAACATAGGTGGACATTGGCAAATGCTAGCGATGTTCCCTAGGCCATTTCTGATGCTAGTCACAGAGTGTGTTTGTCCTTCAACACACATTGTAACTGGAGTTTGCCATGACATATGTCATGGTTAGTATACCGTGCCTCCGTCTACCTCTGACATAACAGTGATACCCAGGGTTAACCTACCATCTCCCATCCACTCATCGGGATTCCTCTTGAGGGGTGTCGATAGGTGAATCTCTGGCTAACCTGTACTGGGAGTTTACTCAAGAGTGGGGGTGCCTTCTGTGTTATGGATCATTCTGTACAGCTTGTCCTATGTATGTCAGTGCTGGGGTTCAGGTCTCTCATGTGCATAGCTCACTGCCATTCAGATTGTACAAGGTGCAGCATGTTCATTGATTCCAGCTTGGACATGGCTTCATGCATCAAGCACAGCTTGCCTCTGGCTGGGCAGTATGGCAGTGTGTGGAGCTGCAGTTTGTTTACTCAGGCAACACATGGCATCTGTTCATGCTCTTTGCTACTCCTGGTGGGGTACTGTTGTGGACTTTACAGTTGATGGAGGTGTCTGCTGAGGTATATCCCACAGGGGCTATTGTAGTCAATTGTAATGCTGATGAAGGATGACTACAGACACACAGTGACCTCCCCTTATCTACATCTGACAACCTTCATGATTGGGTGGGTATATAGTATGCTTCTGCGAACACTACAGCTACATGTTTGTCCAGTGCAGGATATCTATCACCTTGTGTCCCCAGGTCTCTCATTACATGTTAGGTACATAATGGGTTAACACCTGTGTGGTAATTTGTAGGCACTTACTGTATATCCACGGTGGTTGTCTATACACAGTTCTGCAATTAGCTTGCTGACATGGCTATGGCTCCAGTTGTCTGTTTCTAGGTGGCCCTTTTGTGGGTTGCTTGTGTCAGCTGGGGGTCGGATATGGTGGGCTGTTTGTACCCCTCTGCATACATGTTCAGTCACAGTCCTTCCATGTTGGCCTGTGCCTATGGGACATATATACGGAACAGGGGGTCCCAGGACCAAGCCTTGTGGGATGCCACTCATATCTGCTTTCTAGTCTGACATGGATGCAGCATGTCTGACCATGTCAGTTCTGTCCTTGGTCTGGTTTGCAACCCCTCTACTGACATAGGGGTATATATTTAAGCTGGTGAGCATATCCATACTGAACTCGTAGGGTATTGTCTGGAAGCATATGCACGGTCCAGCTACGCTGTGTGGACCACATTGCCCTCATCAATGACCTTAATGACTGTTTCAAATGGGTCAAACATATTTAGGGGCAGGATCTGCAGTTACGACAGCCACACTGTGTAGGGTCCGGTATCAGTAGGTCCACGATAGCTTTATGTCTGCGGTACATACTGATCCTTTCCATTGCTGTGCAGACCAAGCTTGTCAGGATCCTGGGGTGGTAGTTTGCAGTATCCATTCAGGCAACACCTTTGTTGTGAAGGACCACTGTTGTTGTACACTGCTCTTTGGGTACATATCCTGTGGTAAGGATGACATTGGGCAGTAGTGTGATTTGGCATTCCATTATTCTTGGAGTCCATGTTGGCCTCAGCCCAGGACACCATCACATAGCTTTGCTGCTGTGTGTTTTGCTTTCCAGATGATGGATGTTACCTCAGCATCTGCAATGTCAGGGGACCAGCAGTCTGCTGGGATAGATATTGTGCATTCTAGGGGGAGGGGTTGCACTGCACCTGTCAGGTTGTATGTTGGCAATATGTGTGTGTGTTTGGTATGTTGTTTGTAATATCTGTGTGATTTGGAGCATATCTGTGGATTCGCAACATGGTTCCTACCATCAGTTAAGTAAGCCTTGTGATTATCCTTAGTGTCCTGTACAATTTGTATCTTCATAGGTTCATGGGTTCATACTAGGCTATCCACCCTATGGCATTAGTAAGCCAAGCCAGAATGTGTGCGTCTTTTGCCACCCCTTGCTATGTGACTATCATGTCCATTTATGATTTTCTTTACTGTGCCTCTGTCTGGACGTGACACAGTGAAGACCCCCAGTGTACATGTACGATCATCCATCCACTTGGCAATATTCCTGTTGAGGGGTGTCAGTGAGGGGCTTTGCCTAACATGGATTGGGATCCTGTTTCTGGGTGTGGGGAGCCTCTGGGTTATGTATCTGTCCCTCCAGCACATCCTATTTCATTATGTGTTGAGGCTGACATCTGTCACTGTCACAGCTCCATTGGCTTTGATTTCCTGTTGTGGAGCATGTCCATTACTCCTGTGTTGGACATGGCCTTGTACAACAGACATACAATGCCTCTGTGTAGGCAGTCTGTGACTGCATTCAGCTGGGGTATCTATGGCCAGGCAGCATATGACATATATTTGACACCCTTTATCCTCTTGGTGGGGTACCTTTGAGGTCTTCCGAACCACTGCAGGTGTCAGGTACGGTACATCCCATATGAGTCATTGTACTAGATTATGGGTCTGATAAGGGAACAGTACAGGGGCACAGTGACCTCTGTTGATGTAGATGTGAATCCTTTCATGATACGGTGTCCAATATCGACAGTCTTCCTAGCCACATTGGCATTGTGAGTGTCACATGACAGGTTACTGTCGACTTGTGTCCCTAGGTCCCTGATTACTTGTTCTTGTGTGTGAGAGTGTGGTCTGTCACATGCTACAGACTGTACAGCAGTTTTGACTACACTTAGGTGCACATGGGTGGTCTCTGCTGCTTTGTGCATTATCAGTTACCTGGCCATATGGGTGTCTGTGCTGCATATGGATACTCCCCCTCCTTTGATGTTTTGGTCCAGGTTTTGGGGCCATAACGCATGATATGTGGTATAACCTGGTAGTGCTGGTGTGCTATCAGTAGGCTTGCAGCAGGCTTCTGTCACTGCACAGACATCAATGTTCTCCATACTGGGAAGTGCCTCAGGGGCATGCATATTGCAGTTTACACATCTGGCAATGGTCAGCATTACCCTTATGTTTCTTACCACTTATGTTTTCTAGGGTGGTGGGTTAGTCTTTTTGGCCTTGCCTACGTACGGTTCTATGGAGGTGGCAAAGGCCTTATCCAGTATCCAGATGCCCAGGTGTAACAGGTGCAAGCCATCCCTGGAACAGCAGCATGGCTTGTCATGCATGACATCTCCAGCAGACAGACATTAGACCCTCTCGGACTGACAGCTGTAACTGTGCCACCTGTTAAAGCTGATCATTCTGTGTTTGTACTGTGGCATCATTCTTGGTGAGGGTTGGATGCTGCAAACGGCCAGTGTCATACCGGCCTGAGGTACATACTCAGAGAGCTCATCCATGTCTCTTTTCATGTAGTCCAGGGAGGTACATCTAAGTTCATTCACACCAGCATGGACAATGAGTGCATCATATTTCTGCTTGCTTTGGGGTGACCTGCGTACCTGTGTTATGTGGCATATTGTGGCAGCCTACAGGCAGCTTACTGTACCCTTTCCCTTGTTCAGTCTGGTGAGTGGGACAGCAGTGTGTCTGCCTATACAGACACCTATTACAACTGTATCAGGCATGTTGTTTCTCCTTCTGGCCTGTGACTGTTTGGCACACCAGCTTTGTGTACTATGTGTTGCATATGCTATGTTTGGAGGTTGTGGTTGCTTGGGATCTGCTTTGGTGGCTTCTGTTGGTGTGGTGTGTTTGTAATTAGGGCCTCCGGGAATGTTTTTCTGTGTTTATGTGTTTGGTTTACAGTTGTGATAGGTCTATGTGGGGCTGGGTTTGTGCTGTATGTGGTTACCATCTCCTCCTGGCTAGTTTTGACAGTACTGAGTTGGGGGAGCTCAACCTCCGGTTTGAATACATGGTTGCATCTCTCACATATATTTGAATTTATTGGGGGGAGTTGTGGGTTGTCTGTGTACTTGGGCCAGGTGTCACATTGCCTCTGGATTCACAGATTCTACTTGTTTTGGCTGGCGTTAGTGGATTGTATGTGTGGACATATCTTGCCATCCAGTACACATGTTGCTGATTATCACATCCAGTATGCTTACCCCGCTTGTGAGAGTGGTATGTTGTTCCTGGGCATTTGGGTTTATGGATTCTGGGAACTTTTCTCCTACTGTGTTGGTGCTAGTATAATGCTCCCAGTGTATGTCTGGGTATTTTCAGTCAAGCAATATAATGTGGTTTGGGGGTCTTGATATATTCATGTATTCCAACATAGGCCAGGTGCAGTTCCTGGTATTAGTACAGTGGTCTGCAGCAGGCTATATACTGGGAGGCGGTTTTACCCATTGGTATTTGACCATGGCTAATCCATGCTGCTTCATGTTGTGGTACCAACATGGGGGTGTGGTTATCCTTGACATTTATTGCTATTCACCTTCCTTTTGTAGCTTGTTCCATGTTTTGCGGCTGTACAGCACAGTATGAGGTGTAACCTGGTAGTGTTAGGGTGCTGATGTGAGCCTTTACCCAGTTTTCTATTACAGGACTGATATCAACATTCTCCATACTGTGTGCGTTTACACTGCACACATCTTGCTGTTTAGACTTCTGGCATTGGGAAGCATAACATCTAGGTTCCTATCCCTTGTGGTACCTATGAAGGTGGGTTTGTGTTTTGAGACTTACCTATTCAGGGCATGCTGTGGGTACTGACAGCCTTTGCCAGTATCCATGGGGCCTGGACTGATAGGTGCATGCCACCCCTAGCAGGTGGTGCATCATGTCATGCTCTGCATGTCTTCCCAGGCTGAAACACATTGGCTCCCCTTTGACTAACTGCATTACTTCAGCCAGTTATTGCAATTGATCATCCCATTGTCATTTTGTGGCTTCATGCTTGATGAGGGTGGATGTTAGTCAGGGTCCTCAGGTGTGCATATAGTACATGGTGTTACATTACTTAACACATGGCATTCATGCCTCAGGTGGTGCTGCAGGGCTGCCTCTGTTGGATGCGCATGTTACACTCCCTGTACATGTTTGTGAGCAGGTCATGTCATTTTAGGCATCCCTGTTATTATTTGAGTGAGTCAGAAGGGGTATCATTCCCAGGGTTCCTACTGAGCCAGTGTATGTGCTATGCGTTGCCTCTTTGCCAAGGCCAGGGCATACTGGGCACGCCTCCTTCTGCCTACTGGGGCAGGCTCAGGTTGTTCCTCCTCCGAGTCACGCTCTGCCTGTGATGGCCTTGGCAATGGTGGGGGGCTGTTTGGCCCGGCCCTATGCTAGTCCTGCTGCAGCTGTTTTCGCAAGATCATATTATGTAGCATAGCACATACCATGACAATTTGGGTACATGTAGTTGGTGTGTACTGCAAGACTCCACCAGATGTGTCCAGACACTGGAACCATGACTTGAGCAGCCCAAACACACGCTCTATTATATTATGTGTTTGTGCATGTGCCTCATTATGGCGTTCCTGTTCAGGTGTATGTGCGTTCCTGATGGGTGTCATCAGCCACGGCTCCAGTGCATAACCTGCATCCCCCACTAGGTGTCCATGTGGGATGTCCCCATTGGCAAATGTCTGGTACAGCTGCGTCAAATGCCAGATGTGGGAATCATGGTAGCTCCCAGGGCAGCCAGCACACACATTCATTATTATGCCCTGGGCATCACACACGACCTGGCAGTTGATGGAGGGGAAGCCCTTGCGGTTAATGTAGGCCCTACCCCACTCACCGGCTGGTGCTTTGATGCATATGTGCATGCAGTCTATTGCACCCACTACCTCAGGTTATTCCGCTATTTGCTGGAAGAGATGCATATTGCTGGCCAATACCTCAAGGGCATTGGGGAAATATACATGATCACCGACATGTGCTGACATGGCATCCAGGAACTGGTGCAGTACCCTGGAGGCTGATGCCTGTGATATCCCCATCATATCACCAGTTGGTCTTTGGAAGGTACCTGTTGCTAGTATTCTTAGGCCAACACATACCTTGGTTTCCACTGGGATGGGTTCCCCTCTGTTGGTTCTGTGTGTGAGGCATGGCCTGCACAGCTCAACTATTTGCTGCAGGAGCTCTCTGTCCACTCTATAGCTCTACTATCTCCAGCTCATGTAACCCGTGGTAGGTGACCCTGGGCCTGTACACTCTTCTCCGTCTCCTCACTGTGGGTTGTCTGGCACCATCTGCATTGACACCACCCTCAGCAAGTCGCCTATGTCTCATTATGACAGCTATGGCAGCCCCTAACATTTCTGCTCTGAGTTCAGCTTTTTCAGTTTTCACTTCTAATATCTTACTCCTGTCTTGCAGTGTCTCTTGAGAGAAACATCCTGCACTTCTGTTTGCAGAGTTTTAAGTGCTGGGCTGGGCTACTATTCTGCCTGTGTAATTGCCTGCTTCTAATTGTTTTCATCTGCTAGCTCCAGCAGTATTCCCTGCTAGCTTCCTACTAATTCTGTTGCTTCCTTTTTCCTTTCTGTTTCCTCAGGGAGGAGCAGTGTGCATACCGGCAGAAACATGCTCACAGTGGCTTACATGCACGCACACATGCTTACATGGTTCAGGATCTGCCTATTCGGATTAAAACGTGCGCACACCAGGGCAAACAGTGTTAAACATCTACCAACACGCTCCCACATGCTCAGTCTGCCTTACACACGCGCACACTGCCATACTCGCGTTTCATGGCGTGCACACGTGCGCATGCACACCCAGCAAGAAACTTTGGTGTAAGTAACAGTGTACACCTTCCATTTCTTGACTTTCCTATGCTTATCTTGTGGCACTTCTCTTTCCCTGATCTGTGTCTGTCATCTGTCATGTTATACTGACCTCCAATGAACTGCATTTCTTTCTACCATTCCCCCCTGTGATGTCACCTATCTCCTACTCTATTCCTCCCCCTTATGTATCTCTTACACTACTCAGACTGTGCTCATTTGCTATGTGACTGTGGGATTCAGCATCCTAACCCTCATTTACATGAGATTGCCTACTAATGCTTAGTTACATGTCTTAGACTCAGCTTCCCCCCTTAGCAACCACTACACGGTGGCCATGTTGTTTTGGTCTGCTGGTCCCTGCATTGTCATTCCATGTATTGCATAAAACCCACATTTGTGGGTTTATAACCTTCATTTTTATGTTTTATACAGTGCAGCCCGTTTGCGCGGGGCTGCACTGCGTTTAAACATCGACACATATTTGGCCATTGGCATGCTGCCTGACACATATGCACCCTTTACTTGGAGCTGACATGGCTCCATTGTGATTTTTGCAGAAACTTACTCAGTTGTCAACTGAGTACATTTCTGCAGGTAAAACGTCTCTTACACGGGCTGGTTTCTGCTTCGTGGATCACTAATATACCTCACTTGCATACCTTTTGGCTGCAAGTGAGGTATTTAGCATATCCACGCCCAGTCCGTGTAAGAGACGTTTTGGCTGGTCTCTTACATGGAGTTTCGGGCTGTTCCTGGATCGCAAGGCTTGCATGGAGTGTTACACATCTCTTACACTCCATGCAAGCCTTTGTGAATCCTGCCCATAGTCTATAAACTCTCAGTAACTCCCCAAAGGGTAAAGAATCCAGCAAATGAGATGGATGGCAGCTGGTTCCATGTAAGAAATGATTACCGTTATCAAACTTTTGATGTATTTTAGTTTTCATTTTTTCACCAACTATACATGTTAAATCAATATCCAGAAAACTTATAGTTTGGCCCTGTTGAAGCCCATCAAATTTAATTTGAAATCTGTTAACATCCAAATCTTTGACAAAACCAGATAAATTGATCATCCCACCCTTACACAAAAATACTAGGTCATCTATAAATCTATAATAAGAAACAACAAAAGTTCTAAAGAAGTTATGTCTTTATAAATATTCCACCTCATAAAGGCCCATAAAAAAGATAGGCATAGGCAGGTGCAAATGATGCACCCATGGCAGTGCCTATTTTCTGAACATAAATATCTTCACAAAAACAATAATAGTTATTACTAAGACAAAATTCTAATACATAATTACTCAGTGGACTACTTCCTAAGAAGAACTTGGTAGCTTCTAAACCGTGTTGATGTTGTATAGAAGTGTACAGACTTTTAACATCAACAGACACCCAGTACACATTTTTAGTCCACTCAATTTCTTTAATTTTATCTAAAAAATCAAAGGAATCTTTTTTAAAAGATGGTAACTTCATTACGTAGGGTAATAAATAACTATGCAAAAATACACCTATGTTTTGCAAAAAATAATGAGGAGCAGAGATAATGGGCCTTCCTGGGGGTGTTGCATGCCTTTATGGAGCTTGGGTAAACAGTAAAAATATGCTAGAGAATTATTTTCATTATATAGCTTTTTATCTACATCTTATTTAGAAAAATATCCAAATCTATAACCTTTCAAAAGTAAATGCTGATATTCTTTGATGTACTCCTAGAAGGCATTTGTTGCTGACGCGCTAGAGATTTGAGACGTTTTTTGTAAATAAAGTGCAAGCTAGTGATTTTTATACTTTCTACTGGCCTTTTTGTTGTACTTTCATACATGTATATGTTCTTTGATTCACTTTCCTGATTGTATTAACCTGGTTGTATTAAATTATATTCCTTGTATAATACAACACCACTTGTTAGAATCTGTTTTAAATTTGTAATTTGGAACAGTCATCTAGTGAGAAATGAAACAAAATCTATGAACCAATAATGACAAAACTAACCATTTCATAAAATTTCAACAATAAAAGGCCACTCAAACTTTTGTCATTACAATCCACCAATATCAGTGAATATGCAAAATCTCTGCAGAAGTAAGTCATCTAAATAATTCCACATTAAAGGGATCTGTAACTAATGAAGAGTTTGCTGCTAGCAAACAACTTTATATTTCATTGTTTCATCTACAAATAAAGTACCTGTTGCCCTTGAAGATTAAATTGCTTATGCTACATTAAAAAATGATAAGCTAGTAATTTTACAATGGGGAATGGATGGCAAACTGATAGGTTCATAGTTACTAAGTAACTCCTCCAAAGGAGGACATCCATAGGACTGCAACATCCACTCCCATTAAAATACAACACAGTACAATATCAGCGATCCATCTGCATATTGTGGGAGTAGTACCCACAGCCTTCTGCATAAAAAGCAAGTATACTAGCTGTTGTACTACTAACAATGCAAACAACTTAGCAGAATTAGCATTAAACTTATCTTCCCCTGAAGCTCTCAGCTCCTTGTAAAATCCATTTGACGATCAACTAAATCTCACAACTTCACAGCACAAGAAATCTGGAAAAAAGCCAAAATTTATTTGGGGGGGGCAAAGGCCCAAAACCAGGGAAAACATTTTAAATATTGCTTGTATAATCTTAGAAAGTTGCTAAAATACAGTGTTTTGTGTTACCATGTGTTTCCTGAAAGACAGGAAGACTGAAACCTAAACAGCTATAATTATTTAGTGAATTTAGTTCTCACTGATTTGCCAGAAAAACACAAATTTTAAGACGAACAGACCAAAAGTATGAGCCAAATATTCTGTGAAAATCTAGACAGTGAAGAGCTATGGACTCAACTCCCTGAATCACAAGTGGTGATATGGGTAGAGAATTCAGGCTCTTGTTTTAGCCTGAGTAACACTAACCACCAGGTACACCTAACTGGGGCATTTTACACACACACACATACACACACACACACACACACACACACACACACACACACACACACACACACACACACACACACACACACACACACACTCACACACAGATGCTGGAGCAGCATAACTCCTGCAAATAAAAGAACAAAACACTACTTACTGGCATGACACTGGCAGCACCAAAGGAACAGCAAGAGCATAACACCTGTAACACAGAGCAATAAGAGAACAAGAACAACTTGTTTAGTTGGTTTAACTTCCCCACATGAATCCATGTTAGGGTGAAAACTCCACTTCATTAATTTTTCCCGACAAGTCTAGCAGCTGTAAAAGTGGGGTGGGCTCCCCCTTCCCCTGGCTCTATGGTTCCAGCACAGATGCTTGGACCACTCCTTTTTGGCATTTAATTCTCAGAAGTCTAAGCCAATGTCAGTGGTCTCTGGCTGACTAAATCTGCAGATGATTGCAAATTAGGAGCTGTCATTGAATCTCACACTGATACAAATGCTCTCAAGGAGGGACCGACACAGACAAACAACCAGTGTCAGAGCCATGGACTAAAACTAAATGCCAAGAAATGCATAATAGTGTCTTTAGGGAAGTCATCTTTCCCTGATAACTATCATATTAACAGCACACCCCTTAGAGCTGACCCAGTAGTCAGGGACTTAGGGACACACATAGTAATCTAGCCTTTGATCACCACATGTCTACAGTGGTGAGGAAATAATTTTATGTTGCACAACTTATAAACAAAGGTATGCCATATAAACCCACAGAAGTCATTGTTCCACTGTATTTGACATTCCTCAGACCTATCATTGAGTACAATACCCACTTTGGTATGTGCCTAGTCAGGCATATCCAACAATTGGTATGTCCACAGTGGTTCTTCACAGTGAAGAATACAGGGAATAGGTAATATGTCCTATGCAGACTACCTCAAGGTCCTATCCCTGTATTCTGTCACCTACAGGCTTTTGAGGGGAGATCTATGCCTGACATACATGGCATTGTCAGGCCCCACTCTGATGGACCTCCTGCATATCTAGAAAGGAAACAGCACCAGAATTACCTGTTCTAAAGACTTAACCCTTGCCTGTGATATAAAGAGGACCTGCTGGAGAGATAGGTATGTATCACAGAGACTACCTCGTCTATGGAACAGGCTCCCAATCCATATGAAGCAGAGTTCCTCCCTAACCCAATTCAAGTGCAACTTGGACAATTGGTGAAAAATCGAAAATTCATCTCTGGTTTGGCACCTAAGTCTCTAATGGACACAGGTAAGCTGTAAATGGTTCATCTCCTAGGCCCATGCTTACACTTATCAAGGGTATCAGAACTTGTCAGAGATTTTGGATGCATGGCTAGGCTTAAAACGGCCCTTGTGGTCATTAGCCTAGTAAACACATATGAACCTATGACCTTCATGTCTTCAAACAATATTGCTGTCTTTGCTGAAAGTTCATGCAAGTTCTGTATAAATATAATAAAGAGATAACACAAATTTGTGAAGTGTGTAGAGTGATAAAAAAACAAACTCAGTGTGAACTGGCATTTCTTCATTACCTTGGCTGAAAGTAGTAGATTTGTTCCACATGAAAATACACATTTTCTCCCATGTGTAGAGTATTATTAAAACTTCCATTGTATAGCACAATTGCATGATTCCAGAAGCCAAAAAGCTATAATGCCCTGAAACCTATTTTTGCAAAGCATGGAATAGCTGAAGAAATGTTATCCAACAATTGTTCTCAACTTATGAGTTATGAATTTCACTTTTTCAAGAAGTAATGAATATTCAGTCACTGCATGTCTAGTTCTAGAGATCCTCCCTTGAATGGGCAAATTTAAAGAATGGTCCATACTGTGAAAAATACTATAAAGAAGTGTATATACTCTGAAACATCCATTCTACTATCAACTGCCTTGCCTCCAACACAGTTATGTAATTCAAAGTGTAAGAAAAGGTGAAGGTATGCAAATCAGTCAAGATTATTTAGCAAATGTTGGAAATAAATTGCCAGTGACAGATAATTTAATTGGGGATTCAAGTTCTCTAATATGTTATTCATAGAAAAGAAGAGTTGTCGCTTCTACCAGATGTAAAGATTTATGAAGAGTTATGACTGACATATCAGGACCCTGAGAGAGTCACTGGGGAGAATTCTCAGAAACCATTAACCCAAGTGTGTATTTGTTTATGAAGTGTGTTAACTAGTAGTCATGCACTGATCTAACAGAATGAATTTCAGCCAGTAGCTGGATGCCAATTATAATGGTACAAAGATGTAATATGTAAGACTGAGTATGTAAATTTGAAGTAGAAAATAGAGTTTAATTTTAGATCAGTACTTATATGCAGATATGCAGATAACAAAACATATTTATAACTGAAAAAAACATTGCTTCAAAAGTAGATAGATGTATGTGTGAAAAACAGCATAACTATGCTGTGGAGATCTTGACTACCTGCCTCAGTGGTGTTCATTTCATGGCTACACATATAGAATTGAGACTGACAATGTGTGCCAATGTATGTGTGCGTGTGTATGCACATGTGCATGTGTGTATGCAAGAGTGCGTGTGTGTGTGTGTGTGTGTGTGTGTGTGTGTGTGTGTGTGTGTGTGTGTGTGTGTGTGTGAGAGAGAGAGACAGATGCTGTTATAGTCGATGTGTAAGACCTTGAATTGGTAAAAACCTCAAGTGGTAATTACTTTCTGTTTAGTATCTTGTTTAAGAAATGTTTGATTATTTTTATAGTAAAACAGTTAATCATTTAGTACTTAGTAACTTGGTTAAAAAATCTTTGATTCTACTTGCTCCCTCCCCCCTCCACTGGCAGTATACAACAAGCAGGTCATCATCAATGGTGTGTAATTAGGTAATCCTTAAGTTTAAGGATGGGAATTTATGTAATGCTGTCATAGTCGAAACACATTTACTGTTTATTATCTAAGAAAAAAGTATTTAGATATTTGCAAAATTCATTGAATTTTCAAAGGTTCAGTGGTACTTGCCAAACTATGGATCTGTGAGGATCTTAATAATCCTTGTACTACATTCTAATGGTTGTTTATAGTCATATTTTAAATATGAAAAACCCAGAGACGTGCAGAACATGGATATGTTGGGCCATTAAATTGTCACTATCCATGTAGGACACGGGTGCTAGACCCAGGTGAAATTGTGGTTTCCCATCCATTCATCCAAGTTACATTTGAAGAGAGTAAGAGAATATATTTTGAAAAGGTTTTAAGGCTGTTGGGGAGGGGTACCCAGACTTTTAGGTCTGTGGGGTCTAATAAGGATAAACAAGCTAATGTCAAGAGACTTGATATTGTACCTAATTCTGACTCTCAGATGATTTTTTTCTAAATGGCAGCTCTGTCAATGCTTATTTATTTCATCATCTTCACAGTGTATGTTCTTGAATCTAATATACAAATATGACAAATCCAGCAGTATCTATTGCTGTGCCATCCAAAGGATTAATACCTCTGCGGATCTGGGTATAATCTCACCATCTCTCACTATATACATTATTTTGATATAGTTAAGAGGTCTTACTGTTTTAAGCCACCAGCTCCATGACTGGTTCCACCAAAATGTTTCTTATGCAGACTTATTTGACTTATTTTATTACTTATAAAAACTGCAACAGCATTAACAAATTATGCACTCTCATCCACAAAAAATAATAATAATAATAATCAGTGAAGATCATTAGGTAGAAAATTCACTTTAAAAAAAAATGTTTTCTTGTGACACACAATCAAATGAGAATATACATTTTTATATGTGTTGGAAATGTTGGAAAATGTCCTGAGGTAAGAGATTATGCATAAATATAATTTTCCCCTTTAATGCAGTATGATTTCATTTCCAGAAAGGAAGATATTTTTATTATTATTATTTTTTTTGTTCTCATGAATGCATATCTCAGATAATGCATCGTACAACATTTGGCCAAAAACATAAAACAGATTGGCTGGTATTTAAGTTGTGAAGCTGTGAAGATATTATAGAGCATTTTGTGCTTTGTTCTCTCAACTGAATGCCATAAAACCTCAGCAGGAGTATAAAGTAATGTTTTAGAGTCTGTTCATTATTTCATGGGATGCATAGTGACCTGTACTCTGTGTGAATATGCTTCATAAACCTGATCAGATTCAGCAATACCCCACTGTGTGCTTAAGAAGCAGATAAGAAACTCATGAATAATATAAGGCTCCGTATGATTTTCTGTCAAGAATAATGCAGGAAACAAAACTGAACACTCTTATTTCATGATACAGTTACAGCCATAATGACAAACAAAAATGGCCTAAATGCAAAACTCTGAAGTACTTATTATTTACAGAAAGAAAGGTAACCAAGGCTAATTGTCCAGCACAGGTTCTAATAAAGACAGATTGGTATTAATGATGATAACTATTGTTAAAGATAATTCTTATGATTAGCAGTAGGCTTATATTACAAAATGTAAATAAAAAAGAAGAAATTCTCTGCCATTAGACTTTGGTGGGAGATTAGTGGACCGTGGACCACACAATTCTCATTCATTGTGAACTTTGTTTTAAGGCTTCGGTTTGTAGCATAATGCAGTTAAAAAGCAGAACAGTACATTTGTAATGTTAAAAAGTTGCAGTGAAGTGGTGAAGTACTTAATGAATATTACTGTAACTGTAGCAAACTGCTTGTTGCAATGTACTTAGCAAGTGTTTTTTTTTTTTTTTTATTACTGGGTTTGCTGTTTAAAGCAGACTTTTTTGGCCCACACCTAGAATAGAGGATCTTTTCAAAGATTCAAAGGTTTGCAGGTATGTACTAGGCTAATGGCCATTGAGGCCTTTTTATGCCTAGCCATGCATCCTAAATCTCTAACAAGTATTAGTACCCTTGGTAATGTAAGCAGGGGCTTGGGAGATAAAACATTCATAAACAGGGACCTAGGAGATGAACCATTTATGTATTGCTTGTTTCCCTCATACATGGGTGCCAAACCAGGGTTGAATTTTCTGTTTCCCATCCAGTTGTCCAAGTTATACTTGAATTGAGTTAGGGAGGAACACTGCATAATATGGATAGGAAGCCTGTTCCAGAGATGGGGTATTTTGGTATACATACCGGTCTCTCCAGCAGGTCCTATTTATGTCACAGACAAGGTTTAAGTCTTTAGAATGGGTAATGCTGGTGCTGTTTGTTTATGCAGATCTGTCAGAGTGGAGTCTGACAATGCATGGTATACCAGGCATTGATCTCCTCTCAAAAGCCTTTAGGAGACTGAATACAGGGACAGGGTTTTGAAGGTAGTCTAATACAACATGTTATTTATGCCATGTATTCTTTTAGTGAGAAACCACTGTGGATATTCCAATTGTTGGATGTGCTTTGTTAGGTACATACCACAGGGGGACTGAAAGGTAGGTCTGATGCATGACTTGGAACAATGACCTCCTTGGACCTAAATGCCATACCTTTATTTATATGTTGCCCAGTAAAGAATGGTTTCCTCACTACTGATGACTCATGATGGCCAAAGGCTAGATTACTGTCTATGTGTGTCCCCAAGTCCCTGACTACTGGGTTGACACTTAGGGGTATTTTGTTAGTATTGTAGTTACCAGTGGTGACTGCCTTCCTGAAGGGTATTATTAAGCATTTTTTGGCACTGAGTTTTAGTCCATGGCTCTGACAACAGTTATGTGTCTGTGTCAGCCCCTTTTGGAGAACATTAGTTTCAGCAGGGGATTCTATGACTGCTTCTAATTTGCAGTTGTCTGCAAATTTGGTCAGCCAGAGGCCCTTGATCTTAGCCTTGACTTTTCCTTTTTTTTTGCTCATCAGGTTAGAGTTGAGGGGCAGAAATCAGGGAGGATGGAGCCTGCTCCTTTGCAAATTGAGGAGTACCAGATAGGACAATAGACCTTTTTTTCCTTTCTTTTCTTTTCTTGCACTTCATCTTAGAGTTACAGGGTGGTCTAGCTTCTGCAGAGGGGTTGTATTATCAATACTGTGATGACACTGGCTATGACAGTTAAGAACCTTATTTTCAGAGTTCACATTGCTCATGGACCATGCCCCATTATCGTGGTTATAAAGGCTGGAGAACAGCAGAAAGACTCTAGTGCTAAACTTACTAGATGTGCCTTGTCCCTTTATTTCTTTGTTTTTACTTTTACTTGGTACTGGTGAAGACAGTAAATGGTTTAACAAAATCTGGGTCAATTAATAAATAATTCAGAACATGACATTACTTTAATTTACTAAATTATTATTCTGTAGAGATTGTCCACTTGACATTTATTGTAACCCTACACTTGATGAAATCCACTGGGGAAGCTGTGGTGGAAAATCATATAAATTCTCTTGGTAGTGGTTGCAGACCAGTAGCACACTGCTTCCATGTTCTTCCCCTATGGCTTTATTATCCATCTGCCTATCATGTAGATTACTTAACAGGTTTCTGACACCCCTAACTTACATTCCACAGGGTGGCTTTCAGTGTATCCTTACATAAGGAGTCTAATATGGTTCAGACATTTAAGAGGTAACTTTCTACCCATACCACAGTACTACCACTGCACTAATGTCATTTACGAATACTGTTAATCTCCATAAAAACAATAATATATAAGTATCTTCTATCTTTTTAGACTTATCAAAAGCCTTTGATATGGTCTCACACAGCAAACTTATAAATTCCCTCTCTGAAATGAACCTCTCCCACTATACTCTTACCTGGTTCCAGGACTACTGCTCTGAGTGCCAGCAAGCAGTGTGGTGGCACAAAAGCCTTTCTGCTCTTGTTCCTGTGACCCAAGGAGTTCCCCAAGGCTCTATACTGGGCCCTTTTCTCTTCTCTACATTTACAAATAACCTTCATACCTCAGCTCCTCAAGCCACAGTTATTCAGTATGCAGACTATTTTACAGTGATACATGCTGTTACTCCCCTACGTGATCTACAAACGCTAATCCAAAAATTATTTCTTGATGTAGAAATGTGGCGAACAAATTCCCAACTAATTCTAAACCCCCAAAAAACTAAACTCATGATATTCCATCCCACTAAAACTACTGTATCCCTGCCTTCATTCAATATTGTATCAATAAACAACATCAGCCACACCTCACACCAAACTGCTGGTAGTGGAAATAGTTTGCAACATGAGATTTGACATCCACATATCCCATGCCATAAAAAAGTACCCAGCAAACTTGGCACACTGTATAGGAACAAGCAGTTTCTTACAAAAACACAAAAACTACTATAGCTCACACCTATCTGATTTCAACTATACTTTATGCATCACCTATACTAACTAACCTAAGAAAAAAAAAATAGCTAAACTAGACTCCCATTATAATAAAACCGACAAGTATGCAGCAAGCTCAGCCTTTAGGACTCATCACTGTTCTTCAATCAAACAACTCAACTGGTTAGAATTCCCCCATCTCTTACTCTTTAACCAACTAACCATGGCCCAGAAAAGTTCTATCCACACAAGTACACACCTGCCCTTCAAAAACCTTCTACAACCATACTCCAGCAAGACAGACTTACACTCTAGCAACAAACCTCTTATGCAAATAACCATAGCCAACAATCATGCTGGAGACACTCTATTCCAACTGTATTGCACTACGTCTGAACATAACACCTAACAAAGCCTTAACTCAATTAGAAAAAAAATGCTAAAATCTCACTTGTCTAACAAGTGGTTATGTCCACGCACTGCTACTGATTAAACTCTCTCGGCTAAGGTAATTTACCTTCTCTATATGGACTCTGATGCTCTATACACACACACACAGGATCCCTGACTTTTAGTAACCTGACAGTACTATGTGCTCATAAAACCCAATTTGTACATTTCTAACTAACTGATTCTGTAAAAACTATTTAAGATTTCTATTAATTCTTTATATATGCTATAGTCTCATAGATGTAACTTCTGTGATATAATATGTTCTCGTAAATCTGTAAAGTTGTTTGTATTTTTTACTTTATAATCTGTCTTTAACTTTTGTGTATTATGTAGAGATTTTCTCTCCAGGCCTCCACTGAAAAAGGACATGTGTCCAGTTGGACTTTCCTGGTTACCAAATGTAAAATAATAATAAATAAATGCATTCTGAGATCACTTTATTGTCAAGGTTGACAGCAGAATATCTGATGTGTGGCTTAAGGTCCTTGCCCATTAGCCTTGGGAAGATCATTGTTGTTCCAGAAAACCTGAATAGCAAAAGTGTATAGTGAGACACCCCACAAGTATAACATTTTTTTTTCATATTGAACTCTGAGGTCCTGCTCTGCTACTCCTGATCAGTGCTAGACCAGCCTTAGGTGTCATTGAGTCCTAGGAAAAGGACTTCCTGCCCAACCCCTAATGTCCTCCATTGCCCCTTTCGGTTTGTCTACATCATGGCTATTCTACATTATCTAGACTAATGTTCTTCTTCTTTTTTTTTTTTGTTTTATTTTCCTTTATCACAGTTTCTTGTGCAAATGATGGAACATCATAGAGTGTGTTTTTGGGCTGCTGAAGTCACTGTTCCAATGCCTTGATATATCTGGTGGAGTCCTGCAGTACTCTCCAGCCACATGTGCACAGATGTTCACAGTATGTGTCATGCTACACTATATGATCTTGCAGAAACAGCTGCAGTAGGATCAGCAAAGGGAAGGGTTACACAGCCTAGAGCCCCATAGTCACACCTAAATGGGGAGGAAATCCATGAGGATGTCCCTGTAGGTAGATGTAGGCATGCCTAGTATGCCCTGGCCTTGACCAAGAGACAAAACATAGGACATGCACTGACAGCCTAGCCCCTAGGGGCTGGCATCTTACTCCACCTCACATACATGTATTAAAAATGATAGCAGGCAACCCACACAACCTGTACCTAACTATGTATTGGCTGTGTACTGCATGCATCAAACAAGAGTCAGCTCTGAACTACAGTTCTGTCAACTGCTGCATTTGCAAGGTAAGTCACTCACCTACACACCACTTGTAAGGAGTATTATAATATGCTATTGTATGTATGGACCTGCTGTATGTATGCAAGGGAATATAGTGGTCTATTTGAAGAGATGCAACATCCACATGGGACTAGCGATACCCAATCCAATAATATGTGTTCCTTAATATTTACTAGGCCTCATGGTTGGAATATGCACTATAACAGTTAAGGGAGATATTAAACAGTGGGGTCACATGATATTTGCATTACTATCTACACCAACAGATCATGTGCTGTTCTTTCCCCACCAACAACACACCAGTGTTCCCACACAACTGCTGTAACATTATGTCTGCACTGATATATCAGCAGACCAGCCAGTTCTAGGGCTGTGATATAGAACCTGACCACACGCTGTATGTCCCACGTAACACGGGTAACAATGTATGTCTGTATGCTGTTGAATATGTGAGGAATGGCACCTGTCTGTCTGGTGGCTGGTGTGGCTCACTGGGTTAGGGGCATTAGCTTGTGTGATGGTGTTGATGGTTTGAATCTGACAGCATCCACGTCTTTTGATGTGATCTACTCGTATGGTGGTATTCCTACAGACTGTCATACCTCTCAATCTGTTACTGCATGAAAAGATGGACAAAGTCAGACAGAAAGGGGGGACACAAAATCCCAGACCACAGTACAGTTAGCTCTAGCCTGGAGTCACCTTATGTGTACTGACAGTCCCATCGGGCATGCTCCTACACTAGCTTGAGCGCAAGTCTGTTGTCTCTTCCTCACAAAGACCTGCTATGTGGAAATACCCCTGTACCTATAGACAGCTACGTATACATAACTCTCTGCCCTTATCCCCCTCACACATGATTAGTGTATATATCAGTATGTATCACATATACATATGATACCAATATATATATATATATCTATATATCTATATCTATATATATATATATATATATATATATATATATATATATATATATATAGGTTCATAGGTTCATAGGTTCATACTAGGCTATCTGCCCTAGGGCATTTATAAGCCTAGCCCAGAGTTTTGTGACTTTCACCACCCTTTTAGTTTAAAGGATACTATGCCCATTATTTTGCTGTGCCTCTGTCAAGCAGTGACACTGAGGTTATCCCTGGGGTATACCTGCGATCTCCCATCCATTGGTCAAGATTTCTCTTGAACAAAGCCAGCGAGGGGCTCTGCCTCACATGTACCGGGATTTTGTTCCACAGCATAGGGAGTCTCTGGGTGATGAATCTGTCCCTCCAGCACATCCTATTAATAGCCGTGTTGAGGTTTAAGTCTCTTGCCCTTGTAGTTCTGATGGATTTAGATATTTTGAGGTGAAGCATGTTCATTAATCCCGGGTTGGACATGGCCTTGTATGTCAGGCATAGGTCACCTCTGAGCAGACGGTAAGCGACTGAATAGAGCTGGAGTTCCTTCAGTCGGGCAGCATAAGACATATTTTTGAGACCCTTTATCCTTTTGGTGAGGAACTTTTGGGGCCTTTCCAATTGCTGCACGTGTCGGGTCAGATACATTCCGAATGGGGCATTGTACTCAATCATTGGTCTGATGAGTGATGAGTACAGGGGAGCGATGACCTCCCTTGATCTAGATGTGAATCCCTTCATGATCAGGTGGGCAATGTAGAAGGTCTTCCTAACTACTTTGGCAACGTGAGTGTCAAACAAAAGGTTACTGTCAACCTGGGTCCCCAGATCCCTGATAACCTCTTCTGTGCTTAGTGGATTGCCACCTATATGGTAACTAGGGTAACCTTGTTTTTCCCGAAGGGTATGACTATGCATTTTTTGGCGTTTAACTTTAGGCCATGGCTCTGGCACCAGTTATCCATTTCTATGAGACCCTTCTGAAGGATGTCTGTGTCAGATGGGTTTTCAACTATGGTGCCCAGTTTGCAGTCATCTGCAAACTTTGTCAGCCATAATCCTCCTGTGTTTGCTTGTACTTCTGAAAAGTAGATGCTGAACAAAAGTGGGCCCAGGACTGAGCCCTGTGGGACACCACTTGTGACAGGCTTGGAGTCTGACATGGCGCCAGCAACTCTGACCCTGTGGGTTCTGTTGCTTAGCCAGTTTGCAACCCATCTTGTGACTTATGGGTTTACATTTAAGCTGGTGAGTTTTTCAATGATACCTGAGTGGGGTATTGTGTCGAAAGCCTTTGCCAGGTCAAGGTAGGCTGTGTGGACTGCCTTGCCCTCGTCAATGGCCTTGGTGACTGTTTTGAAAAAGTCAACCAAGTTTAAAAGGCATGATCTACCCTTGACAAAGCCAAACTAGGTTGGATCCAAAGTCTGCAAGTCCCCTATGTCTTTATTTATGAGTTCCATTATGATCCTTTCCATAGCTTTGCAGACCAGGCTTGTCAAGCTGATGGGACGGTAGTTTCCGGGGTTGGTTGAGGCACCTCCTTTGTGAAGTGGGACCACCGTTGCCGTACGCCACTCCTTGGGTACGTATCCTGAGGTGAGGCTAAGATTAAACAGCTGCCCTAACTGCGGGTTTAATTCCTCATTGAGTTCGTGGAGCACACAACCGGGGACACCATCTGGTCCCATGGATGCTGTGCTTTTTGCCTTGGAGAGAGCAGTTCTCACCTGAGAATTTGAGATGTTTGGGGGGCTACAATCCTCTGGTATAGATATCTCTCCTTTTGGGAGGGAGAGGGGGAGAACTTGCACTGAACCTGTCAGCCAGTATGTTGGCAATGTCTGTAGGTTCAGTGATTTTTACATCATTTTGAACTAATTCTGAGCATATCTGGGAGTTTCCTCCCAGGTTTCTAACATAGCTAAAAAAGGTCTTATGATTGTCTTTTGAGTCCTTAGCGATTTTTCTCTCAAAATTTGCCTTGGATGATTTTATGAGAGATCTCAGTTTTTTACTTATGATGATCAAGGGTGTCTTCCCTTTTACGGATTTTGCTCTATTTTGTAGTAGCTTCCTCCTTTTGTTGTAGAGCTTTATATATTGCTATATAAATTACAATGATAGATAGAATCTCCACATATATCTACCTAACACATGTACATAACATACACACACAGCAACATTTACAGAGACATCCCTGATATACATATTTATATGTGGGGATGTAAGAATGTCCTCACATACCCTCGGAATGCTGAGTTTGTCCACACTTACACATCATAACAGTTGTCCGAAGGAACCAGACCAAGGCCGCAACATTACATAATCCACTAACCTACAAACCCCTGTGCCTGTAGAATGTCACCTTGTAGACAAATACAGGTGAGCAGGTGTAATGTACAATGGTATCAATGAATGCCTTGGCCAGGCCATATTGTCCCTGGCCACATGATTGCCTATCTAACTGCAACCATTCACATATGGCCATACTGGTAACTGTACACACATAGCTGGGATATTAACAGGTATCCCACTCCTAGGACACTAGATACTATAACAGTACCAAACAATATCACTCTGCAGGCCACACATGCTGTTCAACAGAAGGCTACTTTACGTACTCTACAAGTACTGTGCCTGCAATGACATATACAACAGATGTAACCTGTGGCACATCCAATAATTACTGCAAGCTATAGTGTGTAACAGTAGATAGGTAGGGGTTCTAATCTCACATCAGCCAACTCTGTGCAGGTGTCTGTGTAAAAATATCCCCTTGCAGCACTATGGCCATGCCCATATGGGTTGTCTGTATGCAATGATTATGCCGTTTATGGCCCTGTGTCTAGCTGAAATCCCTAAATTGCCCACCTCTACATAATCATAACTGATGTCTGCCACCTGTCTGACCTGGACACAGGATATCTGTAGATGTGTCAACTCCATCACTGCACCTTCTAGATTTGTACGTTCACAAAACTGAGGTGACACATAACAAGGGTAACAGACCTTATCACAAAGTATAAATGCATGATTACATTGACTGAACCCATTGTCCCTGATATACTGTTCTACACATATGCACCTAGGGAGCCATCCACGTATACTGCCGTACCTTGCTGACATCGTATTTCTGCTGCACTGCCGTGCAATCCTGTGCCACTGTATTGCTGTCATGCATCTGTGGTTTATCCCCTCAGACTCCTGGAACAGAAACATACAGAGGTCCGTGACATGTCTGCCCTTCTGTAACACTACTGCCAGTCAACATCATGCAACAAAGATACACAAAGTGTGATGTGTAGACATGACACATGCCAGCATACAATACCTGTTGTGGCCCACAACAAGTGGCATGGCAAAACAATACTGAACTACACAAGTACATGTTAAGTAACATAGGCATCCTGTGCATCAGAGACATAGAAGCATTTCCTTGCATCAATGGCATGGATGGCAGGGATGTGGTGCAGGTATCATCACATGCACATGCCATTGGCTAATGATAATGCAGTTCAGCTGTTTTGGCTGCAATTAACATAACAGAGCCACAGATTGGTGAAGAGGCAATTGCTTGCTAATGAGCTGTACCTTAAAAAGGCAAGCAGCTGGTTATGGGGAACAAGTCTGTATTAGACTTACTTCACACATAGAGTGCATTTTCAAATGATTACTGGCAGCAAACTTCAACAAAGGAGTACTGCACTCAACAAAGTATGTAATAGTTTTCTCCATATAACAGGACATCTGCAGGATGGAATTATGGGGAATAGGGATCACAGCAGTAATCCTGTCTTAGGTCTTTGGCAATGACATGTCATTGATACTCAGCTGTCCTACACCTACAAGCATGCCTCTCAAATGTCCCTGATTTCCACTTACATCTTAACTCTGACCTGGTTATTCCCACCTACAGTGGTTGGTTGTTGTAGGGAAGCTAGTGAATGACACGTAAAACATAGTGACAAGAGGTAAGGGTGCATACTTCTTTAACATCAAACAATGTACGCTAATTCACCTCCTCTGAATCTGTCAATCTCTCAAATAAATATGTCTAACATTTTAAAAGTGTCCCTGGCTCCCCCTGATGTACTCTGGCTAAGTCCATGATCCTGTTTACATTGTTCCCTGTCTGGTTGGGAGCTATGCCTAACATAGCTGTCAACCTGTTACAGCAAAATATCTGAACAAACCATAATTAATCAAGGGACAAAGGCCACGAATTAGGGACACTGTAACTATTGCTCGTACAAAGTAAGAAAGTGAATAGAATAACAAATGTTAGAGTAGCATAACTGTGTTCTGAAGGGTATGATGTCTTAAACTCAGATGTCTGTCTTTATTTTCTGGCATCAACCATCAATGATTGTCCAACCTTTTGTCAGAAATCCACAATGTTGTGTGAAAATGACCTAAAGTATGAGGCAAACATCTTGACATTCTGCAAACAAATGTATAGATGAGACATATGATGCCTACAGGGAACATATACTACAGTAGGTTTGCATTATTTTCTGTCATTGGGGCACACTGGTGTTGCTGGACTGTGCCCATATAGTGGTTGCAATAGCACACTGCTATTTGTCTGGCAGTGGTCATATGACATATTAGTGGCAGTTTGCCCAAAGGGGACACACCACAGTAGACTGCAGTGCTGGGTGCAGGAACATATAGCAGAATCTGTCATGGCACACATGGACATATCCCAGTATTGCTACTATCTTGGTGGTATCCACACAGGTAGTGTGTTGCCAGACCATGGGTTATGATGTGTGAGGGAGCAGTGGGTAGTGCAGGCCATTATGGGTGTGCTAGATTTGTACATAGTGGATGTCCACATATCTGGTCCTGTAATGTGTTCCCCTTCTGTTGTCTTTCAGGAATCATGTACCTCAGAAGACATGCCCCCTTCTCAGATGCGGAGAATGACATGATAGTGGATGGACTGAAACAGTACCATCAGATCTTGTTGTCCAGGGGGAGGCATACTCAGGAACAGCAGGCAGCATCGTGAACAGACCTTGTGTGGGATGTCAATCAGATTGGTCAACAGGACAGGACCTATGAGCAGGTCTGACACCGGCCCACAGACATGATGAATGCTGCATGAAAAGGGCAATTGTTGTTGCCAGGGATCATGCTGCCACTGGTGGGTGGGCTCTGACAGACCAACCACTCTGAGCCACAGAGGAATTCCTGATGAACCTAGGAACACATGACAGCTCCCAGACATCCATCAGACCATGCATTGGGGAGGTGGGTGCCACAGTGTCCACAGCAGAGCAGCATCCCAGTAACCATAATATGTTCACCAATGTAATACTATCTCATTGTGGCAGGCTGCATATACATGTACATGGGAGTCAGGTCTATTGGCATTGAGTGGGTTGTTGGGGTTTATGCTCAGTTGTGTACACATTCTCAGAATGTCAGCAATGTAGCCATTATCACAGTAGCTGCTGTACATGTGGACATATTCACGTAGTGCTGCAATATTTGGTGGTGCTGACAATACCTCTCCCTCACCTTTTCATAGGTCCATGAGGTGTGGCCCAAGCCCATGGTCTTGTACCTGGTAAGTGTGATACTGTTTTTTACGGATCATATCTACCCTAAGAAAGTTAAGGGCTGCCATATTGCCCTATGTACAAATGCTGTGTTTAGCTAGAGTAGTATATTGCATGTTCCATTCCGGGACAGTTAACTGTGGTTCATAGACTGGGTAATCACAGGTGCATATTTGAATGACCATTGACACATTTGTACTCATAGATATGAGTGGATACACAGCCAGGTATACATGAGGCAATTACTCCAAAATACTTGTTTTAATGCAAAAGGGAGATGGTACATACCTGAGGCAGTGACGCTAGTACTGGCATATCATTCTCAAGATAGGTATACTGGGTTTTATGTGTAGTTCTATCACATATAGTGTTATATGACATACCTTACAGGCAGATTGTACTGGCAAATTTAACTGGATGTTGCTGAAATGCATGTTATAAAGGGCTTGACCTGTCTGTGTATGTTGCTGTGAGGTTGTCTGTTGTGCGTGGGATTGGAGATGAGAAGATGTGAGACTAAAAATGCCATTGTGGATCCTCATTTGTATGAGCCTGTGTGGATTACCTTGCATAAAAGTGCTGGTAGTAATGTACTTTTTTTGTCTTAGTTTCACAGGGAAAAGGGAGGTTGGAGTCTGTGCCCCTCACAACCTGATGTCAATGTCTTGTCAGACTCTAATGATGATGGTGGCCAGAGTGAGGAACAGGTGGGGTAGTTGGGGGCTGAATCTGTCCCAGATGTTGACATCCCTCTTCTGCCCCCATTTAACTGCACACAGTCAGTATGCCCGCACATACCCAGTCTGCAGATGCCACAGATATAAGATGGTCAGATGGTGGTAACATTGAACAGGACAGTGTGGCAACTATGGCATCAGTGAGTGTAGACACTGGCCATAGACAGAGATCTGGTGAGGTCCCACATCACCTGTTGCAGGTGTCACATCATGGGTCACACAGCGCATGTTTTGGTTTATCATGGAGGCACAGGCACATTCTGAACACAACACCAGATGGATGCTTAGGGTTATGAATGCAGCACAGTCTAACATCTGTGACTGCCTCCACAACATTGGAGACACCCTGGAAAGATTCACTGATGCTGTAGACAGACGGCAGTCTGAGACAGTGTCTGTGTTGGACTGCACATTGTCTGTGCTGGAACATCTGGTTGGAGTTGAGAGTAGGACAAGTGGATGCAGGTCAGCAACAGCATCTGCTGAGTGTCCATGTGGCTGAGCAGAATCATGCTCCCATAGTGGCAGTACCTCCAGTTCTTCAGAGAGAAGTGTGCTGTCCACACCATGATATGGCAGACCATGGGCACATAGTCCTGGGAGGTCCCATGGGGGACACAACCCTAGCAGACAGCAGTCACCATCAGGTACTAACACCACATCTGATCTTGGGCTTGGTGGTGCCAGTGCTACTCCTGGCAGAGTCTGGTCCTGTGTTTGTGGCCAAAGATGGTGAACTGTCCACTCTACCATGTATGTTCCACAGCTGTCCAACTTACACACATGTAGGGCTAGCCATGGGCTAGCCATGGGCTTGAGTGTGTACATGCACAAACCCAAACACCACTGTCACATGCAGGTCACCAACAGATGCATACGGCACCTCTCCATGACCCATCTAACCCACACCCATTCCTGACTCACACACATGCTGTCAACTGTTTGCCACAGCCACCACAATGCAATATATAAGGCCTTCATGTAGACCTAGGCCCCTTTCTCAGCTGTTAAAATGGGCATTACTAAGGAGTGGAGACTACAGCATTGCAGAGGGTAGGTACCACAACTGTCAACTGTAGAGATTTATGCAGTATGCCCACAGTTTCGCCTCATATGTGTGGCCAGCGTAACATGACAATGTGGTCATCTGGCAATTCACTGGCAAACATTGTGGGTTGAGGTCAGTAATAAAGGACACATATTTGAGTGTAAGACTTCATACCCCTCTGAATATGCATGCTAATCCAATAGATGCGATTGTAGTAACTTACTATCAATGTAGGGGCAAACTGTGAAACATGTCCAAATTTCTGGACCTTTCCCCCATTAAGTATGGCTGCATCCAGATTCCTTGTGCAAGGGCATTGGGAGGTATGGAAGGTCTGTAGTAGCTAGCTTTACATACATATGTGTGTACTACAGGCTGCAGTTGTTGCTGCAGCCTAGAACACATGGGGGTGTGTGAACACTTTGGAGGACAACAAGCTTTACGTGTAACTGTGGCAGCTGTGGCAGCCCTGTCATTAAGGCAGAGCCAGGGTAAAGGTAACCTTTACAGTCCAATCGAGGCATGTGATTAAGGTACATCTGTTATGCAACAGTGCTAATAACAGAGCAGTAGGCTATATATACTTATGCTATACAGAAATGTGCAATGAGTCTCCACCTGCAGGCCTTTTACTTGAAAAAATGGATAGTAGTTCATTAATTAGCAGTAACCTATGCAGAAAAAGATTCATGACTCAGTCATTAATTGCTGTCTTCATGATAATGTAACTGAACTGCAACACAAGACTGGTTTTGAATCCATCAATGTGTGTTGCAAAATGTACTGTATACAAAGCATTTAACAGACTGAGCTACTGAGTCACTGCTATAGCAGGTGTATTTATAAGATATATATTCACACATACAGGATGTGACAAATATTTTCTACATCAGTCAGTACGTGCATGGCTATATATGGATGTATTACTGCACCAGCATCTCAGCTGAATACGTATTTTGCCATGAATGCCTTAGCAGGTGTCTTTCTACATGTTGCTGATACAAGGGCACATTTACCTGCTATCACAGGCCTCACTTACATCTATTTTGATGTATTTAGCTGTTTGGTGGAGTATTATTGCATCAGAGTCCAAAGTACACTCCCATTTTTCCCATTAATTTCTAATTCCACTTTGCACAGTGTGGCATGGTGTGCAGCTCCACTGAGACACTGCTAATGACTGTAAGTGGCACTCACTGTGTTTTGATGAAAACACCTGTTTTGCTTAAGATCTGCGTGTAGTGGTGGGTTAGTGCAGTGTGCAGCAGGTGTGATGGGCTTAGGTTTGAAACATGGCAGAGGTGCTTTTTTTGTGCATGTGACTTACAATGCTATAAACATATCTAGTCATTAGAGCTCTAGTTAGCTGAGCTAAGCAAATCTGCATGACATGGTGCACTGCACAACTCCACACTAAAAAAAATAAAGAAAATAAAAAAGGGAGATAGGAAAGTGGTGAAATGAGAGCAAACAAGGGAAAAATATAGTGAAAGGCATGTAAGGATGTGCAGGAAGGGTATAGAAAAGAACCATAGCTATCCATTTCTTGTACAGCAGCAACTGTGTACTTTGACATATTTTGTAAATGAATTTTAATTCTCAAACCTCAGAGAGAGGGTTGAGGACAACAGAACTGCATTGTCAAGTCAATTGGACCAAATTAATTGTGTCCAGTGGGTACATGTGTGAAATGGAGAGCTATGTATAGGGCGATTTTTAATTTTGTTTCGACAGGTGCCCATTTTTTTCTTTTTTTTATTAAGGTGAGAATGCAATGTTGGAGAAGGGACTTGGGCACATGTGGAGAGGTATGTTGGGTAGGAGAGAATGCATTTACAGACAGAAAACACAGAGAAGACAGCAGACAGAGGCAATATGTAACACATGAGGTGGGTGAACACCTTAGATGAGGAGGGTGTTGTGGAGTCCAAGTCACACATGCCTCCGGACAGCAGCAACGTGACTCACATCCCCACCCATGGGACAGTCAACACTGCTCCATCACTGTCCCGAGGGTGACTGTGCTGGAGGCTGGGCACCAGGGTGAGGTTGCCCCACAAGGTTGGCCAGCATGTCCTCAGTCTGGCACAGGTGGAATTCATAGATTTGATGAACAAATCCTGTGCACCATGAGTGGCAGTTCAGCCTGGGTGATAGCCCCACCACCACCACCACCACTCCCAAAGGGTGGCCAGGCCCATCTCCTGAGGTGGTCCCACCAAATGCCACATGTGGTGCAGGGGCAGAGGAGTGGTGCATGAAGGACCCGGTGCCACTGGCAGTTGAGGCAAGATAGGCAGATCACCCAGAATCAGCCTACCCTGACGTGCTGTAGTAATGGAGGTATGGTAATAAGTATAGGTTAGTTGTAAACAAATCATTGTTAGTAAGCATGGCAGAGCATTGGATATAACCTAATTACATATCAATGCATATTATGTGAAACACAACAATAAATAACAGAACAATCAATATGTTAACAGCATGCCAGTAACAGTTACAGCATAACACCAACTAAATAAGTAATGTAAAAAGATATGTTAATCTGCAACCAGTATAAAACAAAACAATAATAAAACACATGTCCCAAAATACAGTTATTGTAACAACATATATTAATAGTAAACCATAACCAATGAATAACAATAAGAAATAAATGAAGATTAGGGGTGTGGACAGAGATAAAAATAGTCCATTAGTACCATTTACTGGTTCTTTCTTTGACTACAGTACTACTATCTATTCTGTGGGTCTGTATTTTGTTTATGTGTACAGTGACTACATGTCTCCTATAGCTGATGTAGCATGTACATACCTCTGAAGCTATTTACATTTGACAATATGGGCCAAGCAGTGCCAGCTGCAGGTACACAACAACCCAGACCACTCACACTTCAGGTGAACCTATATAACTACCAAGGTGTTCTGTGGGCTGATTTGGTAATACTTTGCTATCTAGCTAATTATTTTCATGGTAATCCTGTGACAGACAGATTACACACTATTAATTATATAACGTGAAATTATGACACTTGACATACATGTATGTGTACAGTACAGACACTAAACAGCTGTCATGTCTTGGTTGGCAGGCATGGGAATAGAACCCAATAGCAGTGATTTCAGGGGACATCTGCATAGGCTGTATTAATGGACTGCAGCAACTTTTAACAGACACACCAGGCATACAGCCATACTGGGATTATACATTTTATTTCTGACTGAACATTGCTGATGAACACATTCTTGCTAATGATTTTAACAGTCTGTGACATCTAAACAGACAATTATCTACTCATAATATGGGCTACCTCACCCATTTACCTGTAGTTTCTGTGGAGAAAGAGAATTTGTAAGCATTATGTGACTGCTACTGTAATATTTAGTGATGCAAAGCACTAAATTTGAACACTGGTCTGTGTGTGGCAAAATGTATTATATACAAAGCATTTAACAAACTGAGCTACTGAGTCACTGCTGATTAGTGTCTGACTGATATGATCTGGTAGTACCACTATAGTGTTATACTAGACTGCAGTGACAGTAGAACACACATGCATGAAATACGAGCATAACACAGATAGTAGGGATGCTATATATCAGTATAAACAGTGCTGGTGTACACAATTTATTGTTAGTGGTTTGAAATATCTGTAAAGTCAACAAACAATATCAGCTAATGGAGTGAGCTACCACACCCATATACCTCTATTACCTGATGTCTGTGGATGACAGAGCATTATGTGAACAATATACTGGCTTAGGGACAGCCTTGAACAGTACTATATGAGTTAACCAATAGAATTTCCATCCATTGGATTTGCATTCTACAGCTATGAGAGTATTATACTTGACTGCAGCACATTACCTTACAGCCTGAATGCATACAGCTATCCTGTAATTGTTACAACAAGACAATCCTGATGCACACCATTTTCTTTGGTGTTACTGGTATTGTTTCATGTTTTATTGCACAACAGTTGGCATTATTCATTTATTGCAGTACAGCTCTAATTCCAATTTATTGCAGAACAGACTTTATTGTATATACTTTAATGCAGTTACTGATATTGTTTCATGTTTTTATTGCACTACAGTTGGCATTATTCATTTCTTGCAGTACAGCTGTAATTCCACATTTATGGCACTACAAACTTTATTTTATATACTTTAATGCAGTTAATACTTTTCTCTTTCTTGCTTATTTCACTACAGTTAGCATAATACATCCATACTCACCACAATCACAGTGCAACCTGGCCAATCACCTGGTGAGTGACGCAACTTTGCAAGCCCTCTCAGCTGCAGCTGTTGGGAGAGAAGCACATCATTATGCATGCCAGCTTTATCTCAGATTTAACAATATGTGATCTGAATGTCTGCAAAGCTGGCATGCATAATGATGTGCATGCCAGCTTTGCAGGCATGCACATCATGATGCATGCCAGCTTTGCAGACATTCAGATCACATATTGTTAAATCCGAGATAAAATTACTTACATACTTGTGAAGCATTCGCTGCTCGTGCTTCTTGGACCCAGGTGTCCAAGAGTCCCCTCTTTCATCATTTCAGGTCATCATGGTGGTGACAACACTGCTCACCTGTATGGGGGATACCAGTAACACTGGTGAGTTCTCCAGCCAGTTGGTCCCAGGCCTCTGCCTTACACTCCGAGCCCTGGAAACCTCCCTGCAGCAGCTGGTCATCATGGTTTTTAAATAGGAGTCCAGCCATGACACTAGACTCCAGAATGCCCCAACACTGTATCTGAAAGCATGCAGCTTCACCAACACCAGCCATAGTAACTGTCAGAGAAAGAACTCCAATAGTTTCTGCTGCTTTCCCACCTATCAGGCTTAATATAGGCTTTTCTTGCGCCCTTACATATCATTGGGCAACATTCAAAAAAGCAACACATTGCTTAGCACTGCTCAAACCAGCACAGCTGAGCTGACAGGTGTGAAAACTGGCAGAACTGTAGCCTTAGTGCAGCTTAGCAGTTTGTAAACCTGCCAATCAGAGGTGAGCAGGGCACAAACATTGGCAGCCATTACCATGTTTATGCAGTGCTTAGCAGGTCTCAGCATAGCTGAGCAGAGCTTGGTAGAGTGTAGTGAGGCCATCTGTTATGTAACAAATGCATAATATGCATATCAAAATTAAATACATATTTTCCCTTCCATGTACTCAAACCCTGGACCTACTGCACATGAAGCCATAACTCTACCGATTTAGCTATGAGGATGCTAAGAAAGTCGTCATACCTTCAGACTGAGCAACTTATAAGAAGTGCTGAGCACCGCGCCATGCAAACACGCTGAGACACACCTTTAAATAAATAATCAATTACATCCTGCTTCTATTTGTAAATGTCTGTCAGGTGTCTGCTATCTTATATGTGAGCACAGCTTGGCATTGCTGCACTCCTTGCTGTGCCGTGCAAACTTTTTTTTTAAATAAAAAAAAATAAAATAAACAAAACAAAGGAAAAAATATATAAGAATAAAACAAAGGACATTGCAGGGAGTCACATACTCAGCTGCAGTCATGGTTAGCACTACACCTCTCCCTACACTAATTAAATAACCATGTTCCTCAGCTCCCCCTCGGCAATGTGCCATCATTAATATGCATGGTGCGCTGCTGAGGGGGGAACCGTGTACACAGACATGGTAACAGTCTGTGTAGGCTCTACACAGAGGTTACACAAATTTTATTAAATCCTAGGGATCATCTATGCATACCTCTGAAGTCTGATTGTGAATAAAGTAAATGATATGATTGCTATAATAATGTGTTACTCTGTGATGCATACCTCCCACTAGAGTGAAAGTAAATTCAATAATGATTCAACAGTGCTAAGAAAACTGTCCTATGCTTTCACCCATAGCCTACCTCCTATATTAAAAAAAATCTTTATGTACCTCCTGCAATGTTATATGTTGATGACAGTAAATTATTTGGATGAAATATATGTACTTTAAATATGTTCTATATCTCTGCCAACAAGCTGCAGAACTAAGTTTCAGCATTATTTACTGAACAAAACATGAACTATATAAACCTCTTTTTAAAGACTCCCTGAGATATTGTGCCTTAAGAAATCTTTAAAACAAAGTCTGCATGGTCCATGCTGCTTCAGTAAATAATAAAACAAAATTAGGAAGCTCGTAGTGACAGAAAGAAAGAAAAAATGCAAAAAAAAAATGCTTAACATAGTAATGTATATAGAACTGAGATTCAAACTACACACAGAATAGAAACAAATCAGGGTGATTTTTTCTCAGGGGAATCAAAACATTCCTGGGACTGTCAGTTAGAATTTGTGACTGAGTGGGAGCATGAAGAAAATGATGACAACAGCATATGTGTGGTGTTATCAGGGCAAGCAGAGCACAATACAGTCTTGGCAAATGAAACAGCAAAATAGTAATGAAAGCGTGAAAAATGTCAAAGGGTTGAGTACAAGGATGCTTATTGGCAGTGACTGCGTGGTATACTATGCATGTGCAGTTTACTAAGATATTTTTTTCTGACCATGGGATCTTTTACACACTCAGTTTAAATTGATATTTCTTAGTCTCTCCAAATGGCCACAACATAATAATAATAATAATAATAATAATAATAATAATAATAATAATAAAGGTTATGATGATGATACTACTTGGGCCCCACCACCTCCACACTCTCACCTCCCCAAGTGTGTGATAGCCATACAAGATGACCAGGGGGCTGCTATGTTTGTTGCCACCCTCCCCCACCTTAATCCTATCAGATAAGAAAACAGATGTTGCCCTGAGGGAATTGCCTCCAACCCCAAGTGATTACAACAATAAATCATAAAGGGTTAACAAGGAGATGTCACCAGCACCTGCAGCTGACCAGTACTGATTGCTGCACTAAATAGTTGTCAGATGCACCAAGCTCCAACTCTGGATGCCTCTGTTTGTGTGAAACAATTTACAGGGATAGCATTCTTACAGGGGAGGAATTCCAGGAAAAAAAACATTTCTTTTCAGCATGTTTTTATGCCCTCCCTTGATCACTTACATGTTATGTAGTACACAGAGTATACTTAGCAACATTCCTGAAAGAGCCACAAGGTATAGAAAGCACTCCTTTCTCTTTGGATTTCAGGGACTACTTTAATTTGCCAATATCCCTTTCCCAAGTCCAAAGCAGATAGACATTTTGCCTTATCTAATCTTTCATCTTGCTCATCCAATCACAATACATGGTAGGAATGAAATCTGAAACACTATTTCATTTTCTGGAATTATTACAAAAATGTTAGTCCATGACACATGTACCAGTATGATGGTGTTATATTATTAATTCTGGAACTCTTCTGTCACCCCCTAGTTTCAGCATGCAAGTTATCAGTGGAGGAGTGGGGTTAGCTAAACCAATGCCAAATATGCTTGGTGATAGGACTCTGCTATCTGAAACTGCTCTAGGTTTATTTTTACTTCAAAGGTACATGCTTGGTAACTCTGAAAATATGTCTCTTTTGCTAAGCAAATTCTTTAACTTTTTGTTTCTAAGATACAGTCAAAATTTCACTGGTTTTACATTGTAAAATTGCTCCTTGTAGTCTCCCTGTGTTAATAGCAGCAACTGTCTTCTTCTATCTTAAAGCTAGAATGCTCCTCCAGACTGTTCCAGATTAAGAAACCAAGAGATGTCCTTACTGATGATACTATGTTCCTGCTGATATCTGCAGCAAGTCTTCTCTACCCATGTGACTTAAATGAGGCTATTCTAGTCAATTCCACAGGAATCTAGAATTTAAATTATTGTAGTCCTATCATTATTAATATGCAACTCAAGACAGACTGTTCCCAATTCATTGCCTGGGACACCTTCATCTTTTTAAACTAGTAAAGAATCTGTATTGCCGTTCAATAACATGCCCCCTGAAAAAGGACCACAGTATCAGTTCCTGAGCATTCAGTAGGTAATATCCATGGTTGCCATCCAAGCACAGCCAATGTCCAGAAGATTTGTTCTTTATTAACTCATCACAGCCAATGCCTCCAGGTGCTTCTACAGTTACATCCTACTGACGCCTCTAGGTTTCAAACATTGCTTGTTCATATTTCCATTAATAATTCCAAAAGCATACTACATACACAATATTAAAATAGTTTATCTTAAAGCTTACACAATAGCAAGCAATTGCATTAACAGTTGACATCTGTCTAGTGTAGACAAAGAGGCATTCATTTTTGTTTATATAATAGTTATTTATATTGTCATAAATGTCACGTTTTTTTCTAAATATCTCAACAACCAAGTGACACAGACAGAACTGCTTAGCTTCATTTGAAAGCTCTCAGCTGGATAGTATGTGTGTAACTTGAGTGGCTGATGAGATATTTTAAGTTGTTTACAAAATATTACAAATTTAACAGTTAACATGTTTACTTTGACTTATAAAATTCATTTTATGACCTAGAACCTAAAGAATACTATCACTATAAAAATAGTCTGAGCGAAAGAGTTTATCATTTACACTTCTTTAGCAACCCTTATGTTTTAGAGATATGAGCATTTGTTTGAAATGTTAGAGCATAATTTGATTCTATCAAAAAGCATAGGCTCCACCCATTGCAAGTTACAGTACAAACTTCCATGTTGTGTTTGCTGGGAGTGAGTGAAATAGTCAACAGTCTCAACAAAGGGAAATAGAAACTAAATGTACTAATGCTCTTTTAAGGCTACTGATATGCAGATGTTTCCCTTTAATTTCCAACTCCTGGCTTCAGAAAACAGCCATGCAGGAATAACTTATTCCTGCACGGCAGGGACCATTTCTATTTAGCATGGCAGCACACCATGTATATGCATGAAGGCATGCTGCCATGGTGCAATATGTACACGGAAATGTGTACGAGCACAGGGGGTGTGTCTGAGAGCAGAGCTCTCACAAAGCACATGCACCCTGCACTCCAGAATTGCCATTTCAGCAATTTAAAATGAGTGAGAATGCTCATCACACACCCAACCCATCAGAGTAAGAAATCTGGACAAATCCATAAGGGAAAATCATCCCAACCAAGCCAAAAGTTGATAGAATAACAGATTTAGCATAAGCACAATGCACACCTCCCAACCTGTCAGAGTAAGGAATGTGGACATAGCCATAAGGGACAATCATCACTACAAAGCAGAAAGTTGATACAGTAACAGGATCAGCATTAGCATGGATATTCTGAAGGGTACAAATAAAAAAACACAACAAATAAATTATTATTTTTTTATATATGCAATTAAGTTTAAGCGTAGCTGCATGGGTATGCCGTTACTTAGCTACACTTAGCCCAGCTGAAATGGCACAATAAGTTAAAAAGCAATAGACATCCAGCACAAGTGTAAGTGCAATAGTGTAGTTGTTAGAGCATATCCTTTGCATGTAATCATTCACGGTCTGAGCCTTACTAAAGCCATGTGTATGTGTAAACATTCAAATTTTAATTTTTTGTATATTTATGTAACAAGTAACTGATTTTTCTCAACCAGAGTAGTGTATTATGCCCAGATGTGAGGTGTCAGTGTAATAAAGTAGGGAAACCTCCATATAAACAAAAGTGCCCCATACAGTATAGTCACACAAGAATAAATTAATTGCAGCACATTGGGGGATGTCAGGGAAGGTAAATAAATCTATATTATGTAATGAATGATGAATCAATCCCATACAGGTGGTAGACCAATATAATAAAACATAAGCAATGCTAAGTATTACACAGCTATGGTGACCGGGTGTAAGCATTGTGTACATATGAATACCAAGCAATGAATAGACGAGCTAAGTGGATTTGCCCAGTGATAAGCAGTGCTGAACCTGCTCCTTTAAGCACTGCCAACCTTAGCTAAGCAGGTTAGCCCATAGCTTAGCTGAGCTCAGCAGTTTCAAAAGTAACCAATCATGGCAAAGTGTGAGAAATCAGCCCTATTTAAACCCTGTAGGCAGGAATACAGCCCATGACCAGTTAGAGCCCATCACTACAGGCACCATGGCTGGAGTAGGAGAAGGTGTTTGCTTTCTTGGGCAACGCTGGGGCATTCTGGAGTCCAGGGTCATGGTTGGGCTCCATGTTGAAAACCATGATTTGAGACTGCTGCAGGGCCAGTACCAGGGCTCAGAATATAAAGTGGAAGCCTGGGACTGTCTTGCCCGTGAACTCACCAGTGCCACTGGGATCCCTCAGACTGGTGAGCAGGTTTGGCTTCACTATGCTGATCTGAAGCCGAGAAAGAGGGACCTTCTGGACCAGTGGGAACAGGACACTCGGCAGGGAATGCCCCAGTAGTGTGTACGTATCAGTATCAATTGCTGTTTAAGATAGTCCAGGCTGTGCATGTGATGGATAGGTAGTCATAATTGTTTCTCTGTGTCCTGTACAGCTACAGCTGAGAGTGCTTCGAAAGTGGAGGCACACAAAAGCAGGTTGCAAAGGCTGCGCAGCGAGGCTGGTGAGTAGTGATCTAGATGGCAGTATAATCAAAATTAATAGAATATCACCTTTCAGTGCTATAATCTGTGCATTGTTTGAACTGAATAAAACTGAAATGACCACAGATAATGTTAGAGATATGCATAAAACAGTGATAACCTGTGAATAAAACTAAACAACTCTGGACTGTTGTGTTTTATTTGCAATGTGTTAGTAGGAATTGGAAATGTGTATAGCTTTTGCACAGCAAATATGGCTCTGATAGCATTAAGTATATGAGCTTCATGTGGCAAACAGTCAAGTCTTGTACAACAGATTAAGCATAACAAAGTTCCCCTGCACTATGATCTAATAGCTGAATATTAAAAATGCTTGCTAATGCTTGTTTCCTGTAATGTAATATCTGAAAGTGTGAGTACACAGTAGAACAACTGTCTGCCATGCAGGAATGTCAGAAGTACAAGGTCAGATTGGCCAAATCACAGACTAATAGGTAGAAAACACTCACACAGACAACAGCAGATCCTTGATGGCTTGTTCAGATAGCTATCAGCATTGCGACTACTTTTTGAACAAACTGGCAGGGTTTAAAACCCGGGAGTGGCCCTAAGCTGTCTGCATATTTTCACACAAGAATATGCGAGTATTGTTACAAACAGTCAGGTAGTGTAAACACACATTTTTCTGACAGCTTCCCACAGCTTCGGCATGTAAGGCAGGCTGGATATTAACTGTAGGTTGTGTATCTTATACAGTGTGTAGAACACACACTGGTCAGCCCCAAGGCTGCAGATGACAGCAAGAGAAGTACATAGACCACTTAGTTTTCCCCAAAAAATGTCCCTGAAGTGTCACGCCATCATGGCTATTGGTCACTGTCCCCAGCACCCATAGTGCTGTACAAAAATGAAGGTGGACTATAACATTAGCACACACACACACACACACACACACACACACACACACACACACACACACACACACACACACACACACACACACACACACACATGCAGTATGATTGCACATATCAAAGCTGAACCCAGTTAAAGTGTAGAAACAGTCAGGTAGTGATAACCCTATTTTTGCATAGGTCCAGCAGGTAAGTGCAGCTGTATATTAGGTGTACGGAGTTTGAACTGATAACTGTGTACAATATCCACTGGCCAATCCCAAGCCCATAGGTAGCTGTAATTTCAGGTCATATATGAAGAGTACTGAGTAGACTATAAAGTACACAATAGTTGTGAGCAATGTAATAACAAATAGTTGTTCATTTCTCTGTCTCACCCCCACCCTATCTGCAACAATAATACAACCAAAAAAATAAATGGTATGTTTTTAACAAACCTACTGTTGGGGCATGTTCCCCATTGTTATACCAATATTTCAATGTCTGTTTATTGTTGCTCCCTGTTGAAATAAAATCATTGGTGGCCTGTTGCTATCAATGTAACTTGCATGCTGCTGTAATATCCACTGTGGTTCCATATCTGCATGTGTTCTGTTTGCTATGCAACTGATTGAAAATTGTGTTATGGTGTCTATTGGAACACCCATGCATGTTGTTATAACTAATCCTGCCATTCTATTGTTCATACCTAGCCAACATATGTTGTAAATTGTCAGCACCCTAGCTCAACTAGGAAGGACGATCCCAGTGGATCCACCTGTCTCACCTCATCTGGCCATGGCACCGGGCCCCAGCACATCTGGGACCCACCCCAGATCTTCCTTGTCTGGTAGTCCTGCACCACACACATGTAGAACCACTTCAGGGGATGGGGCTCAACCCCCCCCCTCAGAGCGGGAGTGGACAGGACCCCATCACCCAATGTCAGGTCTTGTGTCTGGTGCATAAGGAGAAGCAAAAGGAGTTTGCAGCTCTGCTATGCCAGCCTGCTGGCTGCATGGCACATCCTGAGGGTCAGCCTGCTGCTCCAGCTCAGGACCCAGCACAGCCACCTTTGGGGCCATAAAGGTACAGTGGTGACTACCCATGGGTGGGGACCTCAGTCTCACTGTATCCATTTCTGGGCTCATGTGCCTTCAATTCCCAACCACCCTCCCCATCAAGGTCTTCACCCCCACATGTATCATACACCTCCCCTGTCTGCTGTCTTGTCTGTCTTGACTGTTTTCCTACCCAACCTCCCTCCCCACATATACCTACTATCCTTCCCCAACAACCCACTCTCACCTTAAAAAAAATGGGGCAATCTGTTGACATAAAAAAATTACACCCCATACATAGCTGTCCATTTCACAGACGTGTCCACTGGACACATGTAATTTTATCCAGTCGCCTAGGCAACACATTACTGTTGTCCTCACCCATCTCTCAGGATTATGAGTATCCAAATTCACATCCAAATTCAATACATATGCACAGCTGTTGCTGTAGGAGAAATGGACAGCTATGGACCTTCCCTACTCCTGTCCTGCACATCCCTATCCATCTTACATCTTGCTTTTCCCTCTATGTGCCCCTTTTTTCACCACTTTCCTATCACACCTTTTCCTTTTCTTTCAAAGAAATTAGCAATGGGGGTTAGTGGGAGTAAGCCCCGCTAAGCGAAGTTAAAATGGAGTAACTGTATTTTAGCAACACATAGTGTTGCACAAACCTGCTTAAAGCCACATTAAAGTGCCTTAATAATCCTCTCACCATCAGCTGTTGTTGTGGCCAGCAACAAAATGAACCAGCCCTGCTAAGCCTTGAACCTGGGACTGCTTACATTACTGTCAGCAACTATACCACTGCACCATCTGACTTCTACAATCAGTGCTTGCTTTGCCTAACTTATCATGCAGTCCCATCATTTAACATTAATGAAAAAGCTAGCAGCCTTAGGTCTTGAATCCAGGACCCTGTATGCTGTGGTTAGAGACCATACCACTACACCACATAAGCTGCATAATCTATGCTTGTTTAGTCAAACATAGCATTCAATAAAGCGCGTATATGTTTAACCATGTATTACCATCACCGAGCGGCAGGCAAATCAGTTGACATATGCTCAGACACAGAATAGATAAAGAGTAGTTATCATACCTAACCGGATATGTGCATTGGGAAGCACTACTAAGACAAGCCCACACAGTTTAAACGCCTGTACATTTAACCATGTGTTAGCTCTGCTTAGCTTTTCGCAAACCCACGCAAACTCACTTAAAGCCACTTTAAAGTGCTTTAATCACCCTCTCTCCATGAGCCCTAGTTCTGCCCAGCAACAAAATAACCAGCCATTGCTGGTTTTGAACCCAGCAACATGCACACCATAGTCACAGCACATAATCATTAAGCCATAACAGTTAAGGATGATTTCATGAACATATCTTGCAGGGCAATAACTGTACTACAGGGAATGCATATTGTGGAAGCATTAAACATTTAAATAAGATATATACACACAATTATATAAATATACATATTTATATTTATACATATATTGCATATATATATTATATACATATAATATACATATATTTATATGTGTGTAAACATATATCTGTGAATGTTTGCTCTATATATGTGTATATACATATATATATATATATATATATATATATATATATATATATATACACACACACACACACACACACACACACACACACACACACACACACACACACATATATAAACAACACACTTGCAGATAAATACTGGTAAGCCTAGCAAACACCACAGTACAATGGCTGTGTGTATAGATATATCCCCCATGAAAGTCACACAATACCCCTACATATCCTGTGGCAGGTCATACTGTAGAGAGAATGCTGGGGTGGTATGGGGCATTCATCTGCTGACCCCACACATACACAGATAAAATAACAAGTACACACTCTACCGCTACATAATCATGATAGGCCTTACACAGTGTCCAGACATATAGCAATTTCTTAGGCAAGTAGTTGAAATGACTAAAGAGAGCACAGTGAAACCCAAACAGCCAGTAATCCTACAGTTGCCACCTTATCAAATGGCCAGAGTGTGATATGTTTGCACAAATGAGAATGTTTGCATTAAAAACACACATGGGACCACTGTTTTCCCAAAAAAGGTTTATTTGTTTACTATTTCAGTTGTTTATGTCATCTCTTACAGATTATGTCATGTCTTACAGATCCGCGGTGATGGTGCTGCGGTAGCGTTGTCACCTCACAGTAAGACACTGACCGGTTCGACTCTCAGCTAGAGTATCTTCTGCTTGGAGACATGCGTGAATGGGTGTACCTTCATTGAAGGTTGTGCATTAGGGCTGGCATCTCAGCATGTAAAAATCAACTGCCAATCATTAGCGGACCGGAGTTCCGCTGTGGTGACCCCTAACCGGGAAAAGCCGAAAGATACAGCATGTCATGTCTTACAGCATGTAGGTGTGTAAAATGCAACATAACTGAATTATGCAAATATTAAAGGAAACATATGATACATTCTTGCTCCTACCATCTCAGGACATTTTCCAATTGTCAGAATTATCATCAGCAGTACCATACTTCTTAACCTGTTATAGGCCAAAATATGGACAAAGCATAACATGATGTTGGACAAATAGGGACTGGTTATAAATATTCTCTTACAATCTTGGAAAGCTGATAGAATACCAGAGGTTTTGCAGTAGCATTACTTTTCTGAAAGATATGGAGTCTTACAGTCAAATGTTTGTCATCATTGAATGAGTCCAATCCTCAGCTTTTTGCCAGAAGGGAACCTAATTAAGGAGGAACACACAAAAGTTATGATGTCAACAGCTGGACATTATGGAAAAATGTGTACAGTTGAGGGGTTATGAGTAGGCTGCAACTGGCCAAACAATGACCATGCCTTGCACAAAGGGACAGGTGGTAACCAAAGTAAGCCACGCAAAGTATCAGCTACTATTGTCATGGCAAAAGCCTTCAAGTAGTACAACAGTACAAAACACACTTGCCTGGAATACAAAAATTAATCAACACTCAGTTACATGATTAGGCCAACAGCCTCCAATTACACTCCTCAGTTAACCACCTAGTGAGGAAAGTATGAAATGTTACAATGTAAATTATCCTTTACATAGCAATGCTTCACTTCAAACTGGTCTATCAAACTGACAAACAGACTATGTGCCAAACAGTAACCTCTAACCCACCACTGTCCCCATCACCATAGTATTAAAATTATGGGTTCATATCATGTAGTCGAACTTTTACAAGTTCGAACCACATATGATCGAGACCATACGTTAGAATTTATAAAAGTTTGAGCATTTGAATGGAAATCTCCATAAGCTGAGATTTCCATTCACTTCAATGTGGTGTGATCTCAGAGTTGGTATATTTAAGTATTGGGTGGTATTGGGGGCACAGCCTCCCACGTGGGGGTGAATGGGGGCTTGCCCCTCTGCTTACAACACTTTATTATTTTGTCCGGTTTTTTTTATTTTTTTTTTTTACGTAGTCAAAGTTCTGCAACTTCGGACATAATGGTTCGACCATTATGTGTTCGGAGTTATGGAACTTTGACTATCTGATAAAGACCCAAAAAGTACAGCTACATACCTATTGTTTTTATTAGTAATATCTCTCACATGTTATAACATGCTAAGAGTCAAACATGTACCCCCCCCTAAAATGTGCTACATAGGTATATAACAGTGTTTACTATACACTGACCTCTTGACTGTACATAGTCACACATGTTGTCTAGCCTATGGCCTATATTTATAGCCCCTACCCCACAACATGAGTAGGAGTCCACAATATCACTGGGATGAGAGCAGGAATGTTGGCACTAAATAATGATAGTCCATACCTATCAACCTCTTACTGCATGACATCTGGACAAAGCCTGGTATATAAGTGGAGGACATAGGGCCAAACACATGTTGTCATATTCAATGTATTACACTCATACACTGCAAAAGTTGCTGGTGTTACAGGATTGTTTGCAACATATCCTTCATGAGGGGATATGAAGTCACAAACACTAATGCATGTTTACAGTTGCTGATAACAGTCAACAAATTAGGGCAATGATTTGTCAAGGACAACACCTGTTTGGGGAACACACCAAACATAGTGGCCCAAACCCTGGCCATTATGTGGATAGCCCTACAGCTGAGAGCTATGCAGACACATAACATTGTCAGACTGCAAGCTATGCAGAACTAGCATGTACTCACAAACCCTGTTAAACTAGCAGTATTCAAAGCATATAAGAGTGATACTCACACTTTGTCCCTATGTCTGGAACCTTACATAATAGTTGGCCTATGTCCACATGTCATGTTGTAAGAGATGCTTTCACCTGCTGTCTGTAACACTGCTGCCCATGCAGAGAAAGGGTGTGTTCCTTATAGGCAAGGAAAAGGGACAACAACCACAGGAAATACTGATTTATAGGAGTGGGTTGCCATGACATTGGCTATTGGAAGAACTACACAGCTGCTCTGCATGCAATTAGCAGTTGGGGAACACAGATTGGTGCATAGGCCATCACCTGGTCATGACCAACAACTACAAAAGCCATGCTGTCACTTAACAAAACCCAGTCAATCCTTGTACTACAGAGAGAGAGAATGACACAGAGCAAGACAACAACCAAACCAAAACACTTAGGTTTGAATGTGCAACAACCCCACCTCCTCCAAAAAAAAGGTATGTGAAACATATAAGCCTGTAATTTAATGCACTACTTGGTCTGTAATAATGGGATAGCTGAGTTTGAAAAATGTATATGTGTCAGCAAAACTTGCTGTACTGATGTCCTGCCATACAACTGCTAAAGCCTTAGCATCTGACTCTGCCTGCAGTGGAAGACATCACAGCCATACCTGTCAACTGTACAAATCTTCACAGAATGTCCAGATGTTGAAATCAGACTGTTATGTCTGTTCCTCAGACATCTCTGTCTGACAAATAGCTGAGGACTGAAGTCATGAAGTAATGACAAACACTTGAATGTAAGACTACACATCCTTCAGAACAGTCATTGTAATGAAAAATGTATTATGCTAAAAACTTCATAACTCTGTAACAGGAATATGTATGATATGTCCCTATTTACCTCCCCCTATCATGTTAGGCTTTATCCACATGTGATGCTCTAAGAGTTTGAAAAGTGATATCACAGCTCAGGAGCCTGACCACCCTGGGAAAAGACAGCTCATATATGCCAACCACTAGAGTGTCTGTCAAACAGTTGTGACTGTGCTACTGCTAGGCCAGTTAATAGGATGTTGTCCACATCCATATGTTATCTGTGAATATGAGTATGATATATGTTTGTCTTGGAAAGCAAAGAGACATATATAGGGCACGTGGATAGTACAGTACTGTTAAAGATGTGTGCCGAACTACATGTGATATCTTGAATTAATTACATTCAACTGTACAGTGTTCTGCTGGACAGTAAGCACATTTGTGCCTGATATCTGTAGACACACACACATATACTTGACCTATGTCAGCCAAACCAGTGGCAAGTCTTCCAGCAATGACAACATAACATAATAGTGCAGTTATGACTGTTGGACATCTTCCATGTTATCACAGTGGTGTCAAAGGCTAATGTGCAATCAACTTATATATTTATGTTGCAGCTAGAGTAATATGGTATCAATATTGATGTTACTTTTATCAACCATTGATGTGGGTCTTTGTCCTGACGTCCTGTGAGTATAACTGGCTGAGAAGTATGATTGATTAGCAAGACTGTGAATACAGTGTGCCATACTAACACAGAACACAAATGTATACCAGGTATCCCCTGGCACATATATGTATGTGTATGTCCAGCTGGAAAGCACAAAACTGATACCATGGGTTACAAGCAGTCAGAAAATAGGGTGTGCATATTGCACATGTGTGTAATAGTGTCAGTGCATACAGCAGAAATAAATGTGTACAACTACTGCTTGTTGCATTGCCTTGACACTGATATGGGTACTACAGTTGGCATGATTATCATGTAGTAATTAGTGAAGTGTTCATCTGTGTTATGACCCATTGCCCATGCCTAACACTAACAGCTATAGCAACACCTATATACAGTGGATATCAAAAGCGTACACACCCCTGTTGGAAGGCCAGGTTTGTGTGCTGTATGAAAATTAGACCACAGATAATATTTCAAAAATGTTCCACACCCCAAATATAACCCATAGCTTGTACAACTCTATTGAGTGTGCAAACCAAAACAAATGGATGCTGTAGTTATCTCAACAGGTGTTCACACAACATATCACTTTAAGGGTATGCACACTCATTCAACTGGCTTATTGTACTGATTGTTATTTCACATATGTTTTCACAGACCCGATTGTCATGTTTTACATCAAATTGTAAAGGATAGAGGTTACATTGCAGGTGTGAATTTATTTGAAATGAGTTTTTGTAGTGTCATGTTCCAATTGCACAAATACCAGGCATTTTAACAGGGGTGTGTATACTTCATATTCACTGTACTTATATGCATTCAGCAGTACCTGACCTGTAAAAGTAACCTCCACCAAGGAGAGGTTAATCCCCCTTGGCGAACAGCAATGATACACAAAGCACATAATAGGATGCCATTTTGGCTGTGCAGGAACACACAGGTGTAACCAACAACTTGGAGGCAAGTCCACCTGTATCTCAGCAAACAAGTAAGTGCACAGCTGATGTTGTGTAAGGCTGATTATGACTATAAATCAGACATATCCACACTACCAAGGACAATTGCAACAGAGTGTCTCCACACATGTAGTCAGTCTCAGAGGAAACAACACAGTTCAACCTGTACTGGGGGTAAAGCACACCTCATACACACATGCCATTGATATAAGCAACATGCATCACACAGGTTAGGTGGGAACAGTACCACACTGTCCACAAAAATTCTATAGGGGGATATGCACATCAAATGCACTACATCCTCATCAATGGTGAACATGTACATAATGCCTACTGAAGGCAACCACAACAAGACTCCCTGGGCCATAAGAATATCACTGTCTGCCTTTTACCTGAACTAAGGCATGCGCTCACAGCTCCATCACACACTACAGTCAAACACAGACTTGCCAACATCCACACACCATCCACATGGACGATGGCCACTGTCATCCCTATACACAGAAATTAATGGAGAATAGGGGATTATGCAGTTAACTGTGCAACATTGGGTGGAATAAGATAGGTCAGGGACAGGAGTGTAATGACAGCTGATTACAGGGTTAGGTTGTAGTTTGGAATATCGTCAAGTAATATTTTGTGTTGATGTGCAAGTAGACAACCATATGACGTTGTGTAACCTTTTTTCCTGTTTATATCTTTCAGCTACCAACAAGGAAGGCTACCAACCTTTACTTCATTGGAGAATTATATAATCATTCAGTATCTCATACAGCACTATGATGTCCTGTTTGGACATTGCACAGAAGCCCTTCTGGACCGAACAGCCCTGTAGGAAGAACTGGTCCACAGGATGAATGATGCTGGGCAACAGAACCAGCATTATGACCAGGTTCATCATTGCACCAGCGACATTTTGCATCATGCATGGAACCAAGCAGCTGCTGTGGCAAGGTAGTGGCTAGCCACAGGTGGGGGTGCAGTCATCCAGCCCCCACTGACATGTATGGAACAGCTCCTTGCCAGCCTTGGTGCACCCACCAGGCACACGCACCATGAAGCAGAACCCAGCATTATTGAGGTGGGTGGCATCCAACCAATGTCTGAGGAGTGTGCAGTTAAGGCCACAGTGCACATAACTAGGAGAGTGTTGATTCTACATTTCTATCTGTAAAGAATCTGCATGCATATATCAGAGAATATAGTCTGTAGCTGGAGTTTAGTAATGCACAGATGTGCACATCTATGGTGTTGGGCTGCATATTCTATAGTACTGCTGTTTGTTCTGTTAATGTTCTGAAATGCCACATGAGTGGCTACTGAAATTACCTCTTTCCCACAACTATGTAGGTCTGTCAGGTATACAACTGGGACAGCAGCCTGTGGCTGGTGAGTATGGGGTTATTTTGTTCAGGTTTGCCAAAACACCAGCCACGTTAAGGCCATGCTATATGCCCTGTACACATTTATCACACCTACCTATAATGCATGATGTACATGTTCAATTTTGTTGGTATTAACTGCACATCATCACAGTGGTTACCATGGTGAAGGGTAGGTAGGAGTCCTGCAGTATACCTCACAACCCATCAGTGCAAGATGTGTGGACAGAGACAAGCCAAATGGTGGGACAAATGGCCTACAGTAGGGACATGTATGAAACATAACCCTCATATAGTCGATACAACAGTGTACACACCCCTATGATGGTCTCAACTGTTCCTGATATATACAACAGAGCACAATAACACATTTCACACCTTTTACAACCCATAATGTGCACCTAACATGTGCAATTAATGTATAAATTAAAATCCTATGTTAGGGCAACTAATATGGGGTTTATAACCCTTACAATGCACTGGAAGCATACGTGTGCACACACTCCAATTAACATATTGTGGAGGCAGCTTGTGATGCACTGACAGTGTTCACTCTTCTGCAGTACACACCTGCCATCAAGTATGGGCCTCTATGTCACACCATGTAATGGTCTGCTGTCAGAGAAGTATGTCCATGACAATTGGCCAGCTGCCTACAACACAAGCAGCCATGGCTTGCAGACATCTTCCAAGGCATGACATGGATCCCATATCTGAAAGGAAGTAGTCAGGTGTAGGGTAAAATAACATTACCTCACCATTGTATATTCCATGGTAAACAGTGCAGACAGTCATTTAGAGGTGTATTCAATATGGGATGATAGTGATGTTGACAAGACACAGATCGCCATCCAATACAGATGATGATACATAGTGCAAACTGGTCAGGGAGGCTACCCAGATACATGCAACAACACTGAGGCAGTTGCACAAATGTCTAGCAAGTACTGCCTGTGTATTATCTGCATCAACAATCTCATGGAGTCTGCATAAGTGTGCCCTATGGGTTAGGATAAGTAGAAGGGAGATTTATCCCACAATAAACATCATCCAGGCCTCTGTACAGGTAGTAAAAGCATGACCCCAGGTCTTCCAAATGCATGTATTGCAATGTGTAATTGTGTCATGAGACCAAGGTTCAAACCTACAGACAACAGTGTGGTGCACAAGCAGCAGCTCACATCACATCAGGGCCACCATCCTCAACTTGAAGTTTGCTGGTGCCAGTGTTCACCTTTATGGTTGCTGTTCATTATCTGAAAGTAGACCTGCAGACATGGTGGAGTGAATGTGGAACACTGCAAACTAACACTCATGTGTGAGCCACAGTTGTCAGGTATCTGCAATAAAACTGAGGATGGGGAGGGGTGTCAGCTTCAAATACAACAGTGAACTGAAGTATACATCCAAAGCTAGCTAAGGATGGCCATATCTTAAAACATTCAAGGTTATGAATTGGCCCACACATAACACACACTCCACAGCAATACTGAAGTCCCTGTGTTACTTCCATGGGCTGTGCACATGAGCTGGCCTTGCAATCTGGCAGAGTTGTGGTACCTTTGTAGGGAAGATGGACTAATTATGCAAAGGCAAGGATGTGCCATGTTACTGTGCCCCATCCAGGAATACTGACTGCTGTATTTCATTTAGCAGGTGTTTCAACAAACCATTGGTTTAAGGATGTGCACAGTTATGCACCCCCAATACGGTACACATCTCAGTCAGCATCTCCATGTCTGACAGCGATCTGACTCAGGATTTGATTGCATAGGTAATATGTCACATATCAGGTGTGTGTAATGTTTTTGACTGCAGTAATGTGGCCCCATTGCATATCATAGAAGAGGCTGCCATGTCAACAGGGATGTGTACGCTCTTGAAATCCACATGAGGCTTGGAAGGTTGTCAGTGTACACAGATGTCATTGCACATACATAAAATGATGATGATGAGATCTGGGAATCAAATGTCAGTCATTCATTAGTGACATCCATCCTCATATCATCCCAGTCATGTGTCAGACAAACAAATAGGGGTTGTGAAGAACAAAGCAAACATAATAAACATAACTGCTATACATCTATTACATTCAGCAAGGATTTGTACAGTTGTGAGGTATGGGGTACAATGCATGCCAGTGTGCTGTACTGGTGCACAGCATTAATGTGTACATGAGTGCAATGTGTCCCAGGGGAAGGAGCATCAACTACTAACATGACTCGTGCATCCCACATATGTATACTGTTTGTAGCCAGGATTTAAAATGGCTGCACTGCCTGATATTGAGTGCCATAAGTCATGCATATCAATTGTTGGATACTGAGGTCTAATATGTTTGTGCCACCTCACCTGTAAGTGTGTATGTGTGTCAACATAAGCCATAATATACAGGTCTTAATTTATATTTCCTGTCTGCCTCTCACAGGTGGCAAGGTGGGTCAGGGTCCCTCCTGCAGGCAAACTGATGTTAGTGTCCATAAAGACTCTGACAATGATGATAGACATAGTGAGGCAGAGGCAGGGTTGTCAGAGGCTGAATCTGTGCCATTGGTTGACATCCCACTTTTAGCCACCCCATCCCCACACACAGTCACAATGCCTATACATATCCCAACACGAGAGGCCATAGATGAATAGATGAGGGGCAGTTGGCGGGTGGTGGCATGGGACAGGAAAGTGTGGGGACTATGGCAAGTGTGTCTGTACACAGTAGCTATATCCGAATGACTGACGAGGTGCCACACAGGCAGATGTACAGGGGTGCTCATAGGAGGGCTGCTGGCTATCATGCCCCTGGCAGAAGTGCCACAGCAGGTGTCACCAGATGCATGTTTTGAGCCAGCATGGAGGCACAGGCACGTATGGAACATTACACCAGAGATAGTCTGAGGCTCCAGAGGGGTACTCTTCCTGCTGTATGTGACAACATCCATGATCTTGCAGTTGTCCGCTGTTATTTTGCACAGGTCATGGATAGATGGTTGGGTGAGATAGTGGGAATCCTCGACTGTGTGGTGTCTGTGTTAGAGCATGTGGTGGGAGTAGGGCATCAGCCACATGGACGTAGGTCAGCAACACCAGCAGGTGGAGGTCTACGTGGACATGCAACAACTCACGGCCACTCCCGTAGTGGCAGTACCAGTACCAGCACTGCAGGGGGGTGCTGTCCACACATCACAGCAGGCCACATGCATGTGGTGCTAGCCAGTCCCAACAGGGAAGCAGATCAGTGGACAATTGTCATTATCAGAGGAGAGTAACATATCTTGGCTTCTGCCTGGTAGTGCCCATGCAACCCCTGGCAGGCACAGTTCCCGTGTCCATGGTCAGACATGGTGAACTGTACACAGTGCCATATATGGTCTGCAGCTGTCCAACAAACTGCTATATAGGGCAGTCACATGGCAGAAATGTGTGCATAGATACATACACACACATCACCAACACAGCTAGGGCACCTCCATACCTACACACACCATGTCTGCACAGCCCATTTAATAAAGGACCCCCTAACCCACACACATGATGTCAATGAAATGGCTCAGGCTAGGCCTCTGGCAAACCCACAACACACCATGTGCATATGATGATACCTGTGCCACATCCCTGTCATCCATACCATCAATGCAGGAACATGCTAATATGGTTCTGATACACAGGGTGAATGTACTAAGGTTTAGCAATGTAATGCTGTTTAACATGTTTTCAGCTAGAATGATTAATGCTTACATGCCAGGGTGTGTAGCTGTCCAGCCATGACGCATTATAGCTGTCATTAACACTGACTGATTGTGGTCTCCATAATGTATTCTGTTTGTGTTCTCGGTATCTATGTGTCAGCAGGCTGTTGGTCTGCTGTTCTTTCCTACAATGGCGTGGCACTGCGGTGACATATTTACTGTGTCATATCCCGGGTACAGCTGAACACAAGTAATAGGTCTGTATAACAGTTACTGCATGTGCCACATGGCTGATAGGTCTGAGGGGTATATACAGGTGAGTGCATGGTAACTGATGTAAGCAGCTCTTCTACAGTGGACAATGGTGAGTGTACTGGGTGGCACACACCAAATGTTTGTGAATAACACACATGCAGAAGGTTTGGTGTTGATGCAATACACAGAGAATACTGTTCACATGGATGTACTTCATTTTGCTGTGAACTAATTTTGGCCTATATAATTCCAAGAAAACCAAATTGCCAAAACATCACATCAGGAAATAATAAGTCTACCAGTTTAATGTCATTAACAATGGTTCTGATAGGGTATATGTCCCCTTCCCCAATGCAGTGCAATCCTGGAGTTGGTAGACATAAGTGTGCTGGTGTGGGTGGCACAGACCCCACTTTGGAAGGTGTGGGGTGGCATAGAACCACACATAGTGTGATTAACAACTACTTAACCTGTTAACACAGATGGTATAGTATAACAACACAGTAATCAGGGGGGATACACACAACAATAACCCCAATGTGGGTGGCTGTGCCCACAACAACCACACGCAACTATATATACCAACTCCAGCATTGCTGGGGTATTTACACATCCACTACTAGATTTGATAGAAAGATGATTGCTTTGAAATGTTACCTTTTGCCAGTTAGTTCTCAGAGAAATGATCTCCTGGGACATATATTTTCTGAAATCTGAAATAGATCCCTTCACATACACACACACTTACTTGGCAACACTGAGAGTAGAACCGCTACCTAGGTACTTATTGCTACTAATGCGTTTGCCCTTAATTGCACACACCACAGAGCTTTGAGGGTGAGATGTGTCCCGAGTTACTTGTTAAGTGAAGAACATCACCAGGCCTTGTACAGTATGGTAATGGGGGATGCACTGGGTGTTAATGAACAATGCATAGTATGACATACTGTCATATACACATTGACAAATACATAAGGTCATAGACACATTTGATAGACCTGGGTTTAGCAGTGCTAACTACCTTGTCAGTGAGTTCATACTGTTACAGAGTTTTTCACACAGCACATGCATCATTGGGGAGGTCAGTTTAATCAGTTACCTGTATGGTTGATGGTGACAGCGGTCCTCATACAGTGGACCTTGGGGCATGTATTGATGGTACTATAATGTAAAGACAGTATACCCAGCACACAAACCCCACATTGGATATTATACTCACTGAAACCCATGATAATGCTCTGACATATCCATAATCACACATTGACCAGGACTGCAATACAAACCCTTGTCTATCTAATCAGTGCTACTACAGGGATATGCATTAATTGCACATGCCACAGGGATAATAGAATGAGGGTTTGTCATGGATCTCCTAATGTCAGCAATATCATCATCCCTTATAATGTATGGCACGGTTTAGTGTATTTGGAGAATGTGGCCTCAGAATGCTGTATCCTACAAATATGCACACTCACACAGCATTTCACACACACACACACACACACACACACACACACACACACACACACACACACACACACACACACACACACACACACACACACACACACACACTCACTCACATTTGCAAGGAGTGCGAGGGTAACCCATGACTATTTACCCATTTGTAGAACAGTGTTATGCTGGTATTGCAAGCTCCAGGTAGCCCATAGGGGGACATTTCAAAAGGTATATTTAATGTGAATTACAACAGCAGCCCTTTCTAAGTATACCAATGAGGGGTGTAGTAGGTGAGAAGGCCCTCAGAGGATTTTCAACTACAAGTTTACAAACTCACAGACACTGTTATATTCAATAATGCACAGACACATTTGTCAGTACTGAGGTCTATAGGTGCAAGTGTTCCTAGGTGTGCAGCAGGCTAATGTCCGTGGAGAGATGAGATGAGTAGGGCATGTGAGTACACTGGTATCATGCCACCTGACATTTGTCAGACCATGTATCAACTGATGCCACTTGAGTGATCCCCAGGGTGACAGTTAAATTCAACATCCACTCATCTAGTTTTCTCTTGAAGAGAGCCAGTGAGGTGCTCAAATTGACATGTATGCTACATATATTGCATAACATGGCCAGTGTCTAGGTTAGGGACCTGTACCCAAACATGTTCTGTTGACTGTGGTAGTCTGGTTGAAGTATCCATGGTATGTTGTGCATACAGAATGGGGTTTCCTAGTTGTGGCTTTCATGAGACAGCTGGGCAAACATGTAAGTGTCAGTCAATCAGAAATTGCCTGTAAGAGGCCAGGATGAATACCTGACATCTGCACATTTGTACAGAGGACAGACAGAAAGTAGCTAGCCAATAGGTTATGTATTAGGATGAATGTTCTGACAGACATACATCTGAAACTGATAGGTGTGCCATTACTACATGACATCAGTCCTCAATGACATGTTCTAAAACATAGTAGTCTACAGTTGATATCAACATATCAGATCAATATCCAACAGGAGATGCACAAAAACATACAGGTCAAACACCAAGAACACAATAGTCAGTACTCAGAGTCTAGCTTTGCATGCAGGGGTGTATGGTTCCAGTACTACAATCTGCAATATACTATTACTTGGAAAAGCACTGTTAAAAGTAGTAATGTAATGATACAATAAATGCATGTGTGACTGCATATAACCTGAAATACTACCCAAGTATGAAACACATGCAAAGAGAAAAGAATGTGGTACTACCCATGTATACTCAGGTGTCACATGCAGTATACTCATACCTCTTGCTACTATAATGACAGCACATAGAAGCATGTTATGTACATGGAATTAAATACACTAATCAAAGATGTCATTACCCTGCTATTTTATCAGAATGGAATGGGATCACTGGTTACCAGGGCTGAGCTATGCTTAGCAGGTGTAAGCATTGCTTAAATGTAAATGCTAAGCAGATTTGCACACTGGTAAGTGAAGCCTACATGGTGTAAGAGGCTTTTTGTTTAATCATACGTTAGCACTGCTTACCATCGCCCAAACCCATGCAAACCTGCTCAAAACTGCCTTAACCACTCTGTATCCAACAGTACTTGTTCTGCCTTGCAATAAAATAAACAGCTCTTAGACACAGGACCCTGTACACTATAGTTACAACAGTTAACCACTAATCCATCTGAGCTGTGAAGATGTTTGTTGTTTTTTCAAATATATCATTCAGTACACATACTGAATAGTAGTGAACAACTGCTTTGACTACTACAATTTAGTACTTGTAAGTGAAAATAGTGTTGAATCAGTCATATTCTTATATGTAAATATAAACATATATTAATATGGTGGGATACATTTGAGAGGGTATATACAACACTCATGTTTACACATAAAAGGATATAGATATAGGTTTATACATACATATGTGTATATATATATATATATATATATATATATATATATATATATATATATATACATACATATACGTATTCATACAAACATATATATGTATCTACATCTATGCATAGATATATATATATATATATATATATGTATATACTCGTATATATTTCTATCGCTCTCCCTCTATATGTTCTTGTCTTTTGGCTTTTCCCGGTTAGTGTTCGCCACAGCGGAACTCCGGTCTGCTAATGATTGGCAGTAGATTTTGACGAATGCCGAGGTGCCAGCTCGATGTTCAACATTCAACGAAGGCACGCCCATTTACGCATGTACACCCACCCAACCACGGGGAGGACATGCAGACTCCACACAGAAGGCACTCCCCGCACTCCAGCTGAGAATTGAACGGGAGAACCTCTTGCTGTGAGGCAACAATGCTATCGCTGCACCACCGCGGATGACTATATATATATATATATATATATATATATATATATATATATATATATATATATATATATATATATATATATATATATATATATATATATATATATATATATATATAAAATACATATGCCCATGACATGTAGTGGAGTCATACCTCAACACCATAACTCTCAACTTCTTAGTGCAAGGGAATATAATGTATGTATTGCAGTTATAAATGTAGAATGTTGCTATAATGTTAGGGGTTGTGCCAACATACATTTTGTGAAGGAAGGCTCTTCTGAAACTGACATGTATGCCATCAGTTACTGACAGACATCATAAAATCATCATAGTGAAGTACCACACAAATCAGAGTAATTATCCTGTGGAATACAGAAGAAATATGAGCAGTAAACATAGACAGTCTGAAACAATCTGGTCAGTCAGGAGGTATACACAGAATGCCTTAGTGCAAGAAATGTGGAACAAGCATGACAAAGGGGATGTTTAAAGCCACGAAGATGGGGATATATTCGCAATACTGGACAAGATAAGCTCACACGGTTGATACATTCACAGCCTCCTGTCTGTTCTAATACATATTAACTGGAGGAGCAGAGATCCCAAGCCACAAACTTCAAACTAGTTAGTGACATACATCTTCACACCAGCCCACTGCTTTGTCAGAAATACACAATACGTATGGTGGTGAGGCAACAGTACATCTGACAGATATCTTGACATAACATCACACAAGGGTAAATACACTGAGCTGCTAGGCATGTCACCAAGCACTGTCTACACTACAGGCAGATTGCCACAAAACTAACTCAATTTACTTATGGGGAATACATATGTAATTGCAAATATAGCAGGCACTACAGGCATGTAACAGCATGGAGAAACAGGCACCAGTGTGAAAGTGCATACTCACAACCAATGTCAATACAGTCACAGTCACATAATGGTAAGCCTAGGTAATAGTACACTCTATGGCTTGTGTGAACAAAAATCATCACCATGTTTGCCACTCACACACCTACCCTACATATACTGGCCCAATTCACAGTGTAGTCTGATGCCTGACTGTGGTATGGGACATGTCTCAGTCTGGCCCTACAAACATATAGGCTAATATGGTATCAGAAACTATAGCAGCTTGCAAATGTCAGATAGAGCAGGACCAAGAGCACTGATATCTACCCCAGTCTGTACACATGCCAAATAACATGATCACAATACACTGCTACATAATACATACACTCTGTCAGCAATCACCATAAGTACTCAGACCTCACTACTGTACAGACTACAACAGAATGTCCATGTTTTGTCCTCAACTATTAGGCCTCCTACAAATTACATGTCTGGCAGTCTGATATATCACTGGACTGGCTTGATATCAGGAATAATGTCAGTAAATAATGGTATACTGTACATATCCACCTCTTACTGCATGACATATAAACAAAGGGTGACAGACTTGGGGGGACATAGGTACAAACACAGAGCCAATATTGACATGTTGCAGTTATAAACTGAGAACACTGCTAGTAACAGGGTATGTTGTGACATATCTCTTTTGAGTGATATGAAGTCAGTAACACACACAGATGTTACCATTTACTGAGTACAATCATCAGAGTACGCTGTGTGAGTAACACACCAAATCTAAGACTCCAAACTCTGGCCATTCTGCAGATAGCCCTACAGATGAATGTTTAAATCATGCAGAACAGCCATATCCACACAAACCCTGTTAAACCAACATTACTTCAAATGTAGAACAGCAATCCATGTATTCTGTCCCCATGTCTGGAACATCCCCCTCCAGTTTGTTGGCCTGTCTTCACAGTGTTTGTTGTAAGAGGTATTTCCAACTACCCTCTGTGATGCTGTTTGTCACACACCCACATGAAGTCCTGCTCACAGTGAAGGAGAAGGGCCAACACCCACTTGTAGTGCTTACTTATAGGAGTGTGTTTCCATGCAACTGGCTATAGGAATGATACTACAGGTGTTCCTCATGCAATTATCAAGTGGAGGACTCCAATTCGTGTACAGGCCATCAGCTGATCATGAGTATTATCTACCAATGTCAAGCTGCTGTCTATGCAAAACAGATGCATTTTTCCACATCTACCAGAGAGGGGTGGAGAGAGAAACAGACAGAGGGAAAGAAAGAAAGAAAGGAACAGAGAAAGAGCCAAGCATATGTATGGCTGTGGACTGTGCACAACAACCTCTATGGTGTTTGACATCTGCTGGCCTTGTAATGTGACATTGGGACATATGGGTCCTCAATATGAAAATGTAGCAAAACCCACACTGTAATGGATCCTGGTATTTACACAATCACCCCAACACCCACACAATATACTGCTGACACCCACATACTTGTCTGTACTGAGTTTGAAACCCCTGCTTAGCTATGCATTGGTAAAACAGTGTTACGGAGTTACCACATTGTCATGTTGCTTATATGTTGGAATGTTGTCCAAAGGTATCTTTGAAGGTGAGTGACATCAGCTGCAGTGCTAAAGGAGGGGTAAGGAAAGTGTAGTAAGTGTGAATGACCACAAAATCAGGTGTCAGCAAAGACACACACACTCTCACACACAAACACACACATTTTCACAGTTGCTAGGCCAGGATTACAACTCCTACCTAACTAGTTTGTTACACTATGGTATTACACAGTGATTGCAAGCACCACGGAGCTTATATATTGAACAGCTGTCCAAAGGTATCTTTGAAGGTGAGTGACATCAGCTGCAGAGCTAATGGAAGGGTAAGGGAAGTGTAGTAAGTGTGAATGACACAAAATCAGGTGTCAACAAAGACATACACACTTCCATACACATTATCACAGTTGCTAGGACCAGGATTAGAACTCCTACCTAACTAGCTTGCTACACTATGTTATTACACATTTATCACAAGCACCACAGAGCTTATATGTTGGAGTTGCCCAAAGCTATCGTTGAAGGTGAGTATCACCAGTTGCATAGCTAAAAGAGGGGTAAGGGAAGTGTAGTAAGTGTGAATGACCACAAAATCAGGTGTCAGCAAAGACACACACACTCTCCCACACATTATTACTGTTGCAAAGACCATGATTAGAACTCCTACTTAACTAGTTTGCTACACTATGGCATTACACAGTTATTGCAAGCACCATGGAGCTTATATGCTAGAGAGCTGTCAAAAGGTATCTTTGAAGATGAGTGACATCAGCTGCAGAGCTATAGCAGGGGTAGTGGAAGTGTAGTAAGTGTGAATGACCACAAAATCAGGTGTCAGTAAAGACACACATACTCTCATAGTTGTCAGGACCAGAATTATAACTCCTACATAACTAGCTGGCTACACTATGGTATTATGCAGTTATCACAAGTGCCACAGAGGTTATATGTTGGAGAGTTCTCCAAAGGTATTTTTGAAGTTGAGTGACATCAGCTATAGAGCTAAAGGAGGGGTAAGGAAAGTGTAGTAAGTGTAAATGACCACAACATCAGGTTTCAACCAAAACACACTCACACTCACAGTTGCCAGGACCAGGATTAGAATTCCTACCTCACTAGTTTGCTACACTACAGTATTATGCAGTTATTGCAAGTGCCATGAAGCTTATAGGACTGAGCCTTGGCCAAAGGGTTATTTCAAGGTGACTAATATCAGCAAGTGTGCTAAAGCAGGCAGTGTTGGGTGTAGTGAGTGTAAATGGCCTCAAAAATCACTCACCTTTCCACACACACTATCACAGTTGCCATATCTGGGATCGGAACTCCTACATAACTAGTTTGCTATACTACAGAATTACACAGTTATCACAAATGCCATGGAGCTTATAGGGCTGAGATTTGGCCAAAGGGCTATTCAAGGTGACTGACAGCAGGTGTGCTAAAGTGGGCAATGCCAGGTGTAGTAGTGTGAATGGCCTCAAAATAATTTGCTTCCACATACACACATTATCACAGTTGCCATATCTGGGATTACAATTCCTACCTAGCTAGTTTGCTACACTACAATACTAGCAGTTATTGCAAGCACCACGGAGCTTATAGGATTGCGATTTGGCCACAAAATTATTTCAAGGTGACTAACATCAGCAGGAGTGCTAACATGGGCAATGGGAAGTGCAGTGTGTGTGAATGGGCCATAAATCATTCCTCTGGAAATACACACACACACACACACACACACACACACACACACACACACACACACACACACACACACACACACACACACACTCAGTAACAACCAATTTTACATTTGACAGGACTGAGTATACAAATGTTACATGAATACAGATTTTTACTATTGTTTTAGACAGTTATCACAAGCACCACAGACACTATAGGACTGAGGACTACCAAAAGGAATGTCTGCAGTGATTGACATCAGCACACCATGTGATATCAGACAATTGGATGTGTAGTGGGTGGAGCAGGCCTCATAATGGAATTTTATCTGTCACTGTCTGTCTCTCTCTTCCCCACATCTCTGTGTGTGTATATTTGACATATTATAATGTGTTGGCCTTGGATATTTGTGAGTATTCCCATCCAATGTGTGTGTGAAGCATAAATGGTGTACAGTATTGTGTGTGTGCACAGACATCTGTAAATGACAGGTATGTATAGTCCACTGTGTTGTCAGACATGGGCTTCATGTAGGAGCATGCCCAGTATGACCTTCTGTATTGAATGTGTAAATCCGTTCCAGGTAGGGTTGTACTCAGTACAGGGTTTGGTGTTCTCAACCTACAGATAGCAGCCTGTTTCTGCAGGCTATCTGTAGATAGGTTGACAATATACAGTCACAATGGGCAAAAGATAGGGGCATATTGTAACTATTTCTGTCTGTGCTGCTTGTGTTACATGATTGGTGTTAGCAGAGATAATCAGACATATGTACTGTTTTACACTGTCATATAGGGTCTATACCATATGAAGAAGGTATCAGAATGTTTGAGGACGAGATATATGGAGACAAAACATTGACATTTGAGGATAAAGTAGTTTGCACAGGTCTGATGGACTTAATATTAAGAAACAACTTTTTTGTGCATAATGAAGAGTTTTTTCAGCAAACTCAAGGGGTGGCAATGGGTGCAGCCTGTGCACCCAGTTTTGCCAACTTGGTGCTGGCTAATTGGGAGGACAAATACATTTTTCCTTCAAACTATTCGCAATACTGTAAACTGTACAAAAGATTTTTAGATGACATAATAATCTTTTGGACTGGAGGGTGTGAAAAATTAAAGGAATTTATTAAATACATAGGAAATACAACAAATTTCCTTAAATTTACTTATGTCACATCTAGCAACAGTATTGCATATTTGGATTTAGAAATAACAAAAACTACTAATGCTTTTGAAACAAAGGTATATAGGAAGGATACTTATGTCAATTCGTTTCTTCATTTTAACAGCGGACACCCAATTCACTGCAAAAGGAACCTAGTGAAGGGTCAATTTATTAGAGGGTCAAGGATGACCAGTAATGAGGAGGACTATACAAAGAAATGTGACAAACTGGAAGAGATGTTTATTGACAGAGGGTATCCCAAGAGATTTGTTAGGGAGTATAGAATGGAAGTAACAGAAGCAAGGAGGGACAGATTTAAACCCATTATAGGGCAGAAAGAAAATAATTTTGATAATAATAACAAGACAGAAAACACAAAATATGAACAGTCATTGGTATTGGAATACAACAGTTTGAATATAAAGGTTAAAGAATTGTTTCAAAAGGAATGGCAGAGATTTAAGGATCTCACAGACCTGGATGGATTGACTGGAACAAACCCAAAAGTAGTGTTTAAAAATTCCTTAAACATTAAAGGTATATTGGAAATAGGGAATGGTAGAAAAACGGTAATAGGTGACAGAGCTAACTCAGGTAAGGTGGGGACATTTAGATGTGGCAAATGTAAACAATGTGGATATGTGATAAACCAGGAGAAAATCTACTTGGTTAGTAGGGAACTGTGGATACAAAGCAAGGGATATTTTAATTGTGAATCAAAAGGGCTAGTTTATTTGGTAACTTGTAAAAAATGTTCTTCCTACTACGTAGGCAAAACTGAAAGACCCTTAAAGAGGAGGATCTATGAACACATGTACGATATCAAAATACACAAAGAAACAAATGCATTATATAGGCACACAAAGGAATGCAAAGAATATAAATTTAGTTTCTTTGTATTGGATCAAGTAAAGATAGATATCAGAGGTGGCCCTTGGGAGGAGAACATAGGGTATAAAGAATTATGGTGGCAGATAGCCCTAGAAGCCAACAAAACCCCGGGCCTGAATGAATATATCTCAATTCTGCCACTTTTAAAATTAAAAGCTGCTAGAACATAGTACATGGAAAAGGATTATTATGCAAACGACCAGCAGATGGCGTCAACCCCTTTTAAACAAACATTCATAGGTTTTTATAATATAAAGTAAATTTGAACATATGTCATTGAATTATATACACATAATAAATGAAAATGTGGAGTGGACTATTTTAATTAAATAAACAAAGAAGATAGTAGGAAATAACACATATATATATATATATATATATATATATATATATATATATATATATATTTATATGATTTTGTTATAACAAAAGGATTCCAAGGTTTTAATTTAACATATTTAATGAGATTTTAAGGAAGTGAAACTTGATTTGTTCTTTTTTAAATAAATGTGCATTATGATTGGATGGATATATAATTAATATATATAAAAGGAAGGAAATGGTAAGCTAATGTGTTTTATCTGATGAAGTCTTTCACTGGACAAAAACGCAGTGATTTATAAATAAAGCGTTCATATTGGATTATCACCCTTCACTTCTCTTTTACTTCTATTTATATTTTATTATATATATATATATATATATATATATATATATATATATATATATACATATCTATCTAGCTATCTATATATATATATATATATATATATATATATGTGTGTGTGTGTGTGTGTGTATATATATATAATATGGATCCCTATCAGTTTTTGAAAACTTTGCTCAATTGAATGGAGTTTGTGGTACAGTGAAGCTCGGGAAATTTACCTTTTTCTTCACCGTTGTATGATCTCAGAGTTGGTATAAAAAAACTTGCACATTTTGTATATGTTTTGTCATGCCATTGTTAGTTTAATGGTGTATTCCTTAAACTGGAGGATTTTAAGGTGGAATTTGTATGTTGGGTGGGAGGTTTATACTAAATATCTGATAAGTTCTCCTTGATAAGTGTAAGCATGGGCCTGGGAGATGAACCATTTACAGGTTACCTGTGTCCATTAGAAACATAGGTGCCAAATAAGGGATGAATTTCTGCTTTCCATCAAGTTGTTCAAGTTGCACTTGAATTGAGTTAGGGAAGAACTCTACTTCACATGGATGGGGAGTCTGTTCCATAGACAGGTTAGTCTCTGGGATACATACCTAGCTCTCCAGCTGGAAAGGATGCTTAATTCTAGCAGGAGATTTTAATTGCATTTTTGTTATGTCAGATTCAAATATTGATTCAATTATAAAAATATCATCTCCTGCAAAGATTTTAGACAAATGGTTAATGATTAATAATCTTAAAGATCTTACAGTTAAAGGTGCAAACTATTATTTATTTAAAACCCTCTACTCCTGAGAGCATGGCATTCAGATTCAAATTGATAGGATGTATACTTCAATAGACTTAATTGATAAAGTCAATACTTTTAAAACTATTGTCTGCTCCATTTCTGATCATAATTTAATTATTAGATATTTAACAATGGATATAATATAGTTAAATATTATATACAGGCTTCCAATTTTTAGGACAGCATTAAAATATTTTCAAAAATATTTAAATGAAGAAACAGTAGAATATATATCATTTAATGATAATTTAATGGTTAATATAGGTATCCTCAGGGTATATGTTAATAAAGTGGCAGAATGGTCTTGAAAGAAACAAAAGAATGGGATAAAGACATATCAATACAAGAACCATTAAGAAAGCAAAATTAGATCCCCAACAGGATAAGTCAAATAATTTAGATAACATTAAAAATTAACAGCTTAATACCAAGCACATTAACCCACACAACTGAGTTAGCAGTAGATATAGCTACATAGCTATTCAAATTCCCCAAGACACTTACATAAATTAGTTAATAGAAGTAAAATAATAAAAGAAGGGTTCACATTAATACTATTTTAAACTGACAGACTAAGAAATCTCAGATACTGAAGAAATGTTATCAGTTGTTAAAACATACCACAAAATACATGCTACTACTACTACTACTACTACTACTACTAATAATAATAATAATAATAATAATAATAACTCAGTTGTAGAAAATAACCAATAGAAAGTCATTTAATAAAGAATATCAATACTAAACTTAATAACGAAAGAAAATATTTAAATAAAACAATCTCATTAAAAGAAATTTATGATGTGATACAAATTATAAAAGTGGTAAAGCTCCAGGCTTAGATGGATTGACATTAGAAAATTAGACTTTTCATCCCCATAACATTTATAATGCATCATTCTTCTTTGTTAATATAAAACTCAAATTCCATTCTCAAGATATTAATTGATTATCCCTATGCATAAGCAAGGAGAAAGAAAAAAATTGTACATCTTCATATAGACCAATTTCCCTCCTCAAAGTTGATTATAAAACATTTGTATCTATATTGGTAATACATTTAAAAAACACAACAGAAATCACTATTAATAAAGACCAAAGTAAATTTACTGTTAATAGACTTAATTTTTGATGATATTAAAAGGGTGATTACAGTAACAGATTTAGCCAAAAAATTTAAAAGTGAATTACAGCCAAAAGAGTTGCTCTCAGTGTAAATCTGCCCTGATTCCAGAAGTGTAAGTGTCTTACCTCAGTTTAAGGTTTATCTATAAAAGTCTTACTGTGAAGACCAGATTTCAAAACAACTGTGCTGAGCCTGAACTCAGTGTAAGTGGTCATTGACACTGACAGCAAGCTTTTGGAATCAGGGCATTGGTGTTAATACATTTGGACAGTGACAGAGTATTTAATGCACTTAACTGGAATTATTTATTTCCAACTTTAAAAATCATTGGATTCCCTAAAGACTTTATTAACATTATTAACAGCGTATACTGATACTCTAAATCTTATATAAAAATAGGCCCTTTATCTCCAAAATATTCAACATAAATAGAAGAACCAAACATGACTGCCATTTATCTCCTTTAATGGTCACTTTAGTAATTGCTAACAGTATTAGACTAAATCAAAATATTAATGCTTTAGAACTGCTGAATATTTAATAATCTAAATTTCAACCTTTTGCAGATGACATTCTAGAAATGTTATGAAATATAAACGATTCTAATGATTGATTAAGGCTGGAAAACTACATTTCCTCAGTGATAGGCTTAGTCGTCCAATTCTATTGGTGCACACAATAATGAAATTAATGTATTTCAGCATATTTCATCCATGAAATGCAATAAGAAACACTGAAACCTTTATTTTAAATATGCACATTGACCCCTTTTTAAAATGAAAAACCACAGTTATAAATGTGTATAAAATTAAATAAAATACACAGGAATACAATTCAATGTGATATTGACTCAGTTATTAATAATAACTTCAAAGATCTTACTGAAGGTATCTTAATGTTAATAAAACAATGGATCAAACTATAGATTTCACTTTAAGCTAGATTCTTATTAAAATGATAATACTTCCAAAGGTCTTTATTTATTGCAGTCAACTTTCTTAATGTCATATGAAAAAGAAATTAAAAAAAAGTGAACAATATTTTGATATAATTTTTATGGCATCCTATTAAATCTAACATTTCACACAAAAGTAATTTTAGACCATGGGAATTTGGTGGAATTAATTTTCATTATTTATTTATTGTGAGCATATTATAGTTAATCCCACTGTATGCTAGCCAGTGGAAAACTAGACACAAACAAATTATTGTTGATATTTTTGGTGACACTATTTTATTAAGACCTAGACTTGTTACTAATGTATTTAAATGGCTGCTTAAACATTTTGAAGGTAAATAAATTAACTTAAAGTCTTCTATTATAATATTAACTCTAACATCCATTAGAAGTTATATTTCTAAATATTAAATGTTTTAAACTTGAAGTTTATCTTCCCTATAGCTCATTCTTCAGAAATCATAGACAGTTTTACTTGCAATGAGATGTAAATATTAAACAATATTAATATGTAATTAATATGTAATTGTGACATGATTATATGAATAAGGGATATGACATTTCCTTAGAGAAAGTTATAAAAGAAAAAAATTGTAAAAGTCAGACTAGAAAAATCAGAAAAAAAATGTTTGAAATGTTCTAGACACTAGTGGTTTAAATAATTTAATAAGCAATAAGAACAAAAATATAATTCCAAGATCAAGTGATCAAACTTTTTCTAGTTTGTATTAGAAAATATATACATAGAAATATGTACATAAAGTTTTATTAAACCTCATAAATTTCAAAATATAATAAAATGAATGCCACAATGTGTGGAGATGGGATAAAGCATTTAAAGCTCATTGGATAAATAATTTTGTTGATTCTAAGAATCTTAAAAGTCATAACTAATTCCTTTAAAGATCTATAGTCTGATAAATCTGATTTAGAGAGGGCCACACTGCTTATAAATGTTTCTCTCCATCATACAACAATAATCAAACAATATTCTATATTCTGGAGTTTGTCTTTGTTAGCATTTTTGAATATCATCCATATCCTCCATATTGTGTAGCCTGAATAGCTGCAAAGATAAGATAGTGGCACCCTGGATGGCTGTGGCTCCCGAATGTGCATTTCCTGTTTTATGTAGTTTTCTGTCTGTATGTCATCCATTTGTGAACGTTTTGTTGGCATGGCGCGTAGTGTCTGCAGCAGTGTACTTTTTCTGCTCAGTCAGGTGGATTTGTTTTGATTTTGGGATCGTTGGTTTTTCAGCGACTGTTGAGCTGACCATGCTCATTTTGGGCCTTCAGGGATGATGGTTGTATGTTGAGTGCAGGTATTGAAGCCTGGGGTGTGGATTTCTGGACTCTGTTGGGTCAAGCGACTGGTCCAGACTTGGATGTTGCTGGTGTTGTAGGATGGTACAATGGCAATGTTGGCAAGGATGGTGTGGATGGAGAAGATTGCTGTGACTATTGCAACGTATTCAAGCTTCAGGTAGAGGAGTGCTGGTAGTGGGATTGGAGTGAATCGGAGATGAAAGGACTTGGCCATGGAACATTTGTTGATGTTTGAGGATGGTGACAGTGTGGATGGTGTGGATGGTAGGATGGCTGCAGTCACTGCAATTGCCACTGGGATGGGCAGAGCATGATTATTGCAGCTTTGATGGCTTTGCATGACTTGAACTCTGTTGTTGCTGTTGTGTTGCTATTGTTGCTGTTATGTGTATATGTTTTTTAGGTGTACATTTGCACATGAACTTAGAGAAACAATTTTGTTTAGCTGTGCACTTGTGTACAGTCTGAATGACAATGGAGTTTTACTTTCAACTTTGAAAAATTCCCCTTCCTGCTGTACTTCCAGAATTGTTGCATATTTCAAGCATTATTTCAAGCAAGTGGTTGCTCCATTTATTTTTTCTTCATTTAATGTAGCCATCATAGCTTTACTTTTCCTAATGAGTAATTCTGAGTAATCCTTGACCAGCTTTATGAAGATCCATGCAAGTGGGATAGCTCTAAGTCTTTTTGCTTTCCTTATTATTTCATTTTTACAGCAAAGGAATAGAAACATGCCAACACATTCCTTAGTGTGCTTTCTGCCACTACTTGTTGTCTCACTCTTTGTGTCATCTCTCTGTTAGTGTCTCATAATTTTCTTGTATCATGAATTTCTCCTGTAATAGCTGCCTTTCAAAACAGTTCCAGTTCACTGTTTACCACACTCTCTTGCATTCCAGTTATCTTAATGTTACTCCTTCTTGAGCAATGTTAAAGTTCATCCATCCTTTTCCCTTGTCTTTTTTTATTATTTCTGTTAGTCCTTACATTGTCTGGGTCTGTTCCTGCAGATCAGTTTTATTTGATGCTTTATCATCCTCTATCTTGCACCTTTCTTTGTAGCCTTTCCATTTCTGGTTGTACTTGTTCTATTGTTTGTTTCAATTAGCTCACATCCTGATCTGCTGAGATTATCTTTTCAAAATACACAGTTGTTCCTTCTTTTTTGAAGTTATAAAAGCAGCCACCATTTTCTTCTTTTGTCTCTGCTCATTCATCTTTCATTCTTTTTTTTTTCTCCTTGGAAATGCAGAATTTTTTGCTTAGGCAGCCATCTTAGCTTGGCTCTCTAGCACCCTCTCAAAGACAAAGCTTAATAACATGGCTTTAGGTTCTGTAGCCATTAAATTGTCATTAATACTTAAGGATCCCATAACTAAATGAAATATGGGATTACTTGTAATAGGCAATTATGTAGCTTAAAGCTACCTAGACAATGTATAGTAGTTAAAGAATGTATTAACATATTATGTATACCAGGATTAAGAATAATGGAAGTCAGTAATTTAGTCAAATGATTTGTAGCTTTTGAGATTATATAACATTTATTTTACAAGTAGGAATAAATGACTTGTTGTATACCTCAATGAGCCATTTGACTCAATCTGTAATGAGAGCAGAAGTGTATTGTAGAAATAATATATAATAGAAATGGTTTACTCTGGGCCACGGTGGTGCAGCAGTTACCATTGCCACCTCACAGCAAGAGGTTCTCCGATTCGATCCTTGGCTGGGGTGCCTTCAGTGCAGAGTCTGCATGTCCTCCCTGTGGTCGCGTGGGTTTCTTCCAGGTGCTCCGGTTTCCTCCCACATCCCAAAGACATGCTGTAGGTGGATTGGACACTCTAAATTGGCCGTGAGTGTGTGTGTGTGTGTGTGCCTTCTGTGGAAGGTTGGGCGCCGGGCTGGCAATGCGACACCGTAAAACTCCACTGCCAATCATGAGCAAACGGGTGATCAGCTGTGGTGACCCCTAACCGGGAAAAAGCCGAAAGAAGAAGAAGAAAAGAAGAAATTGTTTACTCTGAGAAAATTCCATCACCAAGGTTAAATGATTACCAGTTTACTAAAGCAAAATATTTTAACAACTGGTTACAAAAGTTTGGTTTTGAAAAGGAAAGACAGTAATCACATTGTAGGAGAAGGCTTTTGACAGTGTTTCAAGGGACAGATTTAATTTCAGTTGCTGAAGAAACAACCTATTTTCTGAAAAGGTATAATAGAGTATGAATGTTTTTTAGAGACAAAAGTAAACTCAGTATTAAACATGTTAAAGCAATTAAACCTGATAACTCTGTAACTGCTTATTTCACAAATGCCAGACATTTTGCCAATAAAACAGACAATGAAACTTCCTGATTGTAAAATAGTGTTAAACTTTTGGTAATCACCGTGACCAGGGATATGTCATTTATTTCTACTTTTCCCACTAGTGTTGCATGTCGAAGCATATATATGGTACCAAGACAGGAACTTTAGTATAGCTTACCATAGCACAGAACTTTTAAATACCTGTCTGATCTACTGCACTTTCTGGATTAAGCCAATGAGTTTTAATATCAAGTGCAAAATATATCGGCTGATGATAATTGATAGTTATAGGTGAGAGGTTCCACGATTACTAAATGACAAGACCATCAAATCCACTGGCATTGTCAAGTATCTTAATGGGACTAATGTTTATGGCTCTGATTAAAGTGTTCCCTTAAATAATAACTCCTTTATATCTGCTTCATCTTCATATTGTCTTTAACTGAACACCACACAGAATGAAAACACTAAAAGTTGAGAGTGGCATAGACTCGTAGAATGAATAGAAGAGTAATTTAAAGTGAGGATACAGAAAACAGTATCGATAAAGCATATGTATAGAAAACATATGGTTATCTGTGATATACACAGTCCATTGCCAGCAATTTCTGTGGAAAAAATGCACATAAAATGTCAAATGCATATACAACAAAACAGCACTGTGTATAATAATTCAACATACTTCACCTTTATTTCAGGAAAACTGCGAATACAATTACAGATAGTTTTATCCCATGGTTTATGAATGTGAAAGAGCTCAATAAAAATTAAAAATGGAATTTAATACAACTACAGTAATAATAGGGACTGTTATATTCTGTCCGGTTCTTGTTCTTCTTTTGGCTTTTCCTGGTTGGGGGTCGCCACAGTGGAACACCGATCCGCTAATGATTGGCAGTAGATTTTTACGGTGCTGAGGTGCCAGCTCGATGCCCAACCTTCAACGAAGGCACGCCTAGTCACATGTGTCTTTTGAATGCCACTCGACTGTGGGGAGGACATGCAGACTCCACACAGAAGGCGCTCCAGCCGAGAATCGAACGGGAGAACCTCTTGCTGTGAGGAGGCAACATCCAGTAAACTTTGAAATCTGAAATGCTTTAAGCACATTCCCTAGTACTAAATGCTATGAAGAAAACAGAACACTGATAAGCCTGCACTCAGTTTAAACACAACCCTAACAATATGATAACAGCTTGTACCACAGTATGCTATTCTGATGAGTCACTTATTTATACATATTGGTTGATCACTTATGGTATAATGTGGCAATAAATAAGGATATGAGCATCTATATTTTATTAAGAGCAAATTCTGGCATGCAAAACATAAACTAATCTGTCAGCACAACACTAGTCACCTGACATGCAATACTGCCTATCATGTATCAAAATGCGACTTTTTTGTACACAAGAATTTCCAACAGCACCAGAACATGCAGTCATCTACTGCACTATGTACTAAGCTCAGATGTGTAAAAATCAAATCAAATAAAATAAAGGCAACAAAAATTCACAGATAGAACAGAGCTGCTATGTCTGATCAGACAGTGTTATCAGGCTATACAGTCTACAATATATACACTTAAAAGCAACTAATTGCAATAACAATGGCTTAAATGTCTGGTGCCAGGACAAGTAATCATTCGCTATACAAAACCACAACTGAGTACAGTAGTGTAAAAAAAAAGAAATAAAATAAAGACAGCACAGCACTCAGTGAGATTGCAGAGCTGCAGACCTGGTATAAAAGCCCGATATAACATTGATAATGCCATAATTACAAAACTGCAGCTATGGTCCATGGAATTACACTGGGGACCTCATGGAACAAAAATAGACAAAAATTATGTATTCCAAAAAAAAGTATGGACTTTCCTCTTTCACAACATCTCAATAGAATAATGCAGTCAGGATACACCACAAAATGTTGAGAACCAAGTACATTGCATAACTAAATGGCAGAAATATCTGCCCAAGCAACAACTTTCTCAGAAACACAGAAAGCCACAGTTACATGTCAGTGAACATGAGAGGAAAAACTTTTTCTCATGTTTGGGTCTTTTGGCTGCAGATGCACCATGTGTAGAGCAACAATAACTCTCAACACTGAAATGTAAGAGTCAGGGAAAAGGCAAAAGCATATGGAGGGTAAAGACTTCCGAAACCATTCCAAAACCATTTAGTGGAGTGCATTAATGCACCGATCTGCTAATAAAATGCATGCTGTGCCAGTGGTATAGCATTTGAAACATTCTACTTTCTTTTTTTCACTAACGTATGAATCTGAGCAAGTCACTTAATCTAGACACTGATACCAGATTGCTCTGATAAAGAAAATGGTGGAACTGAAGATTTTTCCTGTGCCCCCACTGAAAGGCCATTTGTCCATTTCAGTTATTTATTTGTTTAACATTTGTTTACCGGGAAAGTCCGACTTGGAATGAAGTCAATTTTCATTGGAGGCCCAGGGAGAAATGCTCCAGATGTATGTTTTTGAAATACAACTAATACAAGTAAATAAATAACTAAGCAACATTGCTATAAAGGGATACCTGGCCAGGGCAGATATCATTTAACCCCATAGAGCCAGTATCAGGGACAAAGGCAAAAATAATTAAGTGGGACCAATGCCCAACATAAGCAGATTCTAAATATAGCTTTTAGTGACTTTAAACATTATCTAGAACAACAGATTTTGTAGTAGCATGCATTTTCTGAAAGATATGACTTTCAGAACTCAAATATCTCTCACAATTTTGTAAATATAATCCACAATGATTTGCCATATTAGCGCAAAAGTTATGAGAGACAGTCTAAAACCTAAGGCAAGAATCTTGGCATTCTGTAAAATTCTGTGCAGCTCAGACGTATGCAGGAACAGAAGCTGTTGGTGGGGCATGATTAGTGGTATGTGGGAATGCAGTTCTGGCTTCATAAATGAATAATAGTAATCCATTTGTGGTCATGTTTGAAGCACCTGATAGTTTATTATGGGGTGATAACTGTAGCAAGCTGATAGTTACTTTATTCTAAAAAGGACAGCATTTTTATTTAATTATTTATTGTCTTACAATTGTACATGTTTTTTTTTTTTTTAATTTTCATTTCCTGTGATCATCAATGTATAGTTAACTGTGGTGGGGCATTGCTAAATTGGTGAGCTTTACCAGCTGCAAGATAAACTAGCAAGGCATCCACAATTATGTGTTTGTGCATACAGTAGCATAGCCCCAAAGTTTATGCTGTTGTCAGCTATTCCAGCTTGTGGCACATAGTGCTGATATTCTGTATTCTACTCACCACATAAGCCACTAGCTGCTGCCTGTGGTTCACTTCCACCAATCTCCCTCTGCTATTGGTGTGCAGGTCTGTGAAACACAATACTGCACTGCAGAGGAAGTCTGGGCTAACTATGAATGTCAGGCATGAAGCTGCTTGAGGAGGATGGAGGATTTTGCCTGAAATGGGCCAGCAGTCAGGTAACTGTAACTTCAGCTCCTGGACTGTTGTCTTTAGGACCCATCAGCCATTTGTGCTTGGTGACTGGAAGTTGTAGTATTCTGAAATGCAGGGATTTGTAGGTGAACTATGCAGCCAAGATATATCAGATCTTTTTGGATTTCCAATCTGATCTGCAGTAGGTACAGTAAGTGATTTTAAAGAATAAACCTAGTAATAATGAAAACCTATGTAAAGTTGATTTCCAGAATTTGAACTTTTAAGTTTCATTATGACCTAATGGTGCTGGTAGCTATCAGAGATTGTAATATAATAATAGTGCAATTAAATTTATTTCTTGTTCATTTTCTATGATTTTACATTTTGTTATGTTTTTATGTAATAAAAAATTATGTGCTTACATTTTCTTTAATTAATGCCTTTTTATAATTCATGCTGACTTGTTTCTATTTCTCTGGACTGAACAAAATCACAGCAGATAGTTTCCCGAACTACAGCTCAATGACACACTTATGAATAGTAATACACAGTCACAGTACCTTAAAAAATGCAGTTTATTTTCTACAGACAGTGCATGCTTCATTGATGAAGGCTCTCAGAGAGCCAGAGTTTAGTAAATCCAAACTATGACTGCTGGAAAAAGTCAATTTATTTTGTAGCACAGACCACAAGTTCAAGACCAGTTTCAGCAGCCAGTTTCATCTGCTGTAGTTTGTACTTCTGGTAGTTTGGTTCCTGCAGATTACAAGACTGCAGCAAATTTGCACACCGATGGGATGCATTGTATGTGACACAGATGAATGGTAGGTGAGGTTGAGGTCTGTTGGGTTTTTTATATGCAAGGGAGTTGGTGCAAGTATATGTAGTCCATAAGAGTTTTTTATGTTTTTATGATTAATAGAGTTAGAAGACTTTGTATTCCACATGTTTTCTAACATAAATCACCAATTCAAAACAATGTATCACAGTAAAAAAATACATATTAATAAATACATGTGAGAAATATCCTAGATGTCTAACATAATGCTGACAAAGCTAAAAAGCATGGGTTTATTTAATGCTCCAATACAAGAGAATTCAGAAATTCACAGTAGAGGCAACATTAATTTTAATCAACAATGTAAAATGATTTCCTACACCTGCAGTCAGGCTTGCCTCTTTTTCTGTTGTAAACAAGGACAATTCACAACCCCTGAGTAATCAACTACTGAAAACTATAATTTATGTGTTATTTTGAACTTGTACAGTACAATAAAATGCACAATTAAACATGCCACATAAGAAAATATAACAGGAACAGACACTGTGAAAAAGCTGTAATTAGCTTAGAAAAAGTAATTTTTTTCATATTGAAAATCCACGAAAGATGAATTCTTTCTAGAGCTGTATTGAATTAAGAACAATGAACTTGCTTGCTTAAATGGAAATGGGGGAAGAGGTTGTAGTCTATGTATCTTTTTAAATGAATGAAACTATACATTAGCTGTTTTGGTAATATATTGCTGTTTGAAAATGAAGATATTTCCATTCCTTGTCTGTGCAAACCTCTTCAGTGTGTAAAGTCATTGCAAATCACATACTGGGATGCCTTATTTGGAAAGTAACTTGTTGGACCCTCAGAAGTATTTAAATGGAAATAAGAAAGCATCTTCTAAAATTCAAACTGAAATCCTTTCTAATGTCATATAAAAAAGAGAAACAATTCATGTCCGTTATTGTTTTACCTGCTTGAGTTTCAGTGGATGGATTCTCTTGCTGGAGAATACACAAGCTGACAAAACTCAGTTGTATTAAACTGCCTATAATGACTTTGAACAATGTTATTCTTCAATCCAAAAGCTATGGACAGGGCACTGTACATGTTTAGTTATACTGAGTTAAGAACTAGTTTAGCTGATAGTGCTTGTTGCATATCACCTGCCTATTCACAAGTTTTATTATATATTCCGTGTGCAAGAATATTTCTGCTTACACATTTATTTTTCCAATGCTTTATTATATTTTATTCTAAGTAAAGAATTGTATTTTGGATTGTAAATGATTGTCTTGTTGATTTATTTGTTTATTAGCTTAAGTGTATAAGTGTTAAGCAGATGTACAACTAAGAGTGGACATCTACCCTTCAAAGTGGGGATGCCCCAGTTACTGCTACTGTTATTCAAAGGTTAACTTACAGTAATGATAAGCAGTAACTTGTGGTCTTGGTTTGAGAAAGCAGTTTGATTGATTGAATCATACCATACAATGGGAGAAGAAACTGATTCTGGAGAGTTATTCATCTGAAAAAAATAGAGAGACAGCATTTGTGTGTGTATATGTATATGTGTGCTTGTATGTGCCTGTATAGTTTAGGGGCACATTTTAATTACTGTCAGTAAGACTGCACAAGAAAGCACTAGGCTCAGCAGAAGGGAGGTGAAATGCTGAGGATACAGTTATTATGACTCACATCTATAACTTTATTGTGTAATGCTTACATAGGTGAGGCAGGTGTTGGCTATCATCTAGGCAGCAGAGTACATTTACTGTACATCCTTAAGGCCAATCAGACCTCACATACATTATGCGAATTATAAAAGTCTGGCTTGAGAGATGGTACCTCTGCTCATATCACAAAGTTGGTGTAAGCAGTGTGGATTTATAGCCTGTATAATCACAAATTTGTAGTGGCAGTGATGGATTTCAGATCATGTGATATTGTATGTTGCTCATATAACTTTAGAGGCAGCTGTGGTGTTGTTGCTTATCTCTAGGTACTTGTGAGAGAAACTTCAAGCCACAGCCCACAATATTGGACTTATAGTCTGCAAAAAAGCCTTTATAGCAGAAAGTGTGTTTCCTTGGAGTCACATGCTAAATATACAGCAGTATATCTTACCAAGCGGTTATTTTGTCTTAGAATAATTAGAAAAAATAAGCTGAAATGATGTCTGTGGTGTATGTGAGAAGGTTAGTATTACAATTGATGTAGAGTGCAAAATGCAGGTAATTTTGAATGTCAGTATTTCCAAGAGGAGCATTATGGCAATGCTGTGTGTAGTTGCAATGCAGCCCACTGAAAATGATGACAATATGAAAGCAAATGTGAGTGCAGAGCATGCAGCTAAGTACCCAGGTGGAATTAGAGTTGAAGTGAGGTGGGGTGGTAGGGCTGCAGTATATCTAAAGTAACATGTTGACCATATTTTCTTCACTTTAGATCACATCAGCGTAATCAGTTAAGAGTTATATATCCTTGCAAGAATTTGTCTTCTCAATTTATTGTGGAACTATTATTTTGTGGACTTTGAGCATTAAGCTTTACACACAACTTACTTTTCATTCATGATTTTTGTTCAAGCCTTCATTAGAATAAAATGGATATACCTCAGAGCATCTAGAACTCTATATGACTTCAGGCTCCAAACCCCTGGCTTAATTCAGTTACTTCCTCTAAACTTATAATAGAGGAGTACTGGCCCCTTAGGCTGTGTTAAAAGCATGAGCAGGAGTTCTACAGTGGAGTTGCAGGCAAACTAGTGTTCAACAGGTGACCCCCATAGAGTTCTCTGTCAAGGGTTCCATTTTTTCCTCTGGTTGGCCTTGTTGATTACAGGTAAGTTACCTGAGGTATACATATTTAGAAAAGTGCTATAATGAGTGAGTACATATTGAAGCTGTCTGCAGAAGAAAGTGAATTACCCCATCTGTTGTTTGATCACAGGTAATGGTCATTAACCTGCCGTAATAGAGCCTCACTACATTCAGGTTAGCTCCACCCATTGAGTTTTAAGGTTCTTCCTGCATCGCCTCTTCTTTGAAGTCATCAGCCACCTCTGCTGGTGAGTTGTCTTTAACCTGTATTTACTCTAGGTTATCACAAGCTCCTGTAGTTTAGGTAAATTAACAAGTGCTAAGTAAGATACTGCATCAAACGTAACAACTGTTCAACCTTCGGTTGCTGCAGAATATAAGTTCCAAGGGCATCTTTTAAGTTGCCATTGGCCAGTATTTTTATGAATTGAAAAGGAAGGCATGGAGACAAACAAGTGGCAGTGTTTAATGATCCTAGCAGATGTTCTAATAGGCAGTGACTTTACTTAAATCAGACAGTACTTTGTGTGCATGGAATTATAAGCAGCCAGATATGAAAACAATCATGTGGAGAAGATGGAGAGAAGGAACAAAGTGTTTGCTCATACATTCAACAGAGGCTGGTTTTGTGGTCACTTTAGGGTGATATGTAGTTATAGAAACCCTAAACATAAACCACAGATGTCAGAAGGTACTAGATGTTTTCTGGAAGGATTATTTTAGAGGTAGAATTGATTAGTAGCAGTGTGCTAACAACTCAATACAAATGTTCCAAAACATAAACATAAAATATGCAAATCAAGAAATACTATCTTTGCAATCTTTAAAGTGTTGCTGTTTTGATTAGTGACTTCCAAAGTTTTAGATGTTAGAGTTTGAATAATTGCAAGTTGTTTAAATAAGATGCAATTATTCATAGTGGGCCACAGAAAGCTTGAAATTGAGTTAAAATTATCAGAAAACACTGGAGATTTTTATTAGAAGAGACACTGTGAAGGATCACAAAAAATAATTGGCTAGGTGTAACTCTGAGATTCCACATTAAAGAACTTAAGGTAGGAGCCAATGCATCTAATTACTCACAAGAACAGAGGGTTATCTGTCTACCAGGACAAGGTGTTGTTATCTAGAAAATTAACAGCTAAGTTGGGGAGCAGAGGGCAATGTGGTGCAACAGCTGCTTGTCCCAAGGGACTTTAGAAAGAAACTTCATGCCGCAGCCCATAGTATTCTTTTTTTCTGGCCACAACCCTCATTTCTTAAGGATTTCTCAGCCAAGTTCACTTGAGTATAAGAAGGTAAAGAGAATCATGAAAAGATGTAACAAGCAGCTTTGAAAAGGGTATTGAACTTGCAGAATGAAAATATAGTAAAACTGATCTAAATCATACTAAATGTGTACTCAATTAAGAACAATGTAAACAATTATTGAGAAAATAATAGTAAATGAAATCACAACATACTGTATTTTAGTAAATATTTCATATTTAAAGAAATGTGTGTTAACTATGAATTTTATATATTTGGAATGTATTACCATTTAAAACTGAAATTATTTCTTGACTATGCCTAATGCTTATATTGGAAGATGTTGCACTAGGTCTCATTATGATGTCTTATTTGGAAAGTAACTTGTTGGCACACTCCCCAAAGATGTATGCAACTCTGACAACTAGAAAAGAATGTCTGAAACTCATAATGGAGCCACGAGAAATAATTTCTGGAGACCATAAAAGACTAATAATTCAATTCAGTTACTGCTTTGCCTGTTATGAGTTATTTACTGGATTTTCCTGATGAGCACGCACAAGTGGACAGAGCTCTAGTGCATTTTGCTGCCTCACAAGAGTCTGAGAAAGTATGAGTTTGATCTTGAATGTCAGAGGCAGTCACGTCACAGTATGTCTTGAGTTAAACTGTTTTGGTTACTTTTATATGTATTTTTATGTTGTGATTACCATAGTTCTCATGTTAAAGTTGTAAGTTAGTAGGTATTAGGTAATGATTTTCATATACATGCTATGCATCACAGTTAATTAAAAGAACTTGCTTATTTTGGTAAGCATCTTATTTACATTGTGATTTCACTACATCATTGTCACATGTAATTTTCAATGTGAGATATTACACCTCAAGAACTTCTTGTCAGCTTGTCTTTCTCAGAAATGCAAAACTCTCAGTAATACATTTAACTTGAAAATTAAGTCTACACATTAATATTCATAGTGAGGCACTGTGGGTTCCTTCTTTTAAGATATCATGACAGGTATTTTCAATGCTGAGAAAAAAAAATCTGGGGGCATCCTTATCAGTAAAATAAAATAAAATGGTAAAACATGACACCTCTTGCATCACAAATGGTATAATTTGGTATTACATATGGTAAAGAGGTTATATCCAGCTCCAAAGGTTTGTTCCTTACATTGGTTTAGAAACTGACCAATACATTTTAAAGTAGTCAGGATTTAGTTTAGCTGATATATCGTATTTCCAAGAATTCAAGTGAAATACTGAAGTGTAAAGATGCCAATAACCAAATATTCACTTCAGTTGCTGCTCCAGTACCAATAAAGAACTCCCAGTCAATCAAATTTAACACTTTAATATCCAATAAAATATACAAGCTTAAAGGAATTAGCGCTTTCATTTCTAACACACCAGAAACTTTTTCAGAATCACCTGACATTGAATCTAAAGCCATTTAAATGCACCCAGCACCTCTCTCATCAGCTGTTACATAAAAACCATACTACATTTTTAAAAAGAAAACGTCAACTTCAAAATATGTTTAAAAATTCAAAATTTTCCCATTATAATATTTTACATATATGCACATATAACACGTATACATATGTATAAAAAACTTAGAAAACACTTAAAAACACTTAAAGAAACTGATTGTTGTTCTATATTAATGTTAGTATCTGTTTGCTCTTAACTTAAGAGCTGGGGCTACTGGTCATTCAATCAGGGGACACAGGCATCAAGTTGTAATTGCCAAATAAGTTCTCTAAATTTTAGTTTAGATTCACCTTCCATATCTTGTTGAGTAAATTTACTCTATAACCCCAAACTTATAGTCTCCTTGGGGACACTGTGGGCAGTGTTTATAAAGGGCATTGGTTTCCTTTTTCTGGTTTATATCATATGTATGCTCGCACACCCTCTGCCTCAATGTGCATTCGGTCTTCCCCACATAGTAGGAACCACATACCTTACAATGGGTTAAATAAATCACCCCTTTGGTATGACAGTTGAAATACCCCTGTGGGTAAAAAGTGACTTTTGAGGAATCCAAAGTAATTGTGCTTTGGTTATACATAAATGAGCATTGACCACACATACCACATTTATATGTTCCTAACATTGTGGCCACAGATTTTGTATTTCCCCTTTCAAAAATATCCTTTAGATTGAGGTTTCTCCTGAACAAAAAATGTAGTGGTCTAGAAAATACCCTGAGTTTGTTGGTCATAATAGAAAACATCTTCCAGATTTTTGTGACAATGTTTTGAATCTCCTTAGTATCTTGGTTGTATGTCAACACTAAATATAAACCATCTGTGTCACTTTTAACTGATCATTGGTCCTTGTTTCTGTTGTTATTGTTACTTTCATAGTTTAATAGAGGTATATATTTATTTCCCCATCCCCTTAGAACTTCTTCTTTGATAGTTTTAACCATGTTATTAGGGTATCCCCTCTCACAAAACATTCCTTCAATATAATCCAGTTCTTTCACCAAGTCATCTTTATTAGAAGTCATGCTGTATCAGCCTGTATCATTTGTCCTTTCACTATATTTTTCTTTTGTTTGTAAGGATGGTTACTTTCATAATAAAGATATTAAATTTGAGAAACATTCCTTTCTATATAGTTTTCAGATATATTTCCCATTAGTATTGTCCTTCATAATAGTCACATCTAAATAATGTACTTCGATTTCTCTGGTTTCATGTGTGAACTTCAAAAATTCTGTGGTGTTATTTATGTTTTCTATGAAGCCTTCTATATTTTGTGTGGACCCATTCCACAAAATAAAAAATATCGTCCAAAAATCTGAAGTAAATCCTGATGTAATCTTTGTATTATGACTCAAAAATAAAATATTTCCCCAGTGTAATACGAGAATATTTGCAAATATGGGTGCGCATGCCGCACCCATAGCAATCCCATCCATTTGATGGTATAACTCACCCTGAAAATATATGAAATTGTTTTAATACCAATTCCATGCTTTCTAGGATAGTCCTAAAATCTGAGTGTTGCAAAAATTCAGACTCCAGTAACATTTCTTCAAACCATTGCAAGTGAAATACTGAAGTGTAAAGACACCAATAGCCAAATATTCACTTCATTTGCTGCTCCAGTACCAATAAAGGACTCCCAGTTGATCAAATTCAACACTTTAATATCCAATAAAATATACAAGCTTAAAGGATTTAGAGCTTTCATTTCTAACACACCAGAAACTTCTTCAGAATCACCTGACATTGAATCTAAAGTAATTTAAATATACCCAACATCTCTCTGATTGGCTGTTACATAAAAAACATGCTAAATATTTAAAAAAGAAGAAAGCCCCCCCCCCACCCATTGTATCATCTGCTGGGTCAAAAACACATCCTCTAGCTATATACATTGACAAAAAGTTGAAACCTTTTTTATGATTTATACCCCCACATACTAAAAGATTCATGGGATTTTTTGTACAAGAGAGGACAAGTAGAATGTAAAAATGATTTTTTGTTTATAACCGTCGATGTCAAGGACCTCTTTTCAGTTATTCCTCATGCTAGATGAATGCACTATATTTTGTGTGGACCCATTCCACAAAATAAAAAATATCGTTAATTACACATTTTAGGTGTACTTGATTCTATTTTCCATACCTTCAGGAAAAAGTAAATAAAAAGTATCATAGCCCCTTGGATTTCAGCAGAAATCAAACAACTAATGTCTTCTAGAGATGAGGCCTGTAAACAACGGCAAACCTAACAAACCATACAAGCCAGACAAAACTATATCACACTTAGAAAACAAGTTAGAAATCAAATTAAATCATCACAACAGAAATACTGTCATACATTTCTCAGCAACTGACCAAAAAAACACTACCAGTTCTGCATAAACAAACTACTTAAACCAGGTAAACAATCCACTCCTAACCCCTCCCTAACATATCAGACTTTGACATTGTCTCCATCTTCAACTCTCACATCATTAACTAAGTTACCACTCTCCCCCAGATTCAGCAAGCTCTGCATGGAGTTCCTGAATAGTGCAAGAGCTGCTACAAGCAATATGGCCAATGAGCGATCCAAAAATGAGTCCCCAAGACGTGCATGAACACGCCTACACTATTCCTGCATGGACACCACTGCTATATGCTAATTACTTCATCTGCTGGTGAAAACTATGCAAATGAGGTGAATTAGTATTGAAGAAGCAGGCAGGCATCTGTGCAGGCATAGTGTAACCTGCAGAAATCTATTTGGTTACTAACCAAATACATTTCTGCAAATTACAAAACAGAGGCATGACAGCTGGAAAGAAAGCATGTATTCAATGTAGTAGACATGCCAATGGCCAAATATATGGCCATTGGCATGAAAAACAGTTGCAATTTTATAAAAACAAGTTTTTTTTTTGGCCAATCTCGACCGTTTAGGGCAGTGGTGCACAAACGGGATTGCCACAAAAATAAGAAAAAAAAGGGAAAATAAGCTTTTATACCCAAATCAGCATTTTGCTATAATAGTCAATGGCATACATAAGACAACAATACCAGGGAATAGTGGTTGCTAAGGGGGAAGGCTCAGTGTGAGTGTGGTTGTGATGACCATGCCCTGGCCCAGCAATCAAGGAGTGTCAATCCTCACCACTAACATCAGGGAGGTCATCTCATATATGAGGAAAAGATAACAAATACACACAGTAAAGTGCAATTTCCCTTATGTGCACACAGAGATAACAGTCAGTCTGGGGCTGGTTGCTCCCTTGCTCTCCAGGTCCCCAATAATACTCCCCACTGGCACAGCTATAGGGTCCAGATCTCAGCCTAGCTGGTAAGCTAACCTCCAGTACCCTCTCTGTCCCACCAGTGCTTCATGTCCCTGCCCAGGTAGCTGCCACACCACACACACTTTAAGATAAGTATTTATACAACTTCACAGACACTCCTGGGAAAGGCTGACACAGATTCTCCAGCTGTGCCCCTTTACCCAGATTATATGGTAGTAATTTCTGCCACCACCAGCTAATACTTATCAGCTACCCAAAGGCCCTTAAAAGGGTGTCGAAATATTACTGTGCAATATTATTATCCAATTGGTAATGTGACTATTCAGTCTAAGGCTTATTAGAGTGGCTTATTACAATAAACAAAAAAACTAGACTCAAACAACATTTGTCACTTAACTGGCTATGTCAATGTATCAAGCCTGGCTAACTCTCTCTAGAATGTGTAAAAAATCTGTTAACCAGTTTACTGTGTAATTTAATTTAATCCTGACTTCTGCTCAGGATTAACTCTAACCTGTGGAACTTGTTTAACTTGCTTACTTATGTAATCTCTGTAAATAGTCTGTTTGTAATATGTAATGCTGGTATTATGTAATGCTGTATCTGCTTACCCTTGGAGCTTTTCTCCCCGGGCCTAAGTTGAAAATGGACATGCATCCAGTCAGACTATCCCAGTCAACAAATGTAAAATAAAAAATAAAAATAAATAAAATAAAATATGTAATGTACTTTAGAGCTTACTCATCTCTACACAAACCAGCCACAGGTAAAAGGTTTTTAAAATATTTAATAATAAATAATTAAAACACAAGACAATACTACAAAACCACAGATACATCTAAGAGTTCAGAGATCACACAGAAACTTAAAACAATACAGTAGGAAAGTTCAGATATAACAGAAAAACACTTGGCTAACTTTCTTCTAAGTTCCTAGCTATTACTACAAGAAAACATATTTCTACGACACTACTTACATAAGACAACAGGCAGAGTGTTGATAAGTTAGATATCAAGATTAAAATGCTCACAGTCTCTCACTGAACAACAGTTTTTAAACTCACTAACAAACATCTTTCCTAGACCCTTCCAAATTGCATCATTTTGACACTTAGGTTTTCCCAGTATACACGTTAGATCATTTTGACACTTAGTCTGGAGGTCCCAGGCCAACAAACTGCATTATTTAGCAATCTAAGACCTGCTCAGGAAGCTACAACAATAAAAGACATTTCACATGTACACTCTAACAATTATTCCTTAAGTTAAGACAATAGAAAGAATGTGTTCAGCCAGCTGTTTCGACACCACTATTTAGATAATTTTACTTCCAAGAACATTTGAAATGCTTGGCTTAGTTTTCCTTACAGCAGATGGCAATGTTTCAATAATCTTGAAGTTCACATTTTACAGTGTTTTCTTTCATTTAAGAACACAAGCCTGTATTTTAAATTTATATATACAAATGATAGAATTATGTATCAAATTCTATTTGACTAGGCTGGCAGCCTTCACCCATCTTTCCCTATCTTCACAGTGGTAACTATGAATTAGTATTCTGGTTTATGTAAATGAGGTTATTGATACTAAATCACAGATTTCCTTTCAGTGATAGCTTGCACCCAACCATGTAGGTTTAGCAACACCACTGTATAAGTCTAAGAGTTGGATGACCTCATAAGGGGGAATGTCATGCATGCTGTATGTTATTGGAACTGTGTGGCCTGTGTTTGCCCTTAGCTAAGCAAAGCTAAGGAAGGGGGTGTGTCTGATGTGCACACCCCACACCATATTTTAAACAAACAAAAAAAAACAGGAAATACCAGCTCTATTCACATCTGGACACTGGGTATGCGCGGCGTGTGTCGGGGCTTAAACAGGAAGGCAATGGGAAGGGAAAACAGCAGTAGGAAGGCAATCAAGGAGAACTAGCATAGCTGGCAGGTGAAATGTATCAGAATCAGCCAATTACACAGGCAGCAGCCCAGCACACTACTATAAATTATGCAAACACCTTTCAGTCTGTTTTTTCCCACAAACTCTACACCACTGGTGTATACAGATGGGGAAATTTTACCTGACAAAACTAACAAAATGTTAGGGGCTGCTGTTGCTCTCAAACATCAATATGTGCAAGAGGCTGAGGGTGGTGATGATATGAATGCTGATGATCATCCCACAGTGAGGAGGAGGAGAAGAGTGAACAGACCCAGGGTAACCTACTAGGGGCTACATGAGCTGGAGATAGTGGAGCACTATAGGGTGGACAGGGACATTCTACAGCAAATTGTTGAGCTGTGCCAGCCCCGCCTCATTCACAGAACCAACAGAGGGAAACCCATCCCAGTGGATACCAAGGTATGTGTAGGCTTAAGAATACTAGCCACAGGTACCTTCCAAAGGGCAACTAGGGATATCATCAGGATCTCACAGGCATCAGCAACCAGGGTACTCCACCACTTCTTGGATGCCATGTCATCACATGCCGGTGAGCACATATATTTCCTCAAAACCCATGAGGCATTGACCAGCAATATCCATCTCTTGCACCAAATAGAATACCCTAAGTTAGTAGGTGCTGTAGACTGCACGCACATACACGTCAACCACCTGTTCCTCTCCATCAACTACCAGGTCATGTGCAATGCCCAGGGCATTATCTTGAATGTGTGTGCTGGCAGCCCTGGAAGCTATCATGACTCCCACATCTTAGCCTATGACACAGCTGTACCAGTCATTTGCCAGTGGGAACATCCTTATGGCCACCTAGTGCGGGATGTTGGCTACGCACTGGAGCTGTGGCTGATGACACTCCTCAAAAATGCACACACACCTTAACAAGAACTCCATAATGAGGTACACGCAGAAACCAGAATCATAATAGAGCATGTGTTTGGGAAGCTCAAGTCAAGGTTCCACTGCCTGGACATATCCGGTGGAGCCGTGCTGTACTCTCCAGCTACATGTACACAAATGTTCATAGTATGTGCCATTCTACACAATATGATTCTGAGGAAACAGCTGCAGCAGGAACAGCACAGGGCAAAGCTACACAGCCCCCCACCATTGCCAATGCCATCATAGGCACAGAGTGACTCGGAGGAGGAACTACATGAGCCTGCCCATGTAGGCAGGAGGAGGCATGACCAGTATGCCCAGCCCATGGCAAAGATGCAACATATAACACATAAATTGACATGGTAGGGACCCAGGGAATGGAACCTCTGTTTGACTCGCACATACAATAAAAGGGATGCCAAACATGACATTACCTGTGCTTTACCATGTATAGGGAGTGCACTATGTGCATCTGACATAGTCAACCCTCCGGCACCTTCCTCAATACTGGCCCAGCCACAAGGTAAGTCAGTCTTCCTATCTATTACTGAATGGAGTAGTATGTTCTGATAGTTGTATCTGTGGTATGGATGTGAGTATGCAAGGGAAACGGGTGGCTGAATGGGATGGCAGCAGATAGTGGACACCTATATGGAGATCATGAAATCCAAAACAAATACTGATGTCAACATACTAGGCAGTACTAGACAAGGTGGCAAATCCCACTTCAGTACATGTGGTAGCCCAAATGTGTGTTCATAGGACACACATTTGCATGTCAGTGAGGCTCACATACCCACCACCAGCCTCAGCCTACAGGACAGGTGTAGATGACCATAAAGAAAGGCTGGGCTAAGGCCTCCAATTGATAACAATGGTGAACAGCCCCCCTCCAGACCTACCTAGACAGACTGCAACAGGTCTGACAGTTGTATGTTAGTTCTGAAGGGTAAGAAGTCTGAAACTGAAATGTAGGTCAATAAAACTGAAGATCTGTACTCTACTGATATACCTCCAGTATGCATGATAGGTCAGAACACGATATGAAATGGAAGCCAACCCCATACCTGAAATACCAGTACAGTCATAGCAAATGTTTAAAGTCATCAGGTGTGCCCCCCTCTACAATCCTATGCAGAAATGCAGTAACATGTAAGTGTGAGGAGTAATATCAGTGGAGCACAGATTACTCGAGCTGGCCCAATCTACAGGATAGATTGTTACATGTGTACAATATGCAGGGGGTCTGTGTGTTAGGTTGTTATGTGTTCAATATTGTCTGGAAGTGGTCAGCATGTAGGCGTGGAGGGTTGTGTCTCAGTGGCCTATGGGCAGTACTGTGGTTGACAGGGCCATGTTCCAACAACTGCAGTGCCAACCACAATGCTTCTCAGCAATACTCATGTCAGCAGTCATCCATACTCACTGTCCAGATGTCAATATCTGTCAACATCTGAAAGATGGACATGCCATGAATGTGAGCCCATACATCCACACAGTACACAGGTGGAAGTACCCTAGACAGAGTGCATAAAATGTAACTCTCAACTGCACACAACTTTGGAATTCTACATACAGGTTAGCAGCACATTAGTTGTCCAAATAGTATGGAATACTGATGTAGTCTGGCCAATCACTGGCAGACCACAAAAGGCACAGTTATGAAGTAATGAGAGACTGCCTATGTCCCCGCACAAGGCAGTATAATGGGAATGTCCCAGGTATATCTGTGAATCAGCTGCAAGTATCTTCCATATCCCACATGCACTCAGCTCACCCCATCATGAGCCACAGGTTTATCACAGGTCATGTCCTTGCTGTTGGGAATGAGTACAGTATAACCCCACTTCTGTATGGGAATACCCACAGAATGCAGCATGCTGAAGAGGTGTCCTATGCAGGTGTGTCCCTAGCTGTAAGCAATATCCTGCCTGTATCTAGATGAATGGATCAGTATGGACAGGAACTATTGTCATTAACACCTCACACACTAACCCTGTTACCCCAGGGGAATCCACTGGCTCACAGCCTGAGAATGTAGAAGTGACAGAATGCACTGGCCCACTACAGCTCCCCTGCATCACTACGAAATGTCCTACAGTCCTCTGTAAAGGCCTGTACCTCACCTGTAGTGCCAATGTATGGTATCTCATGGGGTCCCAACTATCAACCTAACAGAGTCAACAGAACACAAATGCAAGGCCATGTTGACAAATCCCAGTAGCATGCCCCCCATGTTCTACTGCATGAACTGTGGACCAATCCATAAATACCACTGGGATGAAGGGTCAACTATAGGAATACTTCTCAGATATTGCTCTCATAATGTTAGGAAGAGGATAGAATAACAGAGTGGGAGGTGTAGAAGCATGGACGTCATGGAGTGTGTAAAGTCTGAAACTCTGATATGTGCCCATACTACCCCTGCCTGCAAACCGAGTAATGGGTGGCTACAAACCTGCTTGTAAACCATAGTGTGAAGGGGAACTGATCAGATATATGAGCCCTGCCTTTGGGTAACCTGGGTGAATCTGTACAGCTGAGAGGTATGGCCACAGCAGGATATGGCCATCATGTTAAGTCAATATATGTAGAAGAAGTGGATCCTCAGCCACCATAGTACCAAGGTGCTGAACTATTTATACAGACCTATCAGCAAGTGTCTGCAGCTACCCCTCCAGAATGGCAGGAGTGTGCAAGAATGTGTAGGCTGTGGACCACAATACTGGACTCAGCTTCATTCATCTTGTATTTCCCAGGAAATAACAGTGAGCAAATAATTATATCTATTAGTAGTTGATGACATAATACATCACAATGTAAAACTGTACATATGTCGGAATATTGCTGCTAACACCAACCATGTAACACAAACAGCACAGACAGCAATAGTTACAGTATCCCCCTATCTGTCGCCCTTTGTGACTCCATATAATCAACCTATCTACAGATATCCTGCAGAAACAGGTTGCTAGCTGTAGGTGTAGAACACCAAACCCTGGACTGGAGTACAACCCTACCTGGAATAGATTCACACACTCAATGCAGTAGGTCATACTGGACATGCTCCTACACTTAGAGAAATGAAGCACATGTCTGACAACACAGTGGACTATACATAGCTGTCATTGGCAGATGTCTGTGCACACACACACCAAATTGTACACCATTTATGCTTCACACACACATTAGATAGGAATACTCACACATACCCAAGCCCAACATACTATAATATGTCAAACTTACACACAGAGACGTGGAGAAGAGAAAGACAGAGAGTGACAGAGATAATTCCATTATGAGTCCTGTCCCACCCACTACACATCCAATTGGCTGATATCACATGATGCTCTGATGTCAATCACTGTAGACATTCCTTTTGGTAGCCCTCAGCCCTGTAGTGGCTGTGGTGCTTGTGATAAATGTGTAACACAATAGTACAAATCACTGTTCATGTAGCATTTGTATACTCAGTCTTGTCAAATGTAAAGTTGTGTGTGTGTGTGTGTGTGTGTGTGTGTGTGTGTGTGTGTGTGTGTGTGTGTGTGTGTGTGTGTGTGTGTGTGTGTGTGTGTGTGTGTGTGTGTGTGTGTGTGTGTGTGTGTGTGTGTGTTTGCAGAGGAATGATTTATGGCCCATTCACACACACTGCACTTCTCATTGCCCATGTTAGCAGCCTGCTGATGTCAGTCACCTTGAAATAACCCTTTGGTCAAATCCTATCTCTATAAGCTCTGTGGTGCTTGCGACAACTGTGTAATATGGTAGTGCAGCAAACTAGTTAGGTAGGAGTTCTAATCCCAGACATGGCAACTGTTATCCTGTGTGTGTGTGTGTGTGTGTGTGTGTGTGTGTGTGTGTGTGTGTGTGTGTGTGTGTGTGTGTGTGTGTGTGTGTGTGTGTGTGTGTGTGTGTGTGGAGATGAATGATTTTGAGGCCATTCACACTCACTACACCTCCCATTGTCCTAGTTTAGTATGTCTGCTGATGCCAGTAACTTTAAAATAACCCTTTGGCCAACTCTCAGTCCTGTAAGCTATATAGTGCTCATGATAACTGTGTAATACTGTAATATAGCAAACTAGTTAGGCAAGAGTTCAATGATAATATGTGTGTGTGTCTTTGCTGACACCTGATTTTTGTGGACATTCTCACTTGCTACACTTCCCTTATCCCTCCTTTAGCACTGCTGCTGATATCACTCACCTTCAAAGATACATTTGGACAGCTTTCCACCATGTAAGGTCTATGGCACTTGTGATAACTGAGTAATACCATAGTGTAACAAGCTAGTTAGGTAGGAGTTCTAGTCTTGGTCCTGGCAACTATGATAATGTGTGTGTCTTTGTTGATACCTGATTTTGTGGACATTCACACTTACTACACTTCCCCTACCCCTCCTTCAGCACTGCTGCTGATGTCACTCACCTTCAAAGATACCTTTGCAGAGCTCTCCAACATATAAGATCAGTGGCCCTTGCGATAACTGTGTAATACCATAGTGTAGCAAATTAGTTAGGTAGGCATTCTAATCTTGGTCCTGGCAGCTGTGATAATGTGTGTGTTTGTGTGAGAGAGTGTATGTGTCTTTGTTGACAACTGATTTTTGTGGACATTTACACTTACTACACTTCCCTTACCCCTCCTTTAGCACTGCTGCTGATGTCACTCACCTTCAAAGATACCTTTGGACAATTCTCCAACATGTAAGCTCCGTGGTGTTTGTGATAAATGTGTAACACTGCAATAGCAATACCACAGCTAGGTAGGGGTTCAAAACTCAGTACTGGCAAGTGTGCATTTGTGTGTGTCTCATCAGTATCCTGCATGGGTGTTGGGTTGCTTGTGTAATAACAGGATCCATTGCAGTGCAGGTTTTGCTACATTATTATATTGAGGACCTATATGTCCCAATGTCCACATTACAAGGCCAACAGTTGTCAAACACTGTAGAGGTTGTTGTTGACAATCCACAACCATAAATGTCTACTGCCATGTGCAATAACTAAACAGTATGGATTAGTGAACAATATAGGCAATCATTATAATATCCAGAGACCACTCTCCACCCACGTATCATACACAAACACGCTTGTGTCTTTCTCTCTTCCTTTCTTTCTTTCTTTCTTTCTTTCTTTCTTTCTTTCTTTCTCTCTCTCTCTCTCTCTCACTCTCTCTCTCTCCCTCTCTCGTAGATGTGGATAATTTCATCTGTTTGCATAGGCAGCAGCTTGACTATTGTAGGTAATGCTCATGATCAGCTGATGGCCTGTGCATGAATTGGAGTCCCCCGCTTGCTAATTGCATGTGGAACAGCTGTGGTATCATTCCTATAGCCAATTGCATGGAAACACACTCCTATAACTAAGCACTTCATGTGGGTGTTGGCCCTTTTCCTTCACTGTGAGCAGGACTTCATGTGAGTGTCTGACAAACAGCATCACAGGGGGTATTTGAAAATACCTCTTACAACAAACACTGTGGAGACAGGCCAACAAACTGGAGGGGGATGTTCCAGACATGGGGATAGAATGTAAGTATTGCCATTCTACATTTGAAGTAATGTTGTCACCCTTTGTCCATATGTCATGCAGTAAGTGGTGGATTTGTGCAATATATCATTATTTATTGACATCATTCCTGATATCAAGCCAGTAATATATCAGACTGCCAGACTTGTTATGTATAGAAGGCCTTATATTTGAGGACAAAACCTGTACATTCTGTTGTAGTCTGTACAGTAGTGAGGTCTGTGTACTTATGGTGATTATTGACTGTGTCAGTATTGTATGGCAGTGTATTGTGAATATGTTATTTGGCCTGTACAGACTGGGGTAGATGCCAGTGTTCGTGGTCCTGTTCTATCTGATGTTGCATGCTGCTCCAGTTTCTGGTACCCTATCAGCTTATATGTTTGTAGGGCCAGACTGAGACATGTCCAATACCACAGTCAGGCATCAGACTACACTGTGAATTTGGCCAGTATATGTAGGGTTGGTGTGTGAGTGGCAAATATGATGATGGGTTTTGCTCACACAGTCCATATACTGTACTGTTAATTAGGCTTACCATAATGTGACTATGACTGTGATGAGATTGGTTGTGGGTATGCACTTTCATACTGGTGTCTGTTACTCCATCCTGTTACATGCTTGTAGTGCCTACTATATTTGCAATTACATGTGTATTCCCTCATGGAAAAATTGGGTTAGTATTGTGGCAGTCTACCTGTAGTTTAGAGAGTGCTTGGTGGCATGCCTAGCAGCTCAGTTTATTTATCCTAGTGTGATGTTATATCCAGATATTTATCAGACGTACTGTTGCCTGGCCACCATACGTGTTGTGCATTTCTGACAAAAGCAGTGGGATGCTGTGAAGATATATGTCACTAACTAGTGGGAACTATGTGGGCTTGGTACCTCTGCTCCTCCAGTTAATATGTGTTAGGACAGACAAGAGGGTGTGAATGTATCAACTGTGTGAGCTTATCTACTCCAGTATTTGTGATATATCCCCATTCCTTTTTTGCTAGGCAGAACAAGGACTGTTGGATACAGAGTGGTTAATGCAGTTTTGAGCAGCTTTAAGCAGGTTTGCGAGGGTTTGCTTTAAGGTAAGTGATGCTAACGTACAATTAAATGAATTTGCGCTTAGATCATGTAGGCTGCACTTACCAGTGCACAAATCTGCTTAGCATTTACATTTAAGCAATGCTTACACCTACTAAGCATAGCTCAGCCCTGGTAATCAGTGATCACATTCCAGTCTGATACAATAGCAAGGTAATGACATCTTTAATAAGTGTATTTAATTCCATGTACATAACATGCTTCTATGTGCTGTCATTACAGTAGCAAGAGGTGTGATTACACTGTATGGGACACCTGAGTATACATGGGTATTACCACAGTCTTTTTTCTTTGCATGTATTTCATACTTGGATAGTATCCCAGGTTATATGCAGTCACACTTGCATGTATTGTATCATTATGTTACTACTTTTAACAGTGCTTTTCCAAGTAAGAGTAGATTGCAGATTGTAGTACTGGAACCATACATGCCTGCATGCAAAGCTGGACTCTGAGCACTGACTATTGTGTTCTTGGTGTTTGAGCTGTATGTTTTTATAGGTTCATAGGTTCATAGGTAGGTACTTGGCTATCAGCCCAAGGGCCTATGCAAGCCTAGCCAACAAGGTTCCCTGGCTTATGCCACCCAAGAAAGTTATGTTCCTGTGCCACTGACGAGCCGAGACACAGAAGTGATCCCCGGGGTGTATTTCCTATTTCCCATCCACTCATCAAGATTTTTCTTGAAGAGTGCTAATGAAGAACTTTGCTTGACATAGATGGGTAGCCTGTTCCAGAGTATGGGAAGTCTCTGGGATAGGAATCTATCCCTCCAGTATGTCCTGTTTATTGTGGTGACAAGGTTTAGGTCCCTAGAGCATGTGGCTCAGAGGGATTGGGATTTCTTTAGGTGTAGCATGTCTAACAGCTCTGAGTTTGACATAGCTTAGTATCTCCTATTGGATATTGATCTGATATGTTGATATTAACTGTAGATTACTATGTTTTTATGACATGTCATTGATGACTGCTATCATGTAGTAATGGCATACCTATCAGTCTCAGATGTCTGTCTGTAAAAACATTTATCCTCATGCATAACCTGTTGGCTAGCTACTTTCTGTCTGTCCTCTGTACAGATGTACAGATGTCAGGTATTCATCTTGGCTGCTTACAGGCAATCTCTGATTGACTGACACTGACATGTCTGCCTAGCTGTGTTATGAATGCCACAGCTAGGAAACCCCACTCTGTATGCACCACATGCCATAGAGACCTCACCTACACTATCACAGTCAACAGAACATGTTTGGTTACAGGTCTCTAACCTAGACACTGGCCATGTTATGCAATATATGTTTCATACACGTCAATTGGAGCAGCTCACTGGCCCTCTTCAAGAGAAAAACAGATGAGTGGATGTTGAATTTAACTGTCACCCTCAACCATACAGCTAACTGATGACACTATCCAGCCCAATGATGCATGTGCTGTGTGCAAAAACTCTGTAACACTGGCATGTACTGTGCACCATAACTCACAAGTGTACACACCATTGCTGAATGTGTATATGTGTGGCAGTTATGTTTGCTTTATTGCTTACAGCCCCTCTGTGTTTGTCTGACACATACCTGGGATGATATAAAGACCGATGTCAATAATTAATGCCTGACCTTTGATTTGCAGATCTCATCATCAGCAGTGCATGTATCTGCAATAACAAAATCTGGTTACACTGACAACCTTCAAAGCTTATCATGGATATGGGGAGTGTACATACCCTTGTTGACATGTCAGCCTCCTCTATGATATGCAATGAGGCCACAATACTGTATTTGTTAACATTACACACAACTGATATGTGACATATGACCTGTGCAATCCAATGCAGTATCAAATGAATGTGTTAGTCATACAGATGCTGAATGAAATGCATCCAATATGTGGGTTGCATAAGTGTGCACACCCTTAACATGCTGGTTTGTTGAAGCACCTGTTAAGTGAACTACAGCAGTCAGTATTCTTGGAAGGGGTGTACTAGCATGGCCCATCTTCACTTGCCATTATTTAGTCACTCTGCCCTACAAATGTCCCCCAACTCTGTCAGATTGCAAGGTTAGCTCATGTGCACAGCCCTTGGAGGTCACACAGTGGCTTCACTATTGCTGTAGAGACTGGGTTATGTCTGGCACAATTCATCACCTTGACTGTGTTCAGATACAGCCATTTTTAGTGACCTTTGGATGTATGCTTCAGTTCACTGTTGTGTTTCAAACTGACACCCCTCCCCATCCTCAGCCTTATTGCAGAAGCTTGACAACTATAGGCCACACATGAGTGTTATTTTGCAGTCTTCCAAATTCCAAATACCATGTCCACCAGCCTATTTCCAGCTAATGAACCGCAACCCTAAAGGTGTACACTCACACCAGCAAGTTAAAAATTGGGGATGGTGGCCCTGAGTTGGAGTGAGGTGTTGCTTGTGCACCACATGAATATTTATGAATAATGTCTGTAGGTGTGAGCCTTGGTCTCATGACACCATTACACATTGCAACACATGCCTTTGGGAGATTTGATGGTATGATTATGCTACCTGTACAGAGCCCTGGATGATGTTTCATGTGCGACAACTCTTCCGTCTTATTACCCTAGCCCATAGGCCACACTTATGCAGAATCCAGGTGATTGTCGACAAAAGTACTGCACAGCCAGTACTTGCTAGACATTCCAGCAAGCCCCTCAGTGTTGCTGCATGTTTCTGGGCAGCCTCCATGACCAATTTGTAACATGTTTTGTCATCTGTTTTGGATGGTCATATGTTTATTTTCTACATCAATGTTGTCCTATAGTTCATACACACATAGATGACTGTCTGCACTCTTTGCCATGGTATATGCAATGGTGAGGTAAGGCTACTTTTACCACTCCTGAGTGCCACCTTTTGGATACAGGATCCATTTCATGGTTTGTAAGATGTGTGTAAGCCATGACTGCCTCTGTTGCAGGTGAGTGGGCAAATGTCATGGACATACTTCTTGGTCAGCAGACCAATACTTGGTGTGACATTGAGGCCCTGTACTTGATCTCAGGTGTGTACACAAGAAGAGAGAATGCTGTCAGTACATCACAAGCTGCTACCACAATATTTTATTTGCAGTGTGTGCACACATATGCTCCCAGTGTTTGGTAAGGTTTGTATTCCCCATATTTGTTGTCCTAACATAGGATTCCATATTACACATTCATTGCTCATGTTAGGATCACATTACAGCTTGTAAAAGGTGTGGAATGTGGTATTGTGGGTCTGCAGTTGTTTATATCAGGAACAGTTGCGATTGTAATAGTGGTGTATACACAGTTGTATCCACAGTATAAGGGTAATGTTTCATACATGTCCCTACTGTAGGCCATTTGTCCCACCATTATGTTCATCTCTGAACACATCTTGCACTGACAGGTTGTTAGGTATACTGCAGGAATCTTACATACCCTTCAGATTTTCTACCATGGTGACCACTGTGATGCAGTGCAGCTAACACCAACAAAAAGTAAACATGTACAGCATGCATTATGGGTAGATGTGTTAAATGTGTGCATGGCAAATAGTATGGCCATAACATGGCCAGTGTATTGGCAAACTTGAACAAAACAACTCCATACTCACCAGCTACAGGCTGCTGTCACAGTTGTTTACCAGATGGACCTAAATAGTTGTGTGAGAGAAGTAATGTCAGTAGCCATACCTGTGGCATTGGTACAGGGTAGAAGCATCATTTCAGCACATCAACAGTACAAACCCACAATACTAGAGATTATGCACATCTGTTCATTACTACACTCCAGCAACAGACTATCTTATCTGACAAATGCATATAGATACCTTACAGATAAAAATAGATAAGCAGCAGTGGTCTAGTAATGTGCCCTAGGGCCTTATCTGCATGCTCTTTGTCCATTGTGTGGGTGGCACCCACCTCCACAATTCTGTCTTCAGCCTGCTGGCTTTTCTGGTGGGCAGGTGCCCCAAGGCTGGTCAGGAGCTCCTCAGCATGTATCAGTTGGGGCTGGATGGCATAACCTCCACCTGTGGCTAGATGGTCCCTCCTAACTGCAGCAGCATGCTGATGGGCATGACAGATTAGATCAGTGGAACAATGCCGCATCTGCTCATAATTTTGGTTGTGCAGGCCGACATCATTTACCCTGTGGATGAGCTTGTTCCACTGGGCAGTCCTCTCCTGCAGATCCTGGCTCCTGCGGCCAAATAGTATGCCATGATTTTGGATGATGAATTGGATAAGTGTGTCATTCTCAAGGATCATGAACACTAGCAAACATTCCCAGGGCATTGTACCTGGAAGACATAAACAGGAGAAAAGGTCACAGGACCTCATATGGTTGTCCACGTGCACATCAACAGTGGATATTACTTGCAGATAATACAGACTATGCCATAACACTCTTAAGTTATTATGGCTTTGACATCTTGCATTACACTCCTGGCCCTGACCTCTCCAGTTCACCAATGTTTGACACTTAATGGCATAAACCACTATTCTCCATTCATTTCTGTGAAGAGGGATGACAATGGCCGTCTTCCATGTGGATGGGGTGTGGATGGTGGCAAGTCTATGTTTGACTGTAGTGTGTGATGGAGCTTGAGCACATGCCTGAGTTCATGTAGGAGGCAGATTGTGATGTTCTCATGCCCCATGGAGACTTTCTGTTGTTGCCATCAGTCGACATTATGTACATGCTCACCAGTGATGTGCGCAGGAGTGTGGTTGATGTGCATATCCCCCTGTACAAATGTTGTGGACAGGGTGCCACTGTTCTCACCTATCCCATCTAATGCAGGTTGCCTGTATCTATGGCATGTATGCATGAGGTGTGCTTTACTTCCAGTACAGGTTGACTTGTGCTACTGCCTCTGAGACTGCTTATATATATATGGAGACATGGCTGAAATTGGCATTGGTGATTTGGATATGTCTGATTTCTAATCATAGTCAGCCTTATAGGAAGTCACCTGTGAACCTACATGCTTGCTCAGATAGAGGTGCACTTGCTTCCAAGTTGTGTTTTGCACCTATTTGTCCCTGTACAGCCACTATAGCAACCTATTATGTGCTTTGTGTCTTGCTGCTGTCCACCAAGGGGGATTACTCTATCATTGGCGGAGACTGGTTGCACAGGTCAGGTACTGCTGATTCCATATAGCTACAGTGGATATAAACTGTACACACCCCTGTTACCATTGCATGGTAGCTGTGCAATTGAAACATGACCCCACAAAAGTACATGTCAACACAATCCCCACCTGTGATGTGACCTATACCTGCTCAGTTTAATCGGGAACATAACCTGTCCTGTGAAAACATATGGGAATTAATACTCTGCACAGTAAGCCAGTTGAAGGTGTGTGTGTGTGTGTGTGTGTGTGTGTGTGTGTGTGTGTGTGTGTGTGTGTGTGTGTGTGTGTGTGTGTGTTTTGTAAACACCTGCTGAGATGATTACAGCATCCATTTGTCTTGGTCTTTTACTCAAACATCATATCACATCTTCACTTGGCAATGGTTGCTCACCTTCCATGAAACATCTTTGTTTCTTTTTCAATAGAGTTGTACAGGTTATGGGTCATATTTGAGGTGAGAAACATTTTGACATGACTTTCTGTGGTCTCTTTGGCATACAGCACACAGACCTGGCATTCCAACAGGGGTGTGTACACTTTGATATCCAGTGTATATGGGTGTTGATATAGTTGTTAGTGGTAGGCATGGACAGTGGGTCATAACACAGTTTTACACATCTCAGATTACTACCTGATAAGCATGCCTACTGTAGTACCCATATCAGTGGTATGGCAATGCAAAAATCAGTAGAAGTACACATTTTACTTTTTTGCATTAATTTTTTGTATGCAGTGACAGTGATATTACACACATGTGCAACATGCACATCCTATTTTCTGGACTGCTTGTGACCCATGTTATTACTTCTGTGCCTTTCAGCTGAACATACGCATACATACACATGCTCAGGGTATACATGGTACACATTTGTGTTCTATGTCAGTATGGCACACTGTATTTACAGTCTTGCAACTCAATCATATGTCTCAACCTGTTATACCAGGATGTCTAGGCATCGGTCCACATCACTGGGTGACAAAACAGGGAAATCAATTTTGATAAAGTATTAACATAGCTGACATAACACAAGTATATGTGTATGTGACTACAGATATCCGTCACAACTGTGAACATTGTCTAGAAGAACACTGTACAGTTGAATGTTATTAATTCATTATACTACATGCAGTTTAACACACACATCTGAAACAGTGCTCTCCTATGCTCATGCCCTATATAGGTATCCTAGATTTACAATACAAACATGTATACTACTCATATTCACAGGTAAAATATGGATATGGGAAACATCCCATTAACTGGCCTAGCAGTGGCACAGACACGACTGTTTGACTGGCACACTAGTGGTTGCCATATTTGAGTTGTCCTTATCCAGGGTGTGTCAGGCTCCTCAGCTGTGACCCGACCTAGCCACCTCCTAGAGCATCACATGTGGACAAAGCCTAACATTAGGTGGGTATATAATGGGACAGATCATAGATATGCCTATTATAAACCTATGAAGTTTGTGGCATGATATATTTTGCATTACCTTGACTCTTCTGAAGGTGGTGGGGTCTGAAGCTCATGTGTCTGTCATTACTTCTTTACTCTCATCTCCAGCTATTTGCCAGATTAATACAGATGTTTGGAGGAACAGAACAAATACTATGATGGCTAAATCTTGACATTCTGTGAAGATCTGTACAGTTGACAGGTATGGCCCACTGCAGACAGAGTCAGATGCTATGTCCATAGCATTTGTTCAGTAAGTCGTCATTACAGCAAGTATTGATGGCAGATATAAATCTTTCATAATCATCTATCCCATTATTACATACCAAGTACTACATTCAATTACATGCTTACATGTTGCACATACCTGGTTTATTTTTATGTTCCTTCTGTGTACAAGTTGTCTTCTTGTTTCTTATTTTATTATTTTTTTAGGATTTGTTTATATTGTTTCTATTTTTTTTTTGTCTCTCTCTCTCTCCACTACTAGGATCGAGCTGGTTTGAATAGGTTGCAGCATGGCTTTTGTAGGTGATGCTCATGTTCAGGTGATGGCTCCTGCACCAATTGCTGTTCCCCACTTGATAATTTCATGAATGCAGCTGTGTAGTTCTTCCAATAGCAATGTCATAGCAACCCACTACTATAAATAAGTACATAATGTGGGCATTTTCCCTTTACCTTGCCTGTATGGAAGACATCCTTCATGTGTGAGGGCAGCAGTGTTACAGACAGCAGGTAGGAATATCTCTTACAAGAAGACTTGTGGACACAGGCCAACTACATGTTTGTATAAGGTTCCAGACCTAGGGACAGTGTGTGAGTATTGCTGTTATATGCATTGAATACTGCTAGTTTTACAGGGTTCGTCTGCACATGCTAGTTTTGCATGGAATGCAGTCTGTCTGCATAGCTCTCAATTGTGGGGCTATCCACATGATGGCCAGAAGTTTGGCTGTTATGTTTTGTTTGTTCCCCACACAAGTCTTGTCCTTGACAAACCAGTGGCATTCTCTCTGTTGATTGCTATCAGTACATGGGAACATCCATTTGTGTTTCTGACTTCATATTTCTCAGTAAGGGTATGTTGCAACCAATCCTGTAACATTGGCAACTTTCACAGAGTATAACAGGAATATTTCAAATATGGCCCCGTGTTTCGGCCTCTGTCCTCCACTTATAAACCAGGCTTTGTCCAGATGTCATGCAGCAAGAGGTTGATAGGTATGGTCTATCATTATTTAGTGCTGACATTCCTGATATCATTCCAGTGATGTGGACTCCCACACAAGTTGTGGGGTATGGTATATATATATATATATATATATATATATATATATATATATATATATATATATATCTCAGGGCTGCAGCTGGACAACATGTGTGACCCTGTACAATCAAGATGTCAGTGTATAGAGAGCACTGTTGTATGCCCTTGTAAGACATTTTATGGGGGAGGGTTATTAAATGTTTTTAACCTAGGCTGTTAGAACATGTGAGGAATATCAGTACTAAGAAACATAAAGGTATATGGCTGTACATATTACCATGGGGACAGTGGTGGGCTACAGCTTACTGTTTTGCACACAGATCTGTTTGTCAGTGTGATAGTACCATTTTAAGTTATGTGAACTGTTTGGTAAGGGTTTGACTTTTGTTCCGGCTAACCATTTAAATTTGCCTGACATTTTAATTGATTTAAAACTTTTCACTTGAAAACTGAACTTGTCTTTGATGTTTGGTGGCAAAAACCACTTTGAGACTTCTTTGAGGGTGGCAAGTACTTTCAAACCTCCCTCACATCCAACACTGTCCTTATTTGAACATATGTGTGAATTTGACTTGAAGAACTTGAACACGGTGAGAAAGAAGCTTGGCCCTTCTAATATGACCAGCAATGAGGCTGAAGCATTGAAAGTAGTTAGATCATTACCAGTTCATTTGTTAAAACCAGACAAGAGTGGAGGACTGGTGATTATGGACAACAACCAGTATGAAACTAGAAAGTCTTGGACAGTAAAATTTATATGAGATTTAGTGTCAACGAAATGAACACTGTATATAACAAAGTTTATTCCTTTTTCAGGGATTTGTTGATTGAAGGCATGGTTAGTATGGACATCTACAACTATTTGATGGTCTTGAACCCAAAAATACCTAACTTGTTTGGGTTACCTAAACTTCACAAAAACCTTCAGGATCCCCCTATGACAGCCTTAGTTAATGCAAAGTCTTCCATCACATATGCTTGTTCTAAGTATGTAGACTCTGTTTTAAAGAAGTATGTAGTTAAGGAAGACCAGATCTGTAAGGACTCTTGGGCCTTTTTAAAGGCAGTGGACAGATTCGAGTTCCAAAACAATGTAAATATTTTAACTATAGACATCATTGACCTATATTTTTCTATTCCACATGATGTAGGTGTAGAGTATGTAACAGAAAGATTGTTATTTTATGAGGCAGACAGTAAAGAAATTAGATTAATTCAGGAGACGCTGGATGTTATTTTGAATAGTAATTTTGTCAAGTTCAACAGTGAAATTTACAAACAGGTGGTTGGTGTAGCGATGGGCTCCCCGTGTGGGGTGAGCTACGCTAACTTAGTGTTGTTACATTGGGAATGTGAGAACATTTTCAAAAAAGAGGTGTACAAGAAGGTGAAGTTATACAACAGGTATTTGGATGATATCTTTATTATGCTTGAAGGTAATGAAAATGAAACAAAGATTTTTGTAGAGTATTTGAATAATAGTACTCCCTTCCTCAGATTCACTTACACCTTCCACGAAGACACTATTAATTTTCTTGATGTAGATCTGAAAAAAGGCACAGCAGAAAAGAGATATTTGGCTAAGATTTACAGGAAACCTACATACTCAAACTCCCATTTACATTTTACCAGTTGTCACCCTTTCCATCAAAAAAGGTATGTCTTAAAAAGCCAATTAGTAAGGGCAGCTCAGATGACAACTGAGATTCATACTTTTGAAGATGAATGTAGTTTGCTAAGAAATATTTTTTTGAGTAGGAGTTATCCTGTAAGTTTGGTGATTGAATTGATAAGTGAATTATGGCACAAAAGACTTTGTGGGACATATAGGCCAATTCTATCTAGAAGAGCTCTAAGTATTAACGGAGGGGATGTAAATAGTATTGAATTGCCCATTTTTCACCATTTGCCTTTGGACAATGTAGATGAGTCTGACAAACCATTTTTTAAAAAGAGTTTTATTACACCTTTTTGTACAGAAGCAGGTGAGATTGGTAATATTTTGAGAAGGAACTGGAATTTACTGTTACACGAAAGGGACTTAGTGGAAAAGGTGGGTAACTACCCTACTATAATTTTTAGGAAGGGTAGGAACTTGAAGAACATAGTGGAGACCAACATTAGGAAGTCCTACAGGACCGAGGGTACTTATAAATGTGAATCTTGTAATTATTGCAAGTATATTGCCATAGGTACTAGTTTCGTAGTCAAAAACTATGTTTATAAGGCTAGAGGTAGATATAACTGTAACTCTAAATCAGTGGTTTATTTAGCTTCCTGTCAGTCATGCCCAGCATTTTATGTTGGAAAAACTGACAGGAAGCTTAAAGAAAGGATTTATGAACACATTTAGCACATTAAGAACAATAGCAACACTAATGCACTGGCAAGACACTGTAATGAGTACCCGACCCACCATTTTTTGTTCAAAATTATTGATCAGGTAGTTATAGATGGTAAAGGTGGACCTTGCCAGTTGTTGTTAGAAAAGTGTGAATTGTTATGGCAGCTTAGGTTAAATTCCTATACCTTGCCTGGTATTAATGAGATTACTTCTTTGTCTTGTGTTTTGAAGTTGAAAATCTGCTTCGGTAGATTTTTCCTTGTTTTCCTTCTTATTTCCTTTTCCTTAATAATTTTTTTATTTTTTTATTATTGTACATGTGATTAGTGATGTAAAATTTCTTATTTATTGCAACAAACATATTGATTTTTATATAAAGTAGGTAAGACTTAATATATTATGTTATATATTACATACTATTTATTTTTTCTTTTTATTTTTTCTTCACATTTTAATACAATGAAATTTATGAGGTTTAGGACTGTCTTTCCATGTGGGTGGTAGAATATGTATGTATTTTTATGCATTTCACATTTATACAACTTCTTAGCATTTTTTATCAGTATATTTGTGATGTACCTTTACATTTTCTAATTAATGCTGGTTTATTAAGCACAAGAGCCAGTTGGTTTGGATTTGGCACCTTTTTGGCTTTAAAAAGGTTGTTACATTGTTTTTATATGTCTTTCTGATGAAGTCTACCTATTTGGGTAGACGAAAAGCACTTCACTATATTAAAGTTCGCTTTGGTGTTTCAGAGACTACTCGGTGGCTGATTTTGTGTTTTTCAAGAGTACATCTGTAATTAAGTGTTGATTGCATCTTGTCTTCAAGGCAAGTGTGTTTTTTTATTGTTGTACTACTTGAAGGCTTTAGCAAAGAATGTTATTTTTTGCGGATTACTGTATCATATGTTTTCTTTCAGAGTTGCATTAATCAGTTATTATGTATTTCAAACACCTAAATGCTATAAGAAATGGCATAAACAACTGAACTAGTACACAAATAAACATTTATATATATGCAAAATGTGTGATGTCATGTCCTTTGCATTATGTGTTGGTATATGTTTTCATGCAATAATTCTCATTTGTAGTCTCTGGCTATTTGAAAAGGTGGCAACTGTAGGAATAATGGCTGTTTGATATTCTGTGTACCCTCTATATATACTCTCTTTATATATATCAATAAGTATTTATATATTATATATTTTATGTGTGTGTGTGTGTGTGTGTGTGTGTGTGTGTGTGTGTGTGTGTATACATGTTTCATTAGAATGTTTAGTGGTTCTACAGTGTACATTTCCTGTAGTAAGCTGACTGTTCTGCATAATATGTTAGAAAAATCATCTCACCATCTTAAAGCTCACATGGATTAGTGGCAACTTGTTGTGGCTATATTGTGCAGTGTCCTGGGCTCAAGATTTGCAAGGACTAGTTGTTTTCTTGCAAGGCAGAACAATTCAGCTGTGGAAAAAGGGATAAGGGCAATAATTACAAGAGGTCCCTAGTTTGTGCCCCTTCACCCCCATTTACACTGCCTTTAGTCAGATGTTTTGCAGTGAGAGGATCAGAGTGTGGATCCGATGTCTGAAAGCACTACATGTATATATATATATATATATATATATATTCATAGATTCATAGATTCATAGATTAGTACTAGGCTAACTGCCCTTGTGGGCCATTTTAAGCCTAGCCAATTATCCCTTGTGAGACTCAAACCCTGCACCTTGTGTTTGTAAGGCAAACACCTTAACCATTATATATATTTTATATATATATATATATATATATATATATATATATATATATATACATATATATACATATATGAATACATTTTCCCTACTGTTGAATGACTGTGCTGAATGATATGCTTGAGAAAACATAACACATGTAAAGCTCAGATAGATTAATGGTAAATTGCTGTGGTTATGGTGCACAAGTTCCTGTGTTCAAGACTTGCAATGTCTAATTATTTTGTTGCTGGCCAGACCAAGAGCTGTTGGATACAGATTGATTAAGGCACTTTTAAGCAGTTGCAAGTGGGTTTGCACTGCATTAAGCAATGCTAACTTCCTGTTAAATATGCTTACAGACAGCCTTAAAAGTGCTTAATCTGTGTAGGTATTGCTTAGCACCACACAAACAGGCATAATCCCTCTTACTACTGCTTAAAAGAGATTACTCCTGATTACTCCTGTGCTAATTTCTTTAAAAGAAAAAAGGGGGTGATAGGAAAGTGTTGAAAAAGGGGGCATGCAGAAGGAAAGACAATAGGGAAAGTAGCTAGGACTGTGCATGATGGGTGTAGGGAAGGTCCACAGCTGTCCACTTCTTCTACAGCAACAGCTGTGCATATATACTGAATTTGGAGGTAGCTTTGGACACTCAAACCCCTGAGAGAGGGGTGAGGACAAAAATAATGTGTTTTGAAGCCAATTAGACCAGACTGCATGTGCCCAGTGGACACATGTGTGAAATGGACAGCTCTGTATAGGGCAACATTTTTTGGGGGGGACAGAGTGCCCTTTATTTAAGGTGAGAGTGGGATGTTGGGGAAGGATAGTAGTTATATTTGGGGAGGTAGGTTGGGTAGGAAGACAGACAAGACAGACAAGACAGCATACGGGGGTGGTATTATGACACATGTGGGGCATTAACACCTTGGACGGGGAGGCGTGTTTGGAAATCGGAAGCCCATGAGCCCCCAAATGGAAACAGTGGGACTGAGGTCCCCACCCACGGGCAGCCACCACTGCACCTTAATGGCCCCAAAGGTGACTATGCTTGTGGCTCAGCAGGAGGGGTAGGTTGACCCCCTAATTGCACCACACAGTCCTCAAGCTGTGTAGCAGATCTCTAAACTCCTTTTGGAGCTCGCTACACACCAGTCCCCAGACAAGGCTTCGGGTGACAGTATCCTGTCCGTGCCCACTTCCAGGGGGGATGAGCCCCATCCCCTGAGGCTGTTCCACCCAAAGGTGGTGCAGGACCAGTGTCACGGGGTGGTCCCAGATGTGCTGTGGCCTGGTGCCATGGCCAGATGAGGTGGGAGAGGTGGGTCCGCTGGGAACGGCCTTCCCAAATGTGCTATCGTGTTACAGTTTTAGAATATATGTGATTTAGTAATAGTCAACACAATCCAGGATTAGTTAAAACAGCATGCATAGATACTCCCATTAACCCAAAACAACAGATTTGGAATAGTTGCATAGCAAACAGAACATATGCATATATGGAACCACAGTGGCCATTACAATGGCATGCAGGTAAAATTGATAGCAACAGGCCACCAATGATAGTGTTTCAACATGGAACATTAATAGAAACACATTTCAATATTTGTTGAACAAGAGGGCATATGTCCCAACAGTAGGTTTGGTGTAAAACATACTCATTGATTTGTGTGTTTAGATTATTGTTGCAGATATGGTGGGGCGGGGAGAGAGATGTCAATTAACAACTTGTATATCCTTGCAGTGCTCACTACTTTAATGATCATTGCTCTAATCATTACTCTACAGGTATTATTACAATACCCTATGGCCTCGGTTTGGGCTGTGGTATGTTTGTACACAATGTATACTTCAACTGTCTTATAGCTATATTCTACTTCTCTTACCTGATAGACCTTTGGGGGGAATGTTTGCTAACACTACCTGACTGTTTCTATATATATTCCCAGATTCCTAGTTAAAATTATATGTATGCAGCTTACTACCACTCCTGGGATTCGAACCATGGCTGTGTCTGCTAAAAATCACAACAATTTGTGTTTCATCAGTGTGAGCTATTTTGAAACTGCTGTTTATTGCTTCACTGTTTTCTGTCTTAGCTTCTCTTGGTTGTACAATCTGACCTTGTAACTATAACAATCTTATACCACTATTCCTAGACATATTTTTATGTAGCACAGTGTGAGAAACAGTGGTTGACACAACAGTACCATTAGGATATCAGATCTTGGTGAATGAAAAATGTCAGGCCATACAATACCAAAGCAAACACAACCATTCCAGGATTTAGAACTTTATTGCTAGGCAGTTACACTTTTATTTAAATATGACCTGTATGGGAATATTACTGTCGTATTGTCTAGTTTATTCAGTAGAAACCATACACATTTTTATACTGCCAGATGACATTTTACTCCTTTATATTTATTTGGTATGACTACTACATGCAGGACTGTTACTCACCAGCCTTGCGACGCAGCCTTTGCAACCTGCTAGCATAGGCTTCCTGGTTCACAGCCCACTCAGCTGCAGCTGTAGTAAAAATAGAGAAACATTTATGCATATCTATCCATCACATACACAGGCTGGACTTTGGTAAACAGTTATTGCTATGAATACTTACACACTGCTGGGATATCTCCCCTCTCTCTTGCTTCTTGGACCCACTGTTCTGAGAGCTCCCTTTTCCTTCGTTTCAAGTTGGCATAGAGGTGCTGGACCTGCTCACCAGTTTGAGGGATACCAGTGGCACTGGTGAGATCATGGGCGAGACTTTCCCAGGCTTCTGCTTTATATTAGGAGCCCTGATACTGGTCCTGTAGCAATCTCATGTCATGTTTTTTTACCAGGAGTCCTACCATGACCTTGGACTCCTGTATGACCCAGTGCTGCACCCGGAAGCACATGCCCTCTCCAACACCTGTCATACTGCCTACAGTGGAGAGCTACAACCAGTTATGAGCTGTATTCCCACCTGAGGGGGTTAAATACAGCCAATTTCCCACCCTTTGCCCTGATTGGATGGTTTTGAAAATGCTGACCTAAACTAAGCTATGGGCAAACCTACTTAGCTAAGGTTGGCAGTGCTTAAAGGGGCAGGTTCAGCATTGCTTACTAATGGGCAAATCCACTTAGCTGGGATATTCAGTGCTTAGTATTCATATGTACACAATGCTTACACCATCAGCATAACTGTGCAATGCGTAGCATTGCTTATGTTTTATTATATAGGTCTACCACCTGTATGAAATTGATTCATCATTCATTACATAATTTAGATTTATTTACCTTCCCTGACATCCCCCAATGTGCTGCAATTAATTTATTCTTGTGTGACTATACTGTATGGGGCACTTGTGTTTATATGGGGGTTTCACTACTTTATTACACTGACACCTCTCATCTGGGCATAATACACTACTCTAGTTGAGAAAAATAAGTTGCTTCCTACATAAATACACAAATAAATTAAAATTGTTATGTTTACACATACAGAATGGAAATAGCTTTGGTGAGGCTGAAACCATCCATGAATGACTACATGCAAGGTGTATGCTCTAACTGCTACACTACTGCATTTATGCTTATGCTGGATGTCTATTGCTTTTTAAATTATCCTGCCATTTTAGCTGGGCTAAATGTAGCTAAGCAATGGGTACAGCCACGCAGCTACTGCATATATAAAAAAAATGTATCTGTTGTGTTTTTTTTTATTTGTACCCTTCAGAATATCCATGCTAATGCTGAACCTGTTATTCTATCAACTTTCTGGATTTGTAGGGATGATTGTCCCTTATGGCTTTGTCCAGATTCCTTACTCTGATGGGTTGGGAGGTGTGCACTATGTGCTTATGCTAAACCTGTTATTCTATCAATTTTATGGTTTGGTAGGGAAAATTGCCCCTTATGGCTTTGTCCAGATTTCTTACCCTGATGTGTTGGGGGTGCTATGAGAGTTCTCATTCATTTTAAATTGCCGAACGGCAGTTGTGGAGTGCAGGGGGCATGTGTATTGTGAGAGCTCTGCTCTCAGACACCCCCCCAGTGCTCGTACACAGAGCCGTGTCCATTTTACAGCATGGCAGCATGCCTTCATACATATGCATGGTGTGCTGCCGTGCTGCACATGAACAGTCCCTGCTGTGGCTGTTTGCTGAATCCAGGGCTCTGTTTCACCATAAAACCAAACTCCCCAAACCTCAACAATGACCTTCCTTCTAGCTCTGTTTATCTACTACTCACAAATTGATGTAGCTTCTATAAAGAGACTGTTACAAAAAATCAAAGCCAACTTCCTTGGCAACTGACCGTGTCCCCGTTGAATATTTTAAAATAGCCTGTGAAGCTATAGCATATCCAGTTATAATTTTAATTAACAAATCTATTACCAAGTAAGTCATTCTAAACCTGTGGAAAAAATGTTCCATTATTTTGATCCACAAACAAGGGTCCCAAAGCAATATCTCCAACTACAAGCCTAATGACATCTATCAAAAATATTAGAAACATTCCAACTCACCATAGATAATCTACTGTTTACCATTCAACATGCTTTTTTTATCCAGTACAATGTCCTGCTATCTTACTTAAACAACATCTATTAAAGTAAAAATCATGGTCTCTTCACATATGCCATGTTCTTAAACCTATCCAATGCCCTCAACACTATATCCTATCAACTTATTCTCCATTAACAAGTTGAAGTGAACCTTAGTTCCAACACTATAACATGGTATAACAACTCTCACTAATCATACCCAAACCATCCAATATTCCCACACACTCTCAGTGGAGATGTCGCACAGGGATCCATCCTAAGACCATTTCTAATTTCCATATTTATTATTAAAATGCATATCATCATTCCTAATGCATCATTAATCCAACATGCTGATGACTCTAATGACTCTACATAATATGTTCCGCTAAATGAGCTTCAACTCAACATCAGGAGCAACTTTACCATGATTAAAGAATGCGTCCAAAAATCTCAGTTTTTATTAAATGCTAGAAAACTAACTTTTCCTATTAGGTCCATGGAAAATCTGTCATTTCTAAATGCAGCATCACATACTGAAAAGGTTATGTAAACAAAACTTCTAGGAGTAAGTATGCTTTGTTGAACACATAGACTATCCCTGGGATTCATTAACAATTGCGCAGGCACCACACTAAAGCTACACAATGTACATGTGTTATTGTAATGAGCAGTAGTGCTAATTGAATATGCATGTTGCACATTTCACCTACCTTTCCATGGCCAGCAATAGTGTTCAGGGCTGTGGAAAGGTGCCTGCAGGCATGAGCATAGAATATAAACAAAGCAGCTACATGCTGTAGCCCAGACATATTAAATGCAAGTACAGGGAAAAAATACAGAAGGAGGGGAAGTGAAATGGGGGAACTGTACACAAATTGTGTTATACTCCATAATTAATTAATGTTGAATGGGAAATGTGCACAGTGTACTCATATCCCACAGGCAAATGTGACAAAAGTGTATAAGAATCATTTCTGACATAAATCCTGCAATATTGATGTAATGATTTGAATCAGTCACCAGAGCTGTGGGTGAAGGCAAGGTGGTTCATACAGCCTACCTTGATCTGGCCAAGGCATTTGATACCATTCCCCACTCAGGAATCATAGAACAATTCACTAAGCTAGGCATCGACCCCTATATCACTAGGTGGGTTACAAACTGGCTCACAGGTAGTACCCACAATGTGAAAGTTACTGACTCCAAGTCAGACTGCTGACCAGTCATGAGTGGAGTCCACAGGGATCGGCCCTCAGTCCTCTCCAGTTTATTATCTACTTCTCTGAAGTCCAGGCCAACATAAGGGGACTGGCTGACAAAGTTTGCAGACAATTGCAAATTGGTAGCTATTATTAACTCTCCAGGTGATGTTGACCATGAAAGGCCTCACTGAGACTAACGACTTGTGTCAGAAGCATGGCCTTAAGCTCAATGCCAAAATATGTGTTGTCATTCCCTTTGGGAAAAACCCAGTTACCACGAATTAACAGATCGATGGTAGTTCACTGAACACAGAAGACGGTATAAGTGATCTGGGAACACAGGTTGACAGCAACCTCTCTTTTGACCACCACATTGCCGCTGTGGTCAGAAAATCCTTCTAAGCGGTATATCTCATTACTAAGGGTTTTGCATCCAGGAAGAAAGAGGTCATTGTCTCCCTCTGCTCTTCCCTCATTAGACCAGTCATTGAGTGCAATGCCCCATTTGGCATCTACCTCACTAAACACCTGCAACAACTGGAGAGGCCACAAAAGTACCTCACAAATAGGATCCTAGGCTTAAAAACATTAGTCCTATATGGGCAGCCTAAAAAATCTCCAACTATTCTCTGTCTCATGTCGCCTACTTAGAGGCAATCTCTGCTTGACTTACAAAGCAATGACTGACCCAGCTCTGTTAGAAGTGCTACATCTAAAAGGAAATCCCAGTCCCTCCACACCACATGCTCCAGAGACCTCAACCTCATTACCACAATCAACAGAACATGCTGGAGGGACAGGTTCATAACCCAGAGACTACCTTTGCTATGGAATAGACTTCCCATACATGTCAAGCAGAGCACCTCACTGGCCCTCTTCAAGAGAAATCTTGATGACTAGATAGGAAATAGAAAATTCACCCCAGGGATCACTCCAGTGGCTCTACTCAACAGAGGCACTGGGAACTAAGGTCAGGTGGCACAATCCCAGGGTAATCCTATGGGCTAGGCTTGTAAAGGCTCCAGGGCCATTAGCCTAGTACACACCTATGAACCTATGAACCGATAAACCTATGATAACTAATGTCAATGACAATCCTGCTGTTATGCACATAAACAAAAATGGACATGTTAATAAAGGAAGTGATATTGACATAAAGCTACTACCCCAGTATAACAAAGGGGAGTGAAACTGCGATATACATATGATTGATTAAACGATGAGTTGAGATAACAGTTAGCAAGGACATAAGTTACATTATGAGATGAATGTATAGCCTGCAGTTATTGCATATGAGATGTACCTACAGTGAATTTATGTATGTAAGCTGACAACACTGCTGAATTCTCTACCTCAGCATGTATATATAAGAACAAAAGGTCCTTACAGCTGTAATGTCAAGTAAATCAGAAATGGACATATTTTTGCAAAGAAATTTCAGTGGAACCAATAGGAAAGAGGATTATCACCTATGAACATGTAATAGACAACCAAGTGCTGTACAGTTATTTAAATGCTAAATGTTAATTTAATAACATACAACATACATAAGTGACAAATGACACGACAGATCATATGACATGTCATGTCCAGTTTTGCCACTGCTGATTTACAGACATCATTGACATTCTAATATTGGTCATGGTCTTAAAAGTTAAACTACAGGCTAATACACTCAAGTGTACTAGCTTTTGATAGCATTTAATCGAAAAGCAAAGCATTTATTGTGTTTTCTGTTCTGTCTGTGAAAAAACTTGAAAAAAAACAAAAATATTCTTGTTCTCCTAACTTTCCTGGCTAGTTTGTTCCAGTGATCAGATTTTGCTGATCCCTGGGCTTTGTCTTGGTTCCTGTACTTCTCCATTTTCTTTGTTTGGTCAGGGGGAAGTTTCTTTACTCACCAGTGGGAGTGGGGAGTACTGAGCTGCCTGTTTGTCCTCAGAGGAGTGGTTTAAGACAGTAACGTGTAGTTCAGTGGCCATTTTGGGTCATTTCCTGCCTTTTCCAGCCCCCTGCTATAAAGCACGCTTTGGCAGGCTTTTCTGGCTGTAGAGAACTCAGCACAGCTCCTCGTGGTATCCAGCAGAGTTCCTAGAGCAGCAGAGAAAGGAAAAAGCAACTTTCCAGATTTTAAGTATTTTTTCATGTATTTTTCAACCATTTGTGTTATTCGATGACTGTTTCTGTCTATTTTATAGTGGTATTACCTGTTTTTCCTGTTTTTATAAGCTTTAATTGTTGGTTGCACTTCTTAGTTTAAGTTTGCTTAAAAGTTAAACTACAGGATAATACACTCAAGTGTACTAGCTTTTGATAGCATTTAATCGAAAAGCAAAGCATTTATTGTGTTTTCTGTTCTGTCTGTGAAAAAAAACTTGAAAAAAAACAAAAAAAAATATTCTTGTTCTCCTAACTTTCCTGGCTAGTTTGTTCCAGTGATCAGATTTTGCTGATCCCTGGGCTTTGTCTTGGTTCCTGTACTTCTCCATTTTCTTTGTTTGGTCAGGGGGAAGTTTCTTTACTCACCAGTGGGAGTGGGGAGTACTGAGCTGCCTGTTTGTCCTCAGAGGAGTGGTTTAAGACAGTAACTTGTAGTTCAGTGGCCATTTTGGGTCATTTCCTGCCTTTTCCAGCACCCTGCTATAAAGCGCGCTTTAGCGTGCTTTAGCGCCGATGAGCGGAGTTGCCACTAGAGCAGCATCGGCAGCCGGTTTAACAAGGTTAAACTTTTTCTGGCTCCATAAAATCTGTTCTTCATTTTTTCCCTTAGAACTGCTCTACTAGTAACCTAAACAGTATATCCCTTGACTAAAAAGCGCAGCACTTGTTCCTAAAAGTTTTTTTTTTTTTTCTCAAAAAAAAAAAAAAAAGCTCAGCACTTGTCACGTCTATATTATACAAAGTCCCTCACTTGCAAAACCCCCCCAAGGAGTACCCACTTCCTTACTAAGTCCCCTCTTATTCAGTCTCATACCTAACTTCTTAATTGTTCTAGCATGTCAAAGGGCCAGATGCTGGCGTCCTCTCCTGCCCAGTTGGTGAATCTGGGAATATTGAGGCAATGTTACAATTGCCTCATGTACACAGACAACCCTCTCCTCCTCCCACATAACACAAATACTTGCGAGAGATGCAGTTATTTAGCCAAACTGGAGGCTGAGCTCTCTCAACTCAGGACTGGCAAGACCAGACAGGAAGAGAAGGAAACTACACACACCACAAAACCAGCCTCACATAATGCTACCACACCACTGAATCAAACTCATAAACACACAAAGACATACTCGGAGGCTCTGAGTAAAAATTTACCTAAACAGCAGAGGCCTCAAAAGCAGACACCCAAACAACTGCTACCTCAAGACACCCCACAAGCAACACATAAACCACAAAATCAGTGTGCAAAGCAGTCACAGCCCTTAAGGCCAAATACAACACCAAATATACTTGTCATAGGTGACTCCATAGTCAGACACACTGACGTCCCACTCACCAGGCTGAACAAGGAGAGGGTTACAGTAAGCTGCCTATCGGGAGCTAGAATCTGCCACATAACACAAGCACTCGGGTCACTCCACGGCAAGTACAAATATGACACAGTCATTGATCATGCTGGTGTGAACGACCTGAGACGTACTCTCCTGGACTATATGAAAAGAGACATAGAGGAGCTCTCTGATTATGTAGCCCAGGCAGGTATGACCCTGACCCTGAGCAGTATCCTTCCTTCACCAAGAATGATGCCACAATATAGAGACAAGATGATCAGCTTTAACAATTGGCTTAATGTCTGGTGTCATTCAAAGGGGATCCAGTGTCTGTCTGCCTGGGATGACATGCTTGACAAGCCACGCTGCTTCACAAGGGATGGCTTGCACCTGTCACCCCTGGGATTCCGGATATTGGCTAAGGCTCTTGCCACCCCCATAGTGCCTTTTTTTAGGCAAGGCTCAAATTCTAAACCTACCACCATAGAAAACAAAAATGGGAAGAAACTGAGGGTAATGCTGCTCAATGCCAGAAGTCTAAATCTCAAAATGCATGCACATGAGGCCCTTCCCAGTATGGAGAACATCGATGTATGTGCTGTAACTGAAACCTGGTTCAAGGCTCCTGAGAGCACCCCGGCACTATTAGGTTTTACCTCATATCATGCGTTCCGGCCCCAAAACCCGGACCACACCACAAAGGAGGGGGTGTATCCATATTCATAAAGGATACCCACACCACCAGGTTGGTGGCAACGCACGAAGCTTCGGAAACCATCCAGGTGCAACTAACCATAGGCAAAACTGCTCTACAAATTGTAGCATGCTACAGGCCACCCTCTCAAACTCAGGAACCCCACACAGCCTTCCTGAAGACACTGGAGGGTATAAATGTATCTCCAAACACCATCATATTGGGTGACTTCAACTACCCGAATATAGACTGGGAACATTACTCAAGCCCTAACTTTCTAGCCCAACGGTTCCTGGAGTTCATAAATTCAAATGCCATGAAACAGCTAGTCACTGTTCCCATGAGAGGAGAAAATATACTAGATCTCATTATCACAAACATGGGGACAAAATGCTTCACACCGAAGTATATCCCTCATTGGTGAGATCTGATCATAAACTAATCTCACTGGAAATCCACATCCGCCCCCACCCCAAACAAAAGACCACAGTGAAGAACTTCTAAAGCAAACTTCACACTACTCAAGACTGGTGTGGTATCCTTCATGGCCCCTTTGCCAGTGGAAACCACAACCATTGCTGCGGAAGCCCTTACAAATGCCTTCTATGAACACCTCCAGGACTGCATGGATCAGGCAATCCCAAATAAAACCAAGACTCTTTCCACAAAGGGCAAACGTCCAGTCTGGTGGACCCCAGCCATTAACAAACTTTACAATAAGAGGAGAAAGCTATTACATGATAGAACAAAATCCATAAAAGGGAAGTCACGCCTGATCATTATTAGTAAAAAAATACGAGCACTCATAAAATCAACTAAGGCCAATTTTGAGAGAAAAATTGCCATGGATTCAAAGGACAATCATAAGGCCTTTTTCAGCTATGTTAGGAACCTGGGTGGAAACTCCCATATATGCTCAGAATTAGTCCAAAATGATACAAAAATCACTGAACCCACAGACATTGCCAACATACAGGGAGACAGGTTCAGTGCAAACTTCATCCCCCTCACCCCCCTAAAGGAGAGATAACTATCCCAGCGGAGTGTAGCCTCCCAGACATCTCAAATGCGCAGGTGAAAGCTTATTTCTCTAAAGCTAAAAACACAGCATCAATGGGACCAGATGGTGTCCCCGGCTGTGTGCTACATGAGCTAAATGAGGAATTAAACCCACACATAAGGCAGCTGTTTAATCTCAGCCTTACCACAGGATACGTGCCCAAGGAGTGGCATACGGCAACTGTGGTCCCACTCCACAAAGGCGGTGTCTCTACGGACCCTGGTAATTACCGCCCCATAAGCTTAACAAGTCTAGTCTGCAAAGCTATGGAGAGGATCATAGTGGAGCTCATAAACAAAGATATAGGGGACTTGCAGACATTGGACCCGACCCAGTTTGGCTTCGTCAAGGGCAGATCATGCCTTTTGAACTTGGTCGACTTCTTCGAAACAGTCACCAAGGCCATTGATTTGGGAAAGGCAGTCCATACAGCCTACCTTGACCTTGCAAAGGCTTTCGACACAATACCCCACTCGGGTATTGTAGAAAAACTTACCAGCTTAAATGTAAACCCATATGTCACAAGATGGGTTGCAAACTGGCTTAAGGACAGAACCCACAGGGTTAGAGTTGCTGGTGCTATGTCAGACTCCAAGCTGGTCACAAATGGTGTCCCACAGGGCTCGGTCCTTGGCCCCCTATTGTTCGGCATCTACTTCTCAGAAGTACAGGCCAACATGGGAGGACTTTGGCTGACAAAGTTTGCAGACAACTGCAAACTGGATGCCATAGTGGAAAGTGCATCGGACACGGATATCCTTCAGAAGGGACTCACAGAAACAGATAGCTGGTGCCAGAGCCATGCCCTGAAGTTAAACGCCAAAAAATGTATAGTCATACCCTTCAGGAAAAACAAGGTAACCCCAAGCTACCATATAGGCGGCAATCCACTAAGCACAGAAGAGGTTATCAGGGACCTGGGGACCCAGGTTGACAGTGGCCTCTCTTTTGACACTCACGTTGCTAAAGTGGTTAGAAAGACCTTCTACATTGCCCACCTGATCATGAAGGGATTTACATCCAGATCTAGTGAGGTCATTGTTCCCCTGTACTCTTCACTTATCAGACCAATGATCGAGTACAATGCCCCATTCGGGATGTATCTCACCCGACATCTGCAGCAATTGGAGAGACCCCAAAAGTTCCTCACCAAAAGGATAAAGGGACTCCAAAATCTGTCATATACTGCCAGATTGATGAAACTCCAGCTCTATTCAGTCGCATACCGTCTGCTCAGAGGTGACATGTGCCTGACATACAAGGCCATGTCCAATCCGAATTAATGGACATGCTCCACCTCAAAAAATCCAAATCCACCAAAACCACTAGAGCAAGCGACTTAAACCTTAGTACGGATATAAATAGGATGTGCTGGAGGGATAGATTTATCACTCAGAGACTCCCTATGCTGTGGAATAAAATCCCGGTCCATGTGAGGCAGAGCACCTCGCTGGCTCTGTTCAAGAGAAATCTTGACCTGTGGATGGGAGATCGTAGGTTTACCCCGGGAATCATCTCTGTGTCACTGCTGGACAGAGGCACAACAAACTAATGGGCACAGTATTTTTTCATATAAGGGGTGGTGTAAGCCACAAAACTTTGGGCTAGGCTTATAAATGCCTTAGGGCAGATAGCCTAGTATAAACCTATGAACCTATGAACCTATGAACCTATGAACCTCACTGGCCCTCTTCAAGAGAAATCTTGATGACTAGATAGGAAATAGAAAATTCATCCCAGGGATCACTCCAGTGGCTCTACTCAACAGAGGCACTGGGAACTAAGGTCAGGTGGCACAATCCCAGGGTAATCCTATGGGCTAGACTTGTAAAGGCTCCAGGGCTATTAGCCTAGTACACACCTATGAACCTATGAACCGATAAACCTATGATAACTGATGTCAATGACAATCCTGCTGTTATGCACATAAACAAAAATGGATATGTTAATAAAGGAAGTGATATTGACATAAAGCTGCAGTATAACAAAGGGGAGTGAAACTGCGATATACATATGATTGATTAAATGATGAGTTGAGATAACAGTTAGCAAGGACATAAGTTACATTATGAGATGAATGTGTAGCCTGCAGTTATTGCATATGAGATGTACCTACAGTGAATTTATGTATGTAAGCTGACACCAATGCTGAATTCTCTATCTCAGCATGTATATATAAGAACAAAAGGTCCTTACAGCTGTTATGTCAAGTAAATCAGAAATGGATATATTTTTGCAAAGAAATTTCAGTGGAACCAATAGGAAAGAGGATTATCACCTATGAACATGTAATAGACAACCAAGTGTTGTACAGTTATTTAAGTGCTAAATGTTAATTTAATAACATACAACATACATAAGTGACAAATGACACGACAGATCATATGACATGTCATGAGTCCAGTTTTGCCACTGCTGATTTACAGACATCATTGACATTCTAATATTGGTCATGGTCATATAGAATTACAGGGAATAGCAGCCACTCAGTAAAGTGTTGTAACAGAGGACCAGTCACAGTTTCTGATAGTCTGGCATCATGCCATACAGAAAGAAATATTTATGGAAGTCGTTCATCTGCTATTAAGTTGTATAATGCCACTAAACAACTGCAGTATTAAAGATATGTACTGGTGAAGACATGCTATAGGGAGCATAATTATCTTGTGAACAAGTAATGCATGTGAGCAACGAATAACATAAGAAACATTTATATCGTGTCATTTTCGAACACATGCCAGGACAGATGTCAGGCAGCTGCATAACAATCATGGTCACAACAGAGATACACATACTGGTCATGTCATGAAGAACATCCTTGTAGGGCTTGTGGTACTTTCCATCATATAAGGTGTATGTATGACCTACCTTGAAGTAAAAGGCCTGAAAATGTGTCCCTCTTTGTGTGCCATAAATGCTGTATGTATGTAAGCCACTGTTGTCTGACAGGCAGATATGATCAGACTCAAACCCTTGCCTATTATACAAGGCTCTCTCCAGACCTCTGTATTGACTGCATGTGCCACATCAGATAGAAATGGAGGCTGTCACAAATAGCTGAATTGAATGTGTTCATTAAGACAGGACTTATGACTATAACATGAACAATCAGATTTATTCAGAATACTGAAAAGGTGCTACACGTGTTACTGTCCACATAACAGAGAGCATTACAATATGAATGCTTCTTTGACAAGGAAGCTGTTTCCATCATGCACTACACACAGTGTTCCAAAAATGAACCATAGTCAATCTATGTAGGTATACTATACAAGCCAGTAGTTAATGCAAGTGCCACAAAAGCGCTCAAAGCATGACATCCACTGAATAAATATTTCACTGGCATGCAATAACAACCTCTAATGCTATATCACTGTCCAACATAAAAATGTATAACAATAACTACATACAATGGTGTTTGTGTAACATCAGCACATTCACATAATGTTACCCCCTTTCAGTAATTGAACAGCAAGCAATGTGACACTACAGACTAATGACATAGGGATGAACCACAAGTGGCACAGTGGAAGTCTTAGCACTATTATGACACTCCACTTATGCTAACTTATTACATCAGATGTATGTGTGGTAAGCAATCTCTGAGTTAAAAGGGATGGGGTAGGCATCTCCCAGTTTAAATGGACACATTATAACTGTGGTGGATGTCATTCATGCATTACAGTATAAGGCTCAACAATATTAACAGGCACTTAATTAAGAGGCTGTTGAACACATGAGTATTTGACACAGAAAACATGATATTGTACAGGATGAATGTACCATGGTTGAAGTGTTCCTGCAGTTGTAAGATATGTCATTACATGAAGGAATTACATACTCTTATTGCTGCATGGGATATGTGTGCCTGTAATTGCTGTACTAAGTCAACAACAGGCAGTATGTCATCTCATTCCCTCATGCCAAAGGCTAACACTTCCTACATATGTTATGTAAGGAAAATGTAATCACATCATCATTACTCTGAATTAAAGCATTACTGTGTGCCAAATTGTCAAAGCTTTTTGTGAGAGGGATCAACATCTATACATGTACTAAGCAAATGTGCTTGACAACAGTGTTAGTGACATGCACAGTCACACTTAGACTAACACAACATGGTGTAAGTAGTAATGTCAGGATTCAAACTAGCTATCCAAGATCCCAAACTAAAGATTAGTGCTTGAATCATGAGCACCACATGACATGTTGAAGTACAACTGGGAGAGTACAGAGTTAAATGGAATACATCAAAACTGCTTATTATTTGGATCTTTATACTAATATGGGATGGAAGTGCACAATAACATTGCACAGCTACACATCATACATGTCTTTGTAGAATAGTATATACAGTATGAGGGTGAAAGACACACTCACAGCTGACCTCAGACATCCTGCAGATGTAGTCACACTATGTACAAAGACAATAATCAGTCATTTTGCCTGTGGATGCTAAGATTTACTAGTGTCACAAAGTGTCACTGTGATTTAATTTCATAATTAGAAGTATACATAAAAGTAGTTATGAGGTAGCCAACAGTATATGATAATAATCATAGTCACACTACTTAAGCAGTGATGGACTCGAACCACCTACCTATCCACTTATGCTATCTATACACCATGTTATCCGTAGCCAGTGACACAGAAGAATAATGAGTACAAGTGAGAAATATAGCATCTATAAAGGGATGACTTCTACATTGTATTGCCAAGGAGATACAGCTCGTAAAATTAGTTTTCCAGCCATCTGGGATTGTAAAAGTTAGTACTACAAATGTGTGAAAAACAATCATGAATTCATCTGCAGTCACACTTGTAGATGTTAAGCACTATTGTATTCAAACATCCTACCTATCTATTTCCACATTCTAAAAGTGTAAGACATGCAAGTACCACAGAAGTCTGACACTTAAATAGCAACAGTTCACTTGCAAAGGAATGATCTCATCAGCATATTGAAACAGGGACATAAGCAGACAATATAATTTTGTTATTATGTGCTCTTATTGCTGCCTCAAAAATCACCTATCATTTGAAAAATGGAAACCTTCTCCCCCACCTCACCTAGATGTTTGCATCACTTTCCCTCTAAAACCATTTAATGGATATTTTTCAATCTATGACACTCTTATTGCAAGCAGTAATTTACACATTTGTGGACAGAGTATGACCTAAAAAGCCATGATTTATTTAAGCAATGTCTAGAAATTAGAACTCAGTTGAATATAAACAATATGCATAGCTACATCCTTGTAGTGCAGATAAGTTGTGGATGTGAAAGAATGGCTTTGGGGATAGTGGAGTCATCTAGCAGTTTACAACATTTATCCAGAATAGAATTTGACTGAGCACATGCTCACCTAATTGTAAACATCCCCACTCACACAGCCCCCCATATAGAGCAATGAACCTCCTTCCCCTCTAGTTATACTATATAGAAATCACAGGATTAGTTGAAAGCACCATAAGAGAAGTATGACGTTTAAGGGTAGAGAGTGCACCTTTGTATCAATTACTTCATTATTGTGTTTTACACATGATACTTGCATAACAATTGGGATAAAGTAGCTGGGTGCACTTTAAATGTATTCTCTTCAGGGAAAGTGGATACATCAACAAGCATTATACACACACACAAATTTCCAATATTGAGCTTCAAACCTCCTAGCTCCAGTCTCACACATACACATACGTGTCTTGCATGTTGGGCATTGAATGAATGAATAGTTACACAATCTAGAGAACACTGTATTATTCACAAGTGCGACAGGAGAAGTCTGACTCTTAAGGGGAGAGAGTACACCTTTGTTAGGAAGACCTCATCACCATGTTTCATAGAGTATGTTTCAGTAAAATTTGCAATAAGGGAGATGTCACAACAGTTAAATGTATTCCTCTCAGGGGAAGTAGGTAAAGTACAAACTGTACATATATGTCTTCCATGTTCACCATCAGACCTTCTACCTATTTAGTTAAACAATCTAGAGAGAACTGTATTAGTCACACATGCCACATGAGAAATCTGATTCTTAAAGTGGAGAGTGCACTTTTGTCAGGATAACCTTATCACTGTTCTTTATAGAGGATGTTTCAGTAAAAACATGGGAAAAGGGAGCTGTGAGAACAGTTAAATGCATTCTTCTCAGGGGAAGTAGCTACAACACAAAGTAATGCACACAGATTCACATACATGCAAGCCTTCCATACTGGGCATTGAACCTCCTACCTGTCTAGTTCCACAATCTAGAGAGCACCGTCTTAGTCACAAACACTACAATAGAAGTCTAACTTTTGAGGGGGAGAGAATGCACTTTTGTCAGGATGACCTAATTATGTGTTTCTTAAGATTCATATTATATAATCGAAGATGCATTCCTTCGAATGCGTCTAGATCGAACTTAAAAACACAAAACAGCAAAATAGTGAAACGGCATATAAGCAATTTCTTTTCCTAGGAAAGAAATCGCTTGACTACCTCCTTTACTTTGCCATTTTTCTCACTGTAGTGTAATCTCAGAGTTGATATATTTAAGTATGGGGGGCACAGCCCCCCACATTGGGGTGGGGGGTGGAGGTGAAGCCCCCTCTTTATGTAATGTTTTAAAGTTTTTATTTTTTTTATTTTTTTGTGTAACAGCGATTTTTTTTTCCCTGAGGAAAAAAATTGCTGTTCTAAGTGTTTGGCATTGTAAGCTTTCGCTTACATGGGGACAATAAATCAGCGTTCGCTAGTTTTATATAGACACGTTTCTTAGTGGATGTTTCAGCAAAAATTGGGATAAGGAAACTGCGAGAACAGTTAAGCTGGTTCTTCTCAAGGGAAGTAGATACATTACCAAGTGTTACACACAGTCTCACAAACACACACACACACACACACACACACACACACACACACACACACACATCTTTTATGTTGGGCATGGAACCTCCTACCTATATCATTACACAATCTACAGATATCTGCATTAGTCTCAACTGCCACAGGAAAAAAATGGCTTTACAAATGTGAAATAGGACATTTGAATGTGCACCAATGGATTATCACTCAAACATTTCTGTGACTTCATGTAAGGATGATTGAACAATGATATTGTCTCATACTTGCACTATGTGCATTGACAAGACAAACATGCAAGTTGTATATAGGACAGTGAGTGATGGGTTATGTGAGAATAGGTTAACCAAGCTTGTAACACAGTTTCAAGTATAAACACTGTAGAGCAAACATACTTTAAAAAGCTGAATTAAGTAAGTCTGCACCATTCTGAAACAAAGATTACCTATTGACAAAAGTAATACAGACATACAAATATTGTTTAACACAAAACTATAATTATTTGATTTTCTTTTCTTTTTTATTGTACTCTTGAGTGCAGCAATGCTAAGCTGACTCACACTGCTGATGGCAGTGTTAGTGCATTTGCATTCATATCTTGAAGTGCTGAACTTAAAATGGGAATGATCTGTACTCTGTTTTGCTCTGTGCCAACTTCCACACAAAGCTCTATACAACACTGATGTCACAACTGGTATCAGGCACATTAATATAGTGCCAGGACAATGATGTGTTAAGTAAAGCTGTAGACAACATTTACATCCACAGAATTCGGGCAACACATCCTAAAATATTTTTCATCCCTATGTATTCAAACACTTACAAAATGTGAAGAAAGACATTTGTACCCGAGTATTATCTAAGCACACCAGGAAGTTGTAATTCTGATAGTTAGTACTTGACAGTAGATTTTAACAAAAGTGAATGTATATATTCATTTTCATTACCATAAAATCTGTACGCCCAAATTTTCATCTTTTAAAAAATACATTAAACTGACTAAATGTAGCTTAGCAGTGTGGAGTGAAGTGCACAAGAGTAATGTGAATGAAGGCAATACATTCACAAGATATTGCCATAGGCTGCATTCTTCCATTTAACCTTTGTTGCATTTGTTTCCTGGCCTCAGACATTGTGCAAATGTAGAAGATGAAGATTAATGACACAGAAGGCTAATGATTCATTGACAGGGTGAAATGGAGGCAGGACAAAGTAGATTATGACAGAAGAAGGATGATGATGTCTCATAACAATATGTAGCTAACAGGTACACATAAATTAGTGTAACAAAAAACTGTCAGTAACACTTAGCTAATGGCTGCACTAGAACACTTGAAATTAGTCAAAAATCTTTCTGCACATGTGAATATTAGCTCATTGTGCCACAAAGGAATTACTACTTTGCAATTAAAAATATCACAGTTCAAGCACAGTGACAACTTAATTAAGCAGAAGGGGTGAACAGGGAGAGATAGAAACAGATGCAGACAGGAATAACAACAAGATGTTTTGTGAGACATGTAGGGACATCTGATTGATGTTCTTGTTTTATTTATTAGATCAACACTAATCTGGCATGCTCTATACAATAAAGTGCTTGCTATAGGTTCATATAAGGGTTAGGAGAGTGCAATAAATATAAATACCTAACCATCTTAAAAGTTATGCCATTAAACATTCCATTGTGTAAGCCCCAACATCACAATATGTCAGAATTCTTCCAAATGATGTTGGAGCTTACACAATATTAAAATATTATTATACATGTTAGGATGTGAACTCATGAGGTAAAGGATGCAAAAAGTGAAATTTATTATTAAGTGACATTACCACAGGAGCAATACTTTTCCAGTATGGAAATTAGACATATAGCAATTTCAGAACGAATGGAGATGCACTTCAGAGAGGCCTGTATGTGCGTGTTTTTAATTATTTCTGGGAATGTATTCTTATGCAAAAATCAATATTTCTGTTTTTAAATATATTTCAGATGGTTGCAGTTGAATGTGCTGATTAATACAAGTTGGTTTATGTTACATACATACTTCACAAGACTTATCTGTCCTAAACACATACTTGGGATATGTGTTGAGTCATGATGATTATATAAAAGTATTGCGCTCATCATAAATATGCAAGTGAATTTTACATAATTATCATCATTGTCAAGTCTAAGAAGTTTGACATACATTAGTTTGAGGTTATATATGAAAAAAATAATGATATATGCTAAATAGAAAAGTTTAATTATGCAAGGATTACTGATAAATTGCTTGCAAGAAACAGGTATAACATTATCATTTTTCTTTTGTTTTATAGTCCTAATCAAAATGTTGTGAGAAATGAACTTCTTACACCCTTTGTAAAAAGTACCTTGCTGGTGGATTTGAGCCCTTAATCAACTGTGTTCTTTATCTAAGGTCACTGGCCCTATACCTTGTGCCACAGATAATTCTATAATAGGTGGACTTTCTCCTATCAGTACTGTTAAGTGGACTAGGAAATATGTATCATTGCCAGGCCTGTTTGTGCTACCTAAGGCAGCCTAAACTAAATTTTTCACTTTTTCCTTAGGTAGTGAACTGTGATTGTGTTCTGCCAAGTGGAGAGAAAATGCACATTAAAATGAAAAAAAAGAAAGAAAAGTACATAGTGTGAATAATGGCAATGCCATCTCTAAACAGGATTTGAACAATGCTTCATGTTCCTTTGTTGTCTCAATTCACTTCAATTATACATTGTACCACAGAATTTGACATCTGCCATGCGCATTTTATGAAAGTAGTATACAAATTGTGGAGAGCAAAGCAACAATGTCAGTCATATTTGCTCTAATTTTCTCACTTTTTTTCCTTAGGCAGTGAACCATATTTGCACACTGCTGAGTGGAGAGCAAATGGAAAAGACATTAAAAAATAGATATATGAGGGGGCGTGGCCAAGATGAGCACTGAGTAAGAGCACATTCTCTCTGGCTCTGTCTTTACAGAATATTTATGACAGGATTTTTTGAATATATCTATCCTAATTTTGTTTTTTTTACATATTTGGAATCTACTAATCATTCTTTAGGATAGTATATAAAAATGTTGGCAATTTATTTTATTTTTTCCTGTCAAAAAGTAGTAGAGAAAATATTTGGACTCCAGACTACAGAATGAGCTACTCCACATCTATACTTAAAGAAACAACTATTAAGAAAGAACTTCAGCCACTATTAACTATCATTCAAGAACTGACAGCAAAAATTGATAGAACTGATGTAAAACTGGATAACTTCAAAGAAAAATGTTCCCAACAAATGGAAATGTTACACGAAAACCTTAAGCAGCAAAGAGACAGATTACTGGTATAGAGACTTCACTAAATGATATGGACACTAGAATTCAAGAAGGTGAGCATAATATAGACTTTCTCTTAAAACAAAATACTGTTTTACAAACAAAAACTGATGCTCTAGAGAATAGATCAAGAAAAAATAATATTAGCCTTTTTGGTCTGCCTGACAATGTTGAAGAAGGTAATACGGAAAAATTCTTAACTTCCTGGCTCCCTGATGTACTACAGCTTCCTGAAGCTCTCTCATATAGGATAGAAAGAGCACACAGGTCCTTGGCTACTGCAAAAAAAAAAGGTAAATCTAATTCTACTAAATCTGTTATAGTGAAGTTTTTATCTTCTCATGACAAGGAGATAGTGTTAAAGAATGCTTGAGCTAAATCTCCTATTAAATATAAAGAAAATGTCATATGCTTTGATAATGATTACTCATCTTCTGTAATTGCCAAAAGAAAGCTTTTTTTTTGCCAATGTAAAAAGAACTAAAGAAAACCCAAATAAAGACACACCTATTATTTCCTGCCAGATTAAAAACATTTCTTCAAGGTGGTCCAAAAATATTTCATGACATAGACTCTGCCATTACCTTTGTCAAAACAAGAAAACTGCTTGATAAAATAGAGGGTATGGAGAGGGCAAATGCCAGCCTTAAAAGAAATGCTGATAACAGTTCCTGGAAGGTCTCTGAACATAAAAAGAAGCTCAAGAATACGGAATTAATTAAGCTATTTTATAATGGCTTTCATTTACCCAAGTCTTAATAACTAATCCAGAAGGTGGGAAAGTGGAAATTGTTCAACAGGTGAGTCTTTGTTGTTTAAATTTCTTTTTAACGATACATAGTTGTTTTGGTGGAGTTTTGTGGCTTGTTATTGTTGAATCTAGTTTATTCTAGCTCAATTTCTATAGCAAGTAAAAGCTATTTATTTATTAATTTATTTATTTATTGTCTTTTGATGTTGGTTGTTGTCTGTTGTAATGAATACTCTGTATGTTTGGAGACCAAAATGTATGGTATTTTGGGAGCTATGGTAGATACAGAGAATTATAGATGAGAAAATGAGTGTCTTTGTTACAATAGAATTTATTTCATTTGTTTTTAATTGTCTGCCATTTATTTCCCTGTCGCTTTGTGAAGAGACACTCTTCATTGATATTGTTGCCATAATGTTGTTTTAGCAATTATATTTCCCATCCCTTGCTCTGCTGCTGGAATGTAGTGCTATTCATGGTAATAGACATGTGAGAAGCTCGTGTTTTGTCCCTTTCAGTGACCTGATGTGTTTTGGGTGATTCGTTTGATATTCATCTTTAAAAATGTGAATATTTATGGAGAGGCTTTAATTTCTTTTTTTTTTTTTCTCTCTGTTTTCTTCTTTGCTGTTGGTTGTGGAGGAGTGGAGAATTTTGTGTGGATTGGTATGTTCATGGTGGTCTGGTGGTTTGCTGGGTTTGGGAGATGGAGTTTGTTGGTTTTTTAATGTTTTATGTTGCCTCTCTTCATCCCCTTTGCCTTTCTTACTGCTCGTTTTTATGTTTCCTAGTCCTGCCATGAGGTAATCAACAGCTTTCATAGAGAAAATGCTGTAAATGTTTTCCCTCCTCAATCTTGTGCATCTGATCTGTTGAATAACCTGAGTTTGTGCTCCCACTGCAGCTGCTACAATACAGAGCAAGAAAAAAGTGTAATTTCCATGGAAATGTTTACAGACTGAACCCTGTGCTGAGAAGCTTTGCAAAGCTGGATAATAGCTAGAATAGATGGTTTCCAATGCCATCTGCAGGTCAAATAAAAAACTGCACCTAAATAATCTGTATAATATGACTGCTATATTTAAACATTTGAGTGTTCATAAACAAAGCACTTTTGACACATTTAAACCCTTACATTTTATACACTTGTCTTCATAATTTTATCATATTTATGTAAATTTTCTATTAATTGATATAACAAGCATATAGCACATATAGCAATATCATTAAAATGAAGGGTTTAGCGTGGATTAATGTGTTTGTGGTGGTCTAGTGGTTTGCTGGCTTTGAGAGATGGAGTTTGTTGGCTTTGCGCTATTTTGTATTGGCTTTCTCCCTCCTATTGCCTTTTTGTTCTGCCCGGTTTTGTGTTTCCTGGTCCTACCATGAGGTAATCAACAGCTTTAAAAAAAAAAAAAAGAGTGAGAGAGGGAAGAAAATAGTTGCAAAGGTTTTCCCTCCTTAATCGCGTGCATCTGAACTGCTGAATAATTCTGGTACCTGATCATACTGCGACAGCTTCAATTGGAAGCAGGAAAAAAGTGTCGTTTCCATGGAGATGTTTACAGATTAAAGTCTGTGCTGAGAAGCTTCGCAGAGCTAGATAATAGCTTGAATAGACAGTCTCTATTGCCATCTATAGGTCAAATGAAAGAATTGCAGCTATGTATCCTGTATAATATAACTATTATATTAAAGCATTTGTGAGTGTTTATAAACAGAGCACTTTTGAAACATTTATACCCCTATATTTCTGCACTTGTGTTTATAGTTCTGTTATATTTGAGTTAAACTTATTTTGATTGGTATAGCAGACATATAGCATATATAACAACATCATTAAAGTATTTACAAATTAAAAATATATATAAATCTTTACATGAGACCTAAGCAGAAGTTAATATTCTTTTATAAAGACATAAAAATCAGAAATGAGAATAATTCTAGTACAGATAGAAGATAAAAAAATAATGATTGAAACATAATACATTCTGTATGAATATAGCTTGCTGCATACAGTATAGTCTCAGCTGCAGATGTTTACCATATTAACTAATATATTGATATATTCTGATAAATCTAGAAGCTCTTCCAGATTAGTAAAAGTCTTAAAGGAAAAAAAGGGAATACATTCTTTCTTAGAAAATACTGAGCACTTTTATTGGAATCTCATACTACAATGGGAAAGTAAAATGTGACATTTTCTATGCTCTTGTTTTCAGATACATGGAGATGGGGAAATGGTGTTATTAGCTATTGGCACAATACATAAAGAGTCAGGGGATTAGTCTACTTATTGATCATTATAACAGTTCATTACATATGAATTAGTTTTGACTTTTGTATTATTTATATAATATATGATTGGTATTCATGATACTTTGAATTCAATTTGACAAAAGTTAAAATGAAGCAGTTACATTTGATTTACTTTAGTTTGTTTCTTGAATTGGTACATACCATTCTAATGGGTGTAGTTTAATTCATAATTGTTTTTTTTTTAATCACATATACTACTTTATATTGTTAAATTATGCAACAACATATATATGTAGACGGGGAGGAGGTGAGTGTTGTTTCTAGCTTGATGGTCGATTTAGGTGGCAGATGTCACTCAAATTAGGAGTTTTAACTCCCGGGGGGGGGTTGAAAGAGTTTATGTTATTAGTAAATATTATAAGTTTTTGTTAATAGTTATCATGATGTTCACCAAGTCTTACAAAATTGAATTTGTTATAAACATATTTCATTGGATAAAAGTTTTATATGTTTCATGTGTGAATTATAATTGTATTCCTAACAGTCAGTTTCTATTGACTTATAAAATATGGGTAAAAAGGAGAGTTATTCAACAACAGATATTCAGAACATTAATGTTTCATGACATCATTAAAGTGCATATCATTAAACATCAATGGATTAAATAATCCTAATCAGAGAAGAACTTTGAACTAATATCTTAAATTGCATAATTCTCAATTAATATTTCTCCAAGAAACTCATTTACTAACTGAATATGTCATAAAATTGGAATCCAAATCTTACAAACTTTTGATTAACTCAGAACATACACAAAAATGGGGGTGGCCATACTATGGAAAAATACTTTACCTATGCCTAAAATAATTGACACAAAGATAACAAAGGGATGTTATATTCAGTTATTATAGAATTTAATAAGAACATTTTGACATTAATAAATATGTATTGGATTCTTGGCATTGGACCTACAACAGTGAAACAACATATAGAACATACAGTACAGTTTTCTAAGGGTAGTATTATTATTGCTGGGGATTTTAATTGTATTTCTGACATAAAAGACTCTAGTACCAGTGGTAAATGGAAAATTCCAACTATAGCTAAATTATTAAATGAATTTTCAGATTCATACATGATGAAAGATATTAATAACTTTACTGATGCTAACTCACTGTTCTATGCATTCTACTCACATAGACATAATTCATATTCAAGAATAGATAGGGTATTAATTTCCAATAAATTAACTATTTCTTATCAAATTCAAAAGTGATTTCATGTCCCCTTTCGGACCATAATTCCATAACATTGGATTTAATACTAAACTACACATTTAATGTTCAAATTAAAAGGCTACCAGCCTACATAATCAAACTGAAAAATGTCATTGATTTCTTTACTACAGAAGTACAAAATTTTATTGGACTTAATAGTACACAGGGAACTTCTGAAGTATACATCTGGTATGCTCTAAAAGCTTACCTATATGGTAAAATTATTGATTGGTATAAAAAGAAAATAATTTTGTGGGGTAAAGATCTTCAAGATATACAAACAAATTTAGATGCTCTAAGATTTGATGCTTCAAAAATCCAGATAAGAAAGATAGAATTAATGAAATGAATACTTTAAACAATAAATATATGGAAACTTTAAACCATAAAGTCATGATAGATCTTGAAAAATATAAACTTATAACTTTTCTATAAATTCTAGATCCATGAATATACTAGCTAACAAGACTAAAAGATTAAATAAACTTAACAATATTAAAGAAATCTATTCTCCAACAAAAAAATGGTATCTGATTTACCAAATATATTAAGTGAGTTTAGAGATTGTTTTTAATTAAACCAACCCAACACAATGATATGATCAATAGTACAAAAGATATTCAATATTTTATGCATAACAATATAGAGAACAGACTATCAGAAACACAAACAAAATTAATAAATAAACAAATATCTTTTAAAGAAGTAAAAAATCAAATAACTAAACTTAAGCAAAATAAACCTCCTGGTAACGATGGTATAATTTCTGAAATTTACAAGATTTTGCCTCCTAAATCGTTAACTTTGCTACATACAGTATTCAATATAGCTCAAAATAATAGCATTACACCCCCCTTGGAAGTACACATTTATTTCTCCCATACTAAAGTCTGATAAAAACCCTGTAAAATGTGCTTCATATAGGGCCATTTCATTATTAAACACAGACTATAAAATGGTCATGTCTATTTATGATGATAGACTTAAAAAATGTACCATCCCTGGTAGATATGGATCAAACAGGTTTTATAATTAATAGAACTTCTTATGATGACATCAAAAGAACAATAACTTTAATTGAATCAGTAAAAGCCTTAAAGAATAATTTGACTCTTGTTAGTTTATATATTAACTGTGCCTTTGACTCAGTTAATTGGAACTATCTTTTTGTTTTACTGAAGGACTTAAACTTTTCTATAGCTTTAATCTTATAACTCAATTATATAATGAAATTCAAGCCTACATAAAAATAGGTACAAGTATATCCCAGAACATACCCACTACAAAAGGAACCAGAGAAGGTTGCCCTCTATCTCCACTTTTATTCACATTAATTATGGAACCTTGGGCTAACCTAATAAGGGATAACAACAATATACAAGGATATAGGTTAAATTGTAATGAAACATCAAAAATCCAAATATTTGCTGATGATGTATTAATCACTCTTGGTGGTACTAACCCTACCTTACAAGAATTGTTTAAAAATATGGATATATTTCAAAAACATTCTGGTCTTAATTTTAATAACTCTAAAACACAGATTCTTCTAATTGGTTCCAAACGTTATAATATACAAGACCAATATAAAAATATATACCTCAATCTCAACAAATAACATATTTAGGTATAATTATAGCAACCAAGATTAAAGACATGTTACACCTAAATTATAGTAAAAGTATAACAATCATAGAGACACTAATAAGTAAGTGGAATGAGATTCTATTTACAATGGATGAAAAACTTTCTATTATAAAGATGATCTTGCTTCCAAAGATTTTATACATAATACAATCTATTTCTATTCCCCCTACAGGCTCTTTTATTAAAAATTTAGCACACTGATTAAGAACTTTTTGCGGCATCCAATAAAGCCTAGAATTGCATTTTCCTATCATATGTATAGCTGGGAAAATGGAGTTGTATCTTTACCAAATCTATAACTTTATTCAATTTCATTAGTTATTAAAACAATTGTTTATCTTATAGATGGAGAGTATGTTGCAAAATGGAAAGCAATTATGTTAAATTTATCCCAAAATACCAAAAATAAATATAATAATCATCTATCACAGTTAATAAATAATTCATTTATATGGAATTTGAGAGAGTATTTTTCCAATTATTCCACTCAAATGTTTAAATTTAGTTATGTAATTTTAATTATAAGGGCCTTTAAAAACGATATATTTAGGTTTAGAATCTTTGAGAATTGGCTGTTCCTCATCTTCCCAATTGTCTATACACAAGGCATAATTCTTTCTGCAAGTAATTCTAAAATGTTGCTATTTAAACAAAAACAATTAATGTTTTGGCATCAAATGTTAAATAAAAATGAGGCACAATCTATTGATGCTCTTATATATGAATATAACCTTAACACATTACTTTGGTCAGATTTGCAAGAGTTTAGATAATATATTCTAGATAAGCTAATTTTAATCCCCTCAAATGCTAAGAATTCAATGTTGTGTTGTTGTTGTGTCTTTTGGCTTTTCCTGGTTAGGGGTCGCCAAAGCGAAACTCCGGTCCGCTAATGATTGGCAGCAGATTTTTACATGCCGAGTTGCCAGCCCTGACGCACAACCTTCAACAAAAGTACGCCCATTCATGCATGTCTCCACACAGAAGACACTTTAGCTGAGAATCGAACAGGACATCGCCTTACTGTGAGGCGACAACGCTACCACAGCACCACCACCGCAGTTAAATGCTAAGAATTCAATACCCAGACTTATTCAATATTTGATTTTATATACTTATAATATTTTACCAGTTAAAAATAGTATACCATATATTTGTAGAGCAATTAAACAAGATCTAGATGTATATTCAGTAACTATTGGAATTCATTTTCAGTAATCAATAGTTTTATTCCCTCAGAAAAAGACAAAGTTAATTTCCTTCAGTCAGTCAGCAAAACCACTTCCTCCATTAAATGGAGAATCTTCACATGGAGATTTTTACATAAATCTTTCATCACACCTCAGAAAAATGAGTAAGATAACTAAACAAGATATTGTTTGCTGGAGATGTAATGCAGTAACAAATATTGATTGGAACCATATATTTTATGACTGTGTACTATTAAAGAAATTTTTGGAAGAAGTTATCACTTTTTCAGGCAATTTTTACAGACAATTTTATGCTTACAAAGTCACTTGTATATTCAATACACCTGTTCCAGACAGTATAAATAAAAACAAATATTCTTTGCTCTGGTCTATACTGTCCATTGCCAGGAAAACAATTACAATAAACTGGAATTCCTCATCAGTTCCCTCATTTAAAGAGTTTAAAGGTCTTCCCTTAGAAATATCTAAGTTAGAAATGTTAACTATCAAATCTAAATCTACAAGGAATACAAAATTATATTACAAATGGGAAAATGTACATGACTTATTAGTTAAAGAGCTGGATAAATGATTAATGCAATAATCTTTCTTTCTTTAATATTTTATTATTTTTTTTTATTTTTCTTCTGTCAAACTTAACTTAATTGATCTTGTCGTTTGATATATAGTGAACATCATTGAATATAGTTTTCTATGCTATTATAGTTATTGTATTATTTTTAAATATTATATTTTAAAATTTTAACTTATTCAATTTTTTTTCAAAATATCTGTTCATTATATTAATGTTTTCAATGAAGCTGTTTTTTAAAAAATAGAAATATGACTGAGAAAAAAACCAGCAAAAAAGTGTAATGAATGGATATATGTAGTAAGGAACAGAAGAAGAAGTGCATTCAAATGAAACATTCATTCTTCTCACATCCCCTTGTAATATGGGGCAGATACTTACAGTATCAGACTTGTAGATAATGACAAACAATGTGAAAATAGGCAGACTAATGATAACATGTTGTTACCACATTTTAAACAACAACAACACAATGATGTCACAAAATTTGATGAAATATGTATTCAGACAACACAGTGTAAAATTATTATTTAAGTGGATTCAAACCCTGCATCAGATGCCTTTTACCTCTAAGCTCACTGCACTTACACCTTGTGCCACAGAAAAAAAGTTACTGTAATGCATTCCCTGAGTACTATCCAATGTGATGATGGCAGCACAATGCCACCAGGCTGGTTTAAGCTATTGAAGGCAGCCAAAACTAAATTTTTCACTTTTTTTTAAGTTGTGAAAGTGCATTTAATGTTGCCAAACAGTGCTGAAATGCAGAGGGCAATATTTATCAGAAACATTCAAACAGCTTTCTGGGAATAACAGCTTGAAGATATATGAAGTTATTCACACTGCATATGTAGCAATGAGGACAGCTAATACTGCATTATAATGATACATTCAGCTATATCAGATGTCATTACCACCCATACTATCATGTATGCATTGCAGTATCAGGACTTTAGCAATGTCATGGGAATGGAGAAGGGCACAGAAAACAGCAGAAATGTTTACATTGTTAACATAGCACACATATTTAATATTTATATCACTTTAAATTACTTATCTGTCTGTCACTTTTAGTCAATACTGACCTTAGTGGAGTCCCCCACATCAACACACTCATACAACTAAACGAATGTCAAGATTTAGTATGAACTCCCTCAGTAAAATGATCTGGGAAGAGATTTTGATCCCTGCATTGCATGCACTGTTTCCCTAAGCTTAATAAATTTTATGCATTATGTCATAGAGATAGGAGTGTGACAACTTTAATTTCTTCCCTTAGTACTGTTCAGACTGATGAAGTAAGTGCAACAATTTCAGTCTTCATTACACTATTGATGGCAGTAAAATAAAATATGTCAGTTTTTACCTTAGGCAGTGAAATGCAGTTCAGTTCTATTGACCACTACTAGTCAATGGAGTGCAATGAAAAAAAAGCATGCGAATGATACAAGGAAAAAAATAGAAAGGTGGATCAAATACTTCAAATGTATAGGTTCATAGGTTCATAGGTTCATACTAGGCTATCTGCCCTAGGGCATTTATAAGCCTAGCCAGAATGTGTTTGGCTTTCACCACCCATTTTAAATTTATTTTGCTATGCCCTTTTTCAAGGTTAGTATACTGTGCCTCTGTCTAACAGTGACACAGAAGTGATACCAGGGTAAACCACGATCTCCCATCCACTCATCAAGATTCCTCTTGAAGAGAGTCAATGAGGGACTCTGCCTAACCTGGACTGGGATTTTATTCCAGAGTGAAGGGAGCCTCTGGGTTATGAATCTGTCCCTCCAATGTGTCCTATTTATTTCAGTGCTGAGGTTCAAGTCTCTCGGCGCGTAGCTCGATGGGATTTGGATTTTCTGAGGTGCAGCATGTCCATTAATTCGGGTTGGACATGGCTTTATACGTCAGGCACAGATCGCCTCTGAACAGGTGGTATGCCACTGAGTAGAGCTGGAGTTTCTTTAACTGGGCAGCATATGGCATCTGTTTGAGCCCTTTGATCCTCTTGGTGAGGTACTTTTGGGGTCTTTCCAGTTGCTGCAGGTGTCTGGTAAGGTACATCCCAAAAGGGGCATTGTACTCAATTATGGGCCTGATGAGGGATGAGTAAAGAGGCACGATGACCTCCCCTGATCTAGATGTGAATCCCTTCATGATTAGATGGGCTATATAAAATGTTTTTCTAACTACTTTGGCCACGTGGTTGTCAAATGAGAGATTGTTATCAACTTGGGTCCCCAGGTCCCTAATTACTTCTTCTGTACTTAATGGATTACCACCTATGTGGTAATTTGTGGGCACTTTGTTTTTGCCAAAGGGGATGACTGTACACTTTTTGGCATTTAGCTTGAGGCCATGGCTCTGGCACCAGTTGTTTGTTTCTATGAGGCCCTTTTGGAGGATGCTTGTGTCGGCTGGAGAGTCGATTATGGTGCCCAGTTTGCAGTCATCTGCGAACTTGGTCAGCCACAGTCCTTCCTTGTTGGCCTGTACCTCCGAAAAATATATACCAAACAAGAGAGGTCCCAGGACTGAGCCTTGTGGGACACCACTTGTAACTGGTTTGGAGTCTGACATGGCTCCAGCAATTCTAACCATGTGGGTTCTGTCCTTGAGCCAGTTTGCAATCCATCTAGTGACATAGGGGTTTATATTTAAGCTGGTGAGCTTATCTATAATGCCCAAGTGGGGTATTGTATCGAAGGCTTTTGCGAGGTTCAGGCAGGCTGTGTGGACCACCTTCCCCTCGTCAATGGCCTTGGTGACTGTTTCAAAGAAATCAACCAGGTTTAAGAGGCAGGATCTGCCCTTAACAAAGCCAAACTGGATAGGATCCAGTGTCTGTAGGTCCCCAATATCTTTATTTATGAGGTCCATGATGATCCTTTCCATAGCTTTGCAGACCAAGCTAGTCAGGCTTATTTTATTTGTTTATTTATTTTACATTTGTTGACTGGGCTAGTCCAACTGGATACGTGTCCATTTTCAGTGGAGGCCCGGGGAGAAAAGCTCCAAAACAAAAACATACTAAAAAATATACTAAACGTAACACACAAAATACATATAAAAACAAAAATATACTTAAAAATATATAAACATCTGATGCTAATGATTATGAGATGGCATTAATATAGAGTAATTCATCTTCAGTTTAACATAGTATACAAAAAGAAATGTAAGTACAGTATCTGGTAGGTTTTGAGCATGGTAAGTAGTACTAAGTAGTACTAAGTAGTGACTGAGATAGGAATTAAGAGTGAAGATTTGAGTATAGATTGTGTACTTAAAGATTTAAGGTAGAAAAAAAAATTAGGTTATGTGGGTAGCAGATAGATTAGAGAATAACAGGGATTATAACAGTTCATTACATATGAATTAGTTTTGACTTTTGTATTATTTATATAATATATGATTGTGATACTTTGAATTCAATTTGACAAAAGTTAAAATGAAACAGTTACATTTGATTTACTTTAGTTTGTTTCTTGAATTGGTACATACCATTCCTAATGGGTGTAGTTTAATTCATAATTGTTTTTAATCACATATACTACTTTATATTGTTAAATTATGCAACAACATATATATGGGAGAAGGTGAGTGTTGTTTCTAGCTTGATGGTCGATTTGGGTGGCAGATGTCACTCAAATTAGGAGTTTTAACTCGGGGGTTGAAAGAGTTTATGTTATTAGTAAATATTATAAGTTTCTGTTAATAGTTATCATGATGTTCACCAAGTCTTACAAAATTTAATTTGTTATAAACATATTTCATTGGATAAAAGTTTTATATGTTTCATGTGTAAATTATAATTGTATTCCTAACAGTCAGTTTCTATTGACTTATAAAATATGGGTAAAAAGGAGAGTTATTCAACAACAGATATTCAGAACATTAATGTTTCATGACATCATTAAAGTGCATATCATTAAACATCAATGGATTAAATAATCCTAATCAGAGAAGAACTTTGAACTAATATCTTAAATTGCATAATTCTCAATTAATATTTCTCCAAGAAACTCATTTACTAACTGAAGATATCATAAAACTGGAATCCAAATCTTACAAACTTTTGATTAACTCAGAACATACACAAAAAGGGGGTGGCCATACTATGGAAAAATACATTACCTATGCCTAAAATAATTGACACAAAGATAACAAAGGGATGTTATATTCAGTTATTATAGAATTTAATAAGAACATTTTGACATTAATAAATATGTATTGGATTCTTGGCATTGGACCTACAACAGTGAAACAACATATAGAACATACAGTACAGTTTTCTAAGGGTAGTATTATTATTGCTGGGGATTTTAATTGTATTTCTGACATAAAAGACTCTAGTACCAGTGGTAAATGGAAAGTTCCAACTATAGCTAAATTATTGAATGAATTTTCAGATTCATACATGATGAAAGATATTAATAACTTTACTGATGCTAACTGACTGTTCTATGCATTCTACTTACATAGACATAATTCATATTCAAGAATAGATAGGGTATTAATTTCCAATAAATTAACTATTTCTTATCAAATTCAAAAGTGATTTCATGTCCCCTTTCGGACCATAATTCCATAACATTGGATTTAATACTAAACTACACATTTAATGTTCAAATTAAAAGGCTACCAGCCTACATAATCAAACTGAAAAATGTCATTGATTTTTTTACTACAGAAGTACAAAATTTTATTGGACTTAATAGTACACAGGGAACTTCTGAAGTATACATCTGGTATGCTCTAAAAGCTTACCTATATGGTAAAATTATTGATTGGTATAAAAAGAAAATAATTTTGTGGGATAAAGATCTTTAAGATATACAAACAAATTTAGATGCTCTAAGACTTGATGCTTCAAAAAACCCAGATAAGAAAGATAGAATGAATGAAATAAATACTTTAAACAATAAATATATGGAAACTTTAAACCATAAAGTCATGATAGATCTTGAAAAATATAAACTTATAACTTTTCTATAAATTCTAGATCCATGAATATACTAGCTAACAAGACTAAAAGATTAAATAAACTTAACAATATTAAAGAATCTATTCTCCAACAAAAAAAATGGTATCTGATTTACCAAATATATTAAGTGAGTTTAGAGATTGTTTTTAATTAAACCAACCCAACCCAATTATATGATCAATAGTACAAAAGATATTCAATATTTTATACATAACAATATAAAGAACAGACTATCAGAAACACAAACACAATTAATAAATAAACAAATATCTTTTAAAGAAGTAAAAAATCAAATAACTAAACTTAAGCAAAATAAACCTCCTGGTAACGATGGTATAATTTCTGAAATTTACAAGATTTTGCCTCCTAAATCGTTAACTTTGCTACATACAGCATTCAATATAGCTCAAAATAATAACATTACACCCCCCCTTGGAAGTACACATTTATTTCTCCCATACTAAAGTCTGATAAAAACCCTGTAAAATGTGCTTCGTATAGGGCCATTTCATTATTAAATACAGACTATAAAATGGTCATGTCTATTTATGCTGATAGACTTAAAAAATGTACCATCCCTGGTAGATATGGATCAAACAGGTTTTATTAATTGTATTAATTTTATTAATAGAACTTCTTATGATGACATCAAAAGAACAATAAATTTAATTGAATCAGTAAAAGCCTTAAAGAATAATTTGACTCTTGTTAGTTTAGATATTAACTGTGCCTTTGACTCAGTTAATTGGAACTATCTTTTTGTTTTACTGAAGGACTTAAACTTTTCTATAGCTTTAATCTTATAACTCAATTATATAATGAAATTCAAGCCTACATAAAAATAGGTACAAGTATATCCCAGAACATACCCACTACAAAAGGAACCAGAGAAGGTTGTCCTCTATCTCCACTTTTATTCACATTAATTATGGAACCTTGGGCTAACCTAATAAGGGATAACAACAATATACAAGGATATAGGTTAAATTGTAATGAAACATCAAAAATCCAAATATTTGCTGATGATGTATTAATCACTCTTGGTGGTACTAACCCTACCTTACAAGAATTGTTTAAAAATATGGATATATTTCAAAAACATTCTGGTCTTAATTTTAATAACTCTAAAACACAGATTCTTCTAATTGGTTCCAAGCGTTATAATATACAAGACCAATATAAAAATATATACCTCAATCTCAACAAATAACATATTTAGGTATAATTATAGCAACCAAGATTAAAGACATGTTACACCTAAATTATAGTAAAAGTATAACAATCATAGAGACACTAATAAGTAAGTGGAATGAGATTCTATTTACAATGGATGAAAAACTTTCTATTATAAAGATAATCTTGCTTCCAAAGATTTTATACATAATACAATCTATTTCTATTCCCCCTACAGGCTCTTTTATTAAAAATTTAGCACACTGATTAAGAACTTTTTGCATCCAATAAAGCCTAGAATTGCATTTTCCTATCATATGTATAGCTGGGAAAATGGAGTTGTATCTTTACCAAATCTATAACTTTATTCAATTTCATTAGTTATTAAAACAATTGTTTATCTTATAGATGGAGAGTATGTTGCAAAATGGAAAGCAATTATGTTAAATTTATCCCAAAATACCAAAAATAAATATAATAATCATCTATCACAGTTAATAAATAATTCATTTATATGGAATTTGAGAGAGTATTTTTCCAATTATTCCACTCAAATGTTTAAATTTAGTTATGTAATTTTAATTATAAGGGCCTTTAAAAACGATATATTTAGGTTTAGAATCTTTGAGAATTGGCTGTTCCTCATCTTCCCAATTGTCTATACACAAGGCATAATTCTTTCTGCAAGTAATTCTAAAATGTTGCTATTTAAACAAAAACAATTAATGTTTTGGCATCAAATGTTAAATAAAAATGAGGCACAATCTATTGATGCTCTTATATATGAATATAACCTTAACACATTACTTTGGTCAGATTTGCAAGAGTTTAGATAATATATTCTAGATAAGCTAATTTTAATCCCCTCAAATGCTAAGAATTCAATGTTGTGTTGTTGTTGTGTCTTTTGGCTTTTCCTGGTTAGGGGTCCAAAGCGAAACTCCGTCCGCTAATGATTGGCAGCAGATTTTACATGCCGAGTTGCCAGCCCTGACGACAACCTTCAACAAAAGTACGATTCATGCATGTCTCCACACAGAAGACACTTTAGCTGAGAATCGAACAGGACATCGCCTTACTGTGAGGCGACAACGCTACCAAGAGCACCACCACCGCAGTTAAATGCTAAGAATTCAATACCCAGACTTATTCAATATTTGATTTTATATACTTATAATACTTTACCAGTTAAAAATAGTATACCATATATTTGTAGAGCAATTAAACAAGATCTAGATGTATATTCAGTAACTATTGGAATTCATTTTCAGTAATCAATAGTTTTATTCCCTCAGAAAAAGACAAAGTTAATTTCCTTCAGTCAGTCAGCAAAACCACTTCCTCCATTAAATGGAGAATCTTCACATGGAGATTTTACATAAATCTTTCATCACACCTCAGAAAAATGAGTAAGATAACTAAACAAGATATTGTTTGCTGGAGATGTAATGCAGTAACAAATATTGATTGGAACCATATATTTTATGACTGTGTACTATTAAAGAAATTTTTGGAAGAAGTTATCACTTTTTCAGGCAATTTTTACAGACAATTTTATGCTTACAAAGTCACTTGTATATTCAATACACCTGTTCCAGACAGTATAAATAAAAACAAATATTCTTTGCTCTGGTCTATGCTGTCCATTGCCAGGAAAACAATTACAATTAACTGGAATTCCTCATCAGTTCCCTCATTTAAAGAGTTTAAAGGTCTTCCCTTAGAAATATCTAAGTTAGAAATGTTAACTATCAAATCTAAATCTACAAGGAATACAAAATTATATTACAAATGGGAAAATGTACATGACTTATTAGTTAAAGAAATGGATAAATGATTAATGCAATAATCTTTCTTTCTTTAATATTTTATTCTTTGTTTTTATTTTTCTTCTGTCAAACTTAACTTAATTGATCTTGTTGTTTGATATATAGTGAACATCATTGAATATAGTTTTCTATGCTATTATAGTTATTGTATTAATATTTTTAAATATTATATTTTAAAATTTTAACTTATTCAATTTTTTTTTCAAAATATCTGTTCATTATATTAATGTTTTCAATGAAGCTGTTTTTTAAAAAGTAGATATATGACTGAGAAAAAAAAACAGCAAAAAAGTGTAATGAATGGATATATGTAGTAAGGAACAGAAGAAGTGCATTCAAATGAAACATTCATTCTTCTCACATCCCCTTGTAATATGGGGCAGATACTTACAGTATCAGACTTGTAGATAATGACAAACAATGTGAAAATAGGCAGACTAATGATAACATGTTGTTACCACATTTTAAACAACAACAACACAATGATGTCACAAAATTTGATGAAATATGTATTCAGACAACACAGTGTAAAATTATTATTTAAGTGGATTCAAACCCTGCATCAGATGCCTTTTACCTCTAAGCTCACTGCACTTACACCTTGTGCCACAGAAAAAAAGTTACTGTCATGCATTCCCTGAGTACTATCCAATGTGATGATGGCAGCACAATGCCGCCAGGCTGGTTTAAGCTATTGAGGGCAGCCAAAACTAAATTTTTCACTTTTTTTAAGTTGTGAAAGTGCATTTCATGTTGCCAAACAGTGCTGAAATGCAGAGGGCAATATTTATCAGAAACATTCAAACAGCTTTCTGGGAATAACAGCTTGAAGATATATGAAGTTATTCACACTGCATATGTAGCAATGACGACAGCTAATACTGCATTATAATGATACATTCAGCTATCTCAGATGTCATTGCCACCCATGCTATCATGTATGCATTGCAGTATCAGGACTTTAGCAATGTCATGGGAATGGAGAAGGGCACAGAAAACAGCAGAAATGTTTACATTGTTAACATAGCACACATATTTAATATTTATATCACTTCAAATTACTTATCTGTCTGTCACTTTTAGTCAATACTGACCTTAGTGGAGTCCCCCACATCAGCACACTCATACAACAAAACGAATGTCAAGATTTAGTATGAACTCCCTCAGTAAAATGATCTGGGAAGAGATTTTGATCCCTGCATTGCATGCACTGTTTCCCTAAGCATAATAAATGTTATGCATTATGTCATAGAGATAGGAGTGTGACAACTTTAATTTCTTCCCTTAGTACTGTTCAGACTGATGAAGTAAGTGCAACAATTTCAGTCTTCATTACACTATTGATGGCAGTAAAATAAAATATGTCAGTTTTTACCTTAGGCAGAGAAATGCAGTTCAGTTCTATTGACCACTACTAGTCAATGGAGTGCAATGAAAAAAAAAGCATGCGAATGATACAAGGAAAAAAACAGAAAGGTGGATCAAATACTTCAAATGTATAGGTTCATAGGTTCATACTAGGCTATCTGCCCTAGGGCATTTATAAGCCTAGCCAGAATGTGTTTGGCTTTCACACCCATTTTAAATTTATTTTGCTATGCCCTTTTTCAAGGTTAGTATACTGTGCCTCTGTCTAACAGTGACACAGAAGTGATACCCGGGGTAAATCTACGATCTCCCATCCACTCATAAAGATTCCTCTTGAAGAGAGTCAATGAGGGACTCTGCCTAACCTGGACTGGGATTTTATTCCAGAGTGAAGGGAGCCTCTGGGTTATGAATCTGTCCCTCCAATGTGTCCTATTTATTTCAGTGCTGAGGTTCAAGTCTCTCGAGCGCGTAGCTCGATGGGATTTGGATTTTCTGAGGTGCAGCATGTCCATTTATTCGGGTTGGACATGGCTTTATCGTCAGGCACAGATCGCCTCTGAACAGGTGGTATGCCACTGAGTAGAGCTGGAGTTTCTTTAACTGGGCAGCATATGGCATCTGTTTGAGCCCTTTGATCCTCTTGGTGAGGTACTTTTGGGGTCTTTCCAGTTGCTGCAGGTGTCTGGTAAGGTACATCCCAAAGGGGCATTGTACTCAATTATGGGCCTGATGAGGGATGAGTAAAGAGGCACGATGACCTCCCTGATCTAGATGTGAATCCCTTCATGATTATGTGGGCTATATAAAATGTTTTTCTAACCACTTTGGCCACGTGGTTGTCAAATGAGAGATTGTTATCAACTTGGGTCCCCAGGTCCCTAATTACTTCTTCTGTACTTAATGGATTACCACCTATGTGGTAATTTGTGGGCACTTTGCTTTTGCCAAAGGGGATGACTATACACTTTTTGGCATTTAGCTTGAGGCCATGGCTCTGGCACCAGTTGTCTGTTTCTCTGAGGCCCTTTTGGAGGATGCTTGTGTCGGCTGGAGAGTCGATTATGGTGCCCAGTTTGCAGTCATCTGCGAACTTGGTCAGCCACAGTCCTTCCGTGTTGGCCTGTACCTCCGAGAAATATATACCGAACAAGAGAAGTCCCAGGACTGAGCCTTGTGGGACACCACTTGTAACTGGTTTGGAGTCTGACATGGCTCCTGCAATTCTAACCATGTGGGTTCTGTCCTTGAGCCAATTTGCAATCCATCTAATGACATAGGGGTTTATATTTAAGCTGGTGAACTTATCTATAATGCCCGAGTGGGGTATTGTATCAAAGGCTTTTGCGAGGTCCAGGTAGGCTGTGTGGACCACCTTTCCCTCGTCAATGGTCTTGGTGACTGTTTCAAAGAAATCAACCAGGTTTAAGAGGCAGGATCTGCCCTTAACAAAGCCGAACTGGATAGGATCCAGTGTCTGTAGGTCCCCAATATCTTTATTTATGAGGTCCATGATGATCCTTTCCATAGCTTTGCAGACCAAGCTAGTCAGGCTTATTTTATTTGTTTATTTATTTTACATTTGTTGACTGGGCTAGTCCAACTGGATACGTGTCCATTTTCAGTGGAGGCCCGGGGAGAAAAGCTCCAAAACAAAAACATACTAAAAAATATACTAAACGTAACACACAAAATACATATAAAAACAAAAATATACTTAAAAATATATAAACATCTGATGCTAATGATTATGAGATGGCATTAATATAGAGTAATTCATCTTCAGTTTAACATAGTATACAAAAAGAAATGTAAGTACAGTATCTGGTAGGTTTTGAGCATGGTAAGTAGTACTAAGTAGTACTAAGTAGTGACTGAGATAGGAATTAAGAGTGAAGATTTGAGTATAGATTGTGTACTTAAAGATTTAAGGTAGAAAAAAAAATTAGGTTATGTGGGTAGCAGATAGATTAGAGAATAACAGCTAGGCAGGGTTAGTACAAGAACATAACCAGTGGTTGGAGAAGAAAAGTTTTAGGTTAGTTTTAAATAGTGGGAGAGAGGTTAGGGTTGTAAGGTCTTGTGGTAGTTGATTCCATATTTTACCAACTGAGTTAGAGAATATGGAGTCACCTGCTGAGTTGTTAGATAAAGAAGTATGAATCAACATTTTGTTAGCAGAGAGTAGATTTCTCAAGTTGCTATAAGGTTTTATGAGGGAAGAGAGAATAGGGATATTATTGGGTTGGTATAGGGCTTTATGGGCGATTATAAGTTGGTTAAAACATAATAAGTGAGGTAATTCAAGCCAGTCTAGTTGTTTTAGGTTCAGACAGTGATGAGTCCTGTAAGGTGTATTTGTAGCAAATCTGGCAATGTTGTTATATGCTCTAGCTAGTTTGTTAAGATTATTTGTAGAAAGATTGTTGAATATTGGGGAAGCGTATAATAGGGTAGAAATTAAGTGGGTTCTAGCTATTGTGGTTCTGGCAACTGGTGTCAAGAAGGGTTTTATTCTATAAAGGGATCCAAGTTTTTTGTTAGTCAATTTTATTGTAGTGTTTATGTGAGTGTCAAACTTTAATTGATTGTCAATTGTGATTCCTAGGAGTTTGGTGGTGGGGTCAGGAGAGATAACAGTATTGTTGTTTGATGTAAGTGTAAAATGAAGTGGGGGAGACAAATGAGAGGGTTTAAAGAGCAAAAGTTTGTTTTTTTTGGGGTTGAGGAGAAGACAGTGGTTGGAGAACCATTCTTCTATAGTGGTAAAGGCTTTTTGTGTGATAGAATGAAGTTCAGTTTGGGATGAGGCAGAACAGATGATAGTAGAGTCATCAGCATACTGAATACAGGTGGAGAGTGGGATAGAGAGATGAAGGTCATTCATGAAAATGGAAAACAGAAGTGGACCTAAAATAGAGCCTTGAGGAACACCTAGGGAGGTGGGAAGGAGATCAGAAAGATGGTTTTGCCAGAGAACTGCTTGTTTACGGTTTTCTAGGTATGATGTAAACCAGTTCATAGCAAGATTGTCCAGTGAGAGGGACTTCAGTTGGTGGAGGAGGAGTTGATGATTAACCATGTCAAATGCTTTAGATAGGTCTACAAAGAATGCTGAGGAAAGAATATTGTTATTACGATTATTGTTGATAGAGTTAGTAAAAGATAACAAGGCAGTGGTAGTACTGTGAAATGGCCGGAATCCATGTTGGCAGTTAGCAAGGAGATTATACTGAAGTAGGTGAGTTATTAATTGTTTGTGGATACATTTCTCCATAATTTTAGCAAGTGGAGAGAGTAGAGCTATAGGGCGATAGTTGGAGAACTCAGTAGAGTCACCACCTTTGTGAAGTGGGATGATGTGTGAGATTTTCCAAATAGATGGAATGGTGCCTTCTTTTATAGTTCTATTGATCAATATGGAGATTGGGAAGGCAATGGCTTTGGCTCCTATTTGGAGGTATTCTGCTGGTAATTTATCAGCTGAGGGGCTAGTAGGTTTTAATTTTTGAAGTAAGGAGGAGATATAGGAGGTGGGTATAGGTTCAAGGTGAAAAGGGGAATGGAGCTTGGGCTAGGCAAATTGGTGGTATCAGGGTTTAGTTGATTTGCTAGATTTAATATAGTAGTAGTAAAGAAAGTATTAAAGGCATTTGCTGTTTGTATTGGACAATCAGGTTTGGAGTCTAGTGGATAAGGTGTGGCAACTTTGCCTGGGGAAAGTAGTTTGTTAATAGTAGACCAGAATGTTTGTGGCTGTTGAAGGAAGATTGCTGAAGTTGGATATAAAAGTTCTTTTTATCTTGTAGGATGGCTTTTTTTGTTAAATTTCTTTGTTGTCTAAAAGTTTGGTGATCGCTAGTGTCTTTCGTGGTACGCCATTTGGCCCAAGATTTATTTCTATTATGGATTAGTTTCTTAGTTGAATTTGAGAGCCATGGTGCTGGTTTGTTTTTCATTCTTATGGAACGCATTGGGGCATGATGGTCTAGGATTGCTAGGAAAGAGTTATTGAAGTAATTAACTGCTTCATTAATAGGGAGTGACTTAAGGGGAGACCAATTGCATTGTTTAAGTTCAGTTAGGAACAATTCGTAGTTAAAATGTTTTTTGCTACGGGCAGTTCTGACTGGAGTGGGGATACTTAAACTTGTTTTATGTCTAATAATGTATATTAGAGAGTGGTCACTAAGGTCATCTGGGAGGGTTCCTGTTGTATAGTTTTGTGGTGGACTGTTTGTTAGTATCCAATCCAGGATGGTTTCTTTATTATTAAGTTTATTTGTTCTGGTTGGAGAGTTTATAGCTTGTGAGAAGCCATACAGGTTAATCAGGGTGGATGGATTGGTGTTGTTACATAAGTGCCAGTCAATATTAAAGTCACGTAGTAGTATTGTTTCCTGAGGGAGATTTGAGGAGAGCCAGTTTAATAAGTCTTCTAATAGTGGGTGATTTTTACCTGGGGGGAGATAGGTGCAGATTATGTTAACTGATTTGTGTGAGTTAAGTTGGAGTTTAGTAATAATTATTTCTAAGTTGTCTAAGGGTAGTTTATGATTTATTTTGTTGATTTGTAGTCCTGTTTTGTAGAGAATTGCTACCCCTCCACCTTTTTTATTTGTGCGGTCTTGTCTAAAGATACAATAGCCTGGGGGAATAATTTCAGTATCTTTTATTGTGGGTTTGAGCCATGTTTCGGTTAGGCAGAGGGTGTCAAATTGCTGGACATCTAGAAGAGCATGAATTTGTGGTATTTTGTTGCATATACTATGTATGTTTAGATGGGCTATAGAGAGTGATTTGGAAGGTTTGGTTGGTTGTAAAGGGATTATATTAGGTTTGTTGCAGTTAGTGGGGGATGGGTGATGGTTTGGGCCTGGGTTGGGGTGAATGTCACCATGTGTTAAGGAATGGATTAGTATAAAGTTGTAGTACTGGAGAGGTTTACAATGATAGTTGCATAATTTTCTAATATTTAGAATTGAGTATCTGATGTGAGTTAGGCGGTGATATTTGGCTTGAAAGTACCTGGGCTTGTAGATGGCATTAAAAAAGCTTATTGATGAAGGTGGATAAGTTGTTAGAGTTTGTTGGGAAGGGATAGTAAGAGTAGAGAAGAGGGGTTGTTCATAGGAGGTTAAGAGGTAGGTAGTGGTAAGAGTTGTCAGGAGTGAGAGTACTAGTAACCATTGGTATTGGTTAGGCATGGTAGAAGAGTGTAGTAGATATTAGAGGAGAAGGAGAGAAGTGGGGGTTGACTTTATGTAGGATAATACAGATAGTAGTGGGAGGAGATTTATACTTGAGGGGAGTAGAGGTATAGATATAGGGTGTGGCTGTTGTAGATTCTATGATTGGCTGTTGGTAAAAGGGGGTGGGAGTATGAGGGTATAAGTTAAGAGGTACTGGGGGCGGGTGAGAATTGGGGGACGGGTAGGGGAGTGGAGTGAGCCCAAAGGGCGAACGGAGCGGGAAGACACAAGAGAGTATATTGCCAAGGAAAACAATCTGTGGAGTGGAAGAAGGAGCAGGTAGGTCAGAGATGGAGTGCAAGTTTAGTTGTTAAAGTCAGCTAATGTGTAGAGTTATAATATGTAACTAAACTAGAGTGTGGTATAGGAAAGGTGAGGAGGAGAGGGTAAGAATGAGCAGGTCAGGAAAGAGACTCTGTTTAAAAGACTAGTAAGTGAGGTATAAGGGAGGTTAGAAGAAAGTCTATGAGGAGAAAATAGAGAGGTGTGGAAGCACCACCTTGTGGCCAGTTATTTAACTGCAATGACTGGTTCCTAAGCAAGGGGCTAAAAAGAAACAAAGGGAGCAAGTAATGATGTTAAAAGAAAGAAAGGAATAGGAGTAGGTGAGAAGATATAAATTGAGATTCAGCACTAGTAGAAGAAAGGGAAAAGGGGGTTATTGACTGCTGGCTGTTCTGGAGGGAAGCTAAACTAACCTATGAGAGTCTTTTTAGTTAGCACAGACATACAAAACAGGACATACTTTCACTGTCTTACTGAGTAGTTTTCTCAGGGAGCTGAAGGGTATGACCTTAGTTGGAGATATTTCTGTGCTACCAGGAGGGTAGTAGGCAGGTATTTCGGTGCTTGAATGGACCAGATAACCAAGCTAGTATAGGATAGGAAAAGAGAAAGGTAGTGAGGCTTACAGTATAAATATTAGAAAGCAAAATCAATTATAACAGATACCTTTGAAAACATTTGCCAACAATAAAAGCAGTAATATATACATGTTAAGAATATCTAGTCAATGAAATAAAAACTCAGATATGTCAAAGAATCTAACAATTGAACACATTACAAGCTTTAGATACAATGTTAGAGTATAGGCAATGTATTTCTTTGTTTTAATTGTTGAATGAGACAGTTAATATACCTTTCACAAAAAGCTGATGTTAAACTGTAAGGTAATTACTTAAAAATTCTTAATGATATAGGTTGTAACACACGGAGACCTACAGTGTAAAAACACTATAGCTTAGGAAGTTAATAGGCATTTAGCCTGGGGTGATACGACTGCAGAAAAATAATATCCTGCTTTCAGCTTAAAAGAAAAACGCCTCGGGTAGTCGCGAAGTAATTAAGGTAAAATACGGTAGAATGCATTCACTAAGTGCATAAGACCTGTACCCAGTGAGCGTGCGACTAATGGGAGTGAGATCCTGGTTCAAGAATAAGGTTAAGATAAAAGTATGCCCGGGACGGTAATTGGGTAAAAAAAAAACGATAGCGATAGGGAACCGCGGCTAAATGCAACAAGCCGTACACGGTATCAGTTCAAATTTACTAAAGGACAGTGCGTATTAAACAAACAGTTTTTGTAGCGCTATTTTGTGACACACACAATATATATGGCCAATTAGAGATGCTAGGCAGGTCCGAATAATTGTCGGAATTAGATCCAGTTCATAGGAGATAAAAAGCATGCACTAGATACATAGAAAGTTTAAGTAGGTACTTTGCATTGAAAAACAGGTATTCATAACTAGTACAGTGACTACCAAACAGATAAAGCACTCTTAATAAAAGTCTGCTAAATGCTACTCTCTGATGCACTCAGTTTATAAGCCCACATGTGGATGATAGGCAAGTCCAAATACTTATCAGCACCAGATCCAGTTCATTAGAGCAAAGAAGCAAACACTTGGTGCAGAGAAAGTTTCAGTAGGAACTACAAGTTTAAGAGCACATATTCACAAATCTTACAATGATTCCAAGTACATAAAGCAACTCCCAATAACAGTCAGACGTCAACAAACATATCACTCAGATTAGGATTGAATATGTCCGTTTACAGGTAGCCTTAGCAAGCAGTTTTCTTAATACAAAGTAATAAAAAATGCTTACTCTCAGGTTAGTTCAAACCTCCAAGATAGGACGCTCAGCAGCCAGGTAGAGAGCGGAGAAAATAAAATGGCGTCAGTGAATAGTGGGGTATACTTATACGTTATTGGGAGACCTGGGGGGAGGGAGGGAAGGGAAGTAACCCAGAAAGCCGGATATAGGCAGAAATATGCGGGAAAGAGAACAACAGTTTGGAAGACAGTGGGATAGGTACGTAACAGAGGAGGGGCAAAGAGGTAGGAGTATAGCTAAGGAAAGTGGGTGCGGAGTAAAGTGTAAAGATAGAGTGGAAAGCTAGGGGAATCCAGGGATAAAGAGCCTAATAGGAGAGAGGGTGATAATAGGACATAGGAGACCTAAATACTGATGTAAAACTAATAAGGTGGGAGAGCTATGGGGGAATAAAAAGATCTGCAATAGGACACAAGAGAGTATATTGCCAAGGAAAACAATCTGTGGAGTGGAAGAAGGAGCAGGTAGGTCAGAGATGGAGTGCAAGTTTAGTTGTTAAAGTCAGCTAATGTGTAGAGTTATAATATGTAACTAAACTAGAGTGTGGTATAGGAAAGGTGAGGAGGAGAGGGTAAGAAGGAGCAGGTCAGGAAAGAGACTCTGTTTAAAAGACTAGTAAGTGAGGTATAAGGGAGGTTAGAAGAAACTCTATATGGAGAAAATAGAGAGGTGTGGAAGCACCACCTTGTGGCCAGTTATTTAACTGCAATGACTGGTTCCTAAGCAAGGGGCTAAAAAAAAACAAAGGGAACAAGTAATAATGTTAAAAGAAAGAAAGGAATAGGAGTAGGTGAGAAGATATAAATTGAGATTCAGCACTAGTAGAAGAAAGGGAAAAGGGGGTTATTGACTGCTGGCTGTTCTGGAGGGAAGCTAAACTAACCTATGAGAGTCTTTTTAGTTAGCACAGACATACAAAACAGGACATACTTTCACTGTCTTATTGAGTAGTTTTCTCAGGGAGCTGAAGGGTATGACCTTAGTTGGAGAAATTTCTGTGCTTCCAAGAGGGTAGTAGGCAGGTATTTCGGTGCTTGAATGGACCAGATAACCAAGTTTCACTGTCTTATTGAGTAGTTTTCTCAGGGAGCTGAAGGGTATGACCTTAGTTGGAGAAATTTCTGTGCTTCCAGGAGGGTAGTAGGCAGGTATTTCGGTGCTTGAATGGACCAGATAACCAAGTATCAGGTTAGTTCAAATCTCCAAGATATGGGGCGATAGTTTCCAGGATCCGTTGAGGCACCACCTTTATGGAGAGGGACCACTGTTGCTGTACGCCACTCTTTGGGCACATATCCTGTAGTAAGGCTGAGATTGAACAGTAGTTTTATGTTTGGGTTTAGCTCTTCTTGGAATTCATGTAGGATGCAGCCAGGGACACCGTCTGGTCCCATTGATGGTGTGTTTTTTGCTTTGGAGAGGGCGGCTCTTACCTGAGCATCTGAGATGTCAGGGGGCAGCACTCTGCTGGGATAGATATTTGCCCTTTGGTGGGAGGGGAGAAGTTTGCGCTGAACCTGTCAGCTAGGATGTTGGCAATGTCTGTGGGTTCGGTGTATTTTTTGTCATTTTGGACTAATTCTGAGCATATCTGGAAATTACCACCCAGGTTCCTAACATAACTAAAGAAAGCCTTGTGATTATCCTTAGTGTCCTGTGCAATTTTTCTCTCGAAGCTGGCCTTAGACAATTTTATGAGTGCCCATAGTTTTTTGCTAATACTGATCAGTGATGCCTTCCCTTTTTGGGATTTTGCTCTATCATTTAGTAGCTTCCTCCTTCTATTGTATAGTTTGTTTACGGTTAGGGTCCACCAGACAGGACGTCTGCCTTTGGAGGATTGGGTCTTGGTTTTATTTGGGATCGCATGATCCATGCATTCCTGAAGGTGTTTATAGAATGCATTTATAAAGGATTCTGTGGTCTGGGCTGTATTTTCCACAGGCCCAGGGGCTTTGAAGGATTCCACCTCAGTTTTGAGGAGTGTGAAATTTGCTTTAGAGAAGTTTTTCACTGTGGTTTTCTGGGCAGGGGGTGGGGTCGGGATGTGAATATCCAGTGAGATTAGTTTATGGTCTGATCTTACCAGTGAGGGATACACTTCTGGTCTGGAGCATAGAGTCCCCATGTTGGTGATGATCAGGTCCAGTATGTTTTCCCCTCTTGTGGGAGTGGTAACAAGTTGTTCCATAGCATTTGAATTTATAAATTCTAGGAACCTTTGGGCTAGGGTGTTGGAGCTAGAGTAATGCTCCCAGTCTATGTTTGGGTAGTTGAAGTTGCCCAATATAATGGTGTTTGGAGAGACCTTCATATTTTCCAGTGTTCTCAGGAAGCCGAGTGGGGTTCCTGGGTTTGGGAGGGTGGTCTGTAGCGGGCTATAAACTGGAAGGCAGTTTTACCCACTGTTAGTTGCACATGGATAGTCTCTGATGCTTCGTGCTTTGCCACCAACCTGGAGGTTTGGGTATCTTTGATGAATATCGATACTCCCCTCCTTTTGTGGTTCAGTCCAAGTTTTGGGGCGAAAAGCATAGTATGAGGTATAACCTGGTAGTGCTGGGGTGCTCTCGGATCCCTGAACCAGGTTTCTGTTACTGCACAGATATCGATGTTCTCCATGCTAAGGAGAGTTTCGAGTGCATGCATCTTGAGGTTTAGACTTCTGGCGTTGAGTAGCATTACTCTTAGTTTCTTATCCCTTGTGATACCTATGGAGGTGGGTTTGTCTTTTCAGCCTTGCCTAAAAAGGCACTATGGGGGTAGCAAGAGCCTTTGCCAATATCCAAGCCCAGGGGTGACAGGTGCAAGCCGTCCCTAGCGAACATCGTGGCTTATCGAGCATATCATCCCAAGCTGACAGGCATTGGATCCCCTTTGAATGACACCAGTACTTAAGCCAATTGTTGAAATTGATCATCTTGTCTTCATATTGTGGCAACATTCTTGGTGAGGGTAAGATGCTACTCAAGGTCAGGGTCATACCGGCCTGGGCTACATGCTCAGAGAGCTCCTCTATGTCTCTTTTCATGTAGTCCAGGGAAGTGCGTCTCAGGTCATTCACACCAGCATGGACAATGACTGAGTCATATTTGTACTTGCCTTGGAGTGACCTGAGTGCTTGTGTTATGTGGCAGATCCTAACGCCCGACAGGCTGCTCACCGTGATCCTCTCCTTGTTCAGCCTGGTGAGCGGGACGTCAGTGTGCCTGATGATAGAGTCACCTATTTCAAGTGTATCAGGTGTGTTGTTTAGTCTTAAGAGCTGTGACTGTTCGGCACACTGGCTTTGTGAGATATGTGTTGCACGTGTTTTGTTTTGGGGTAGCGGTTGCTTGGGTGTCTGCTTTGGATGTCTCTGCTGCTTAGGCAGATCTTTATTTTGAGCCTCCGAGTATGTTTTTGTGTATATTTAATATGTTTAAGTATTTTTACTATCTTGTAGCAGGGACCTGTATAGATTCGAACCCTCAACCAAGGGTATTCAAAGCAATCATTTAAGAGGATTTCCCAGGGTTGCCACAGTCAAAGACTTATATTTGCAAGGATAAAAAGAGTTCAGATGTAAAGATATTCCCCGGATTCAGCAAGCTCTGCATGGAGTGTAGGAATAGTGCAAGAGCTGCTGCACACAATATGGCAGATGACCGATCCAGGATCGAGCTTCCTGGATATGCACGAGCGCTCCTACACTATTCCTGCATGGACACCACTACTATATGCGAATTACTTCATTTGCTGGTGAAAAACATGCAAATGAGGTGAATTAGCGGTCCAAGAAGCAGGCAGGTGTCTGTGTAGGAATAGTGTAACCTGCAGAAATGTATTCAGTTACTAACTGAATACATTTCTGCAAATTACAAAATGGAGGCATGACAGCTTGAAAGAAAGCATGTATTATATTTAGTAAGCATGCCGATGGTCAAATATATGGCCATTGGCATGAAAAATAGTTTAAATATTATAAAATAAAGCTTTTATTTTTTTGGCCAATCTCAGATGTTTAAGTATAGAGCAGTGGCGCACAAATGGGATCGTGCCAAAAATAAAAATAAAATAAATGAAAAAAGTAATTTTTGCCATTATAGTTAATGACATGCAGAATGAAAACAATACCAGGGAACAGTGGTTGCTAAGGGGAAAGGTTCAGTGTGAGTGCAGTAACTAAAGAGTAAGGCAGTGGGGTATGCAAATGAGGGGGATCTTACTGAATCACATATTTCTTCTAAGTGTCAGACTGCACCTAACATGTAGGTGCTCTAATATGGCCGTATAAGCAGGAGTAAATGACATAAAAAGGGGGTGTGTCATGCTTGCTGTAAGTACATTGGAGCACTATTGCCCTGGTTTGCACTTAGCTATGCACAGCTAAGCAAGGGTGTGTGTCTGAAGCAATAATATCTTATAGCATGAAATGAAGACTATGTTCATGGCCAGGGGAGGGCCATTTCTGCTAAAATTTACCTTAGCTAAACGGGTTTGTGCGGCATGCACTGGGTCTTAAACAAAACAAAACAAAACAAAAACAAAACAAAATCACAGACGGAAATAGCAGCACTGTTTACATTTAGGCAGCCTGTTTGTGTGGTGTGCCTCTGGGCTTAAAATGGGCAGAGATGGGTAGGGGGAAAAGGAAAAAAAAGGGAAATAGTAGAATAGAGGCATTCAAATACAAGTAATAGAGCTGGCAGGTGAAATGTATAATACTCAGCCAATTACACAGGCAGCATCTACAGCACACCACTATAAACTATGCAAACACCTTTTAGTCTGGTTTTTCCCACAAACTCTACACCCCTGGTATACACAGATGAGGAAATTTTTCCTGACAAAACTACTAAAATGTTAGGGGCTGCTGTTGCTCTCATACATCAGTATGTAGAAGAGGCTGAGGGTGGTGAAGAGGACAATGCTGACAACTGCCCAGACTTATGAGGTGGAGGAGAAGAGTGTTTCGGCCCAGGGTAACCTACCAGGGGCTGCATGATCTGGAGATAGTAGAGTGCTACAGTGTGGACAGGGACATACTGCAGCAAATTGTGGAGCTGTGCCGGCCTCGCCTCACATCCAGAACAAACAGGGGGGAACCCATCCCAGCGGATACCAAGGTATGTGCAGCTCTAAGAATACTAGCTACAGGTACTTTCCAAAGAGCAACTGGGGATATCATGGGGGTCTCACAGGCATCTGCTTCCAGGATACTCCACCAGTTCCTGCATACCATGCGAAGACATGCCATGGAGCACATTAAATTCCCCAGCACCTGTGATGAGCTGACTGGCAATATGCATCTCTTCCACCATGTAGCAGACTACCCGGAGGTACTGGGTGCCATAGACTGCATGCACATCCACATCAAAGCACCACCTGGTGACTGGGATAGGGTCTACATAAACCGCAAGGGGTTCCATTCCATCAAATGCCAGGTCATGTGCGTTGTCCAGAGCATTATCTTGAATGTGTGTGTGCTGGCTGCCTTGGAAGCTTTCACGACTCCCACATCTGGCATCCCTCACAGCTGTATCAGTGGTTTGCTAGGGGGGACATCCCATATGGCCATTTAGTGGGGGATGCTGGCTATGCACTGGAGCCGTGGATGATGACACCCATCAGAAATGCACACACACCCATACAAGAATGCCATAATGAGGCACATGCACAAACCAGGATCATTACACAGCATGTGTTTGGGATGCTCAAGTCATGGTTCCGCTGCCTTGACATATCTGGTGGAGCTTTGCAGTACTCTCCAGCCACATGTGCACACATGGTCGCAGTATATGCCATGCTACTCAATATGATCCTGCAGAAACAGCTGCAGCAGGAACAAAATGGGGAAGGGCCATATAGCCTCCCACCATTGCCAAGGCCTCCACAGGCACAGAGTGACTCAGAGGAAGAACATCTTGAGCCTGCCCCTGTAGGAAGATGGAGGAATGCCCAGTATACCCTGGCCTTGGCAAAGAGCCAATGCACAGCACATACACTGACACTGTAAGGCCCCAAGGACTGATCTCTCTCTCTCTCTCTCTCTCTGACTCGCACATACAGTAAAATGGATGACAAACATCACCCCACCTATACCTGACCATGTATAGGCAATGTATCATGTGCATCAGACATAGTCAGCACTCAAGCTCCACCCAAACAACAGCTGCAGGCACAAGGTAAGCCAGTCTCTGTAACAAATTAAAATAATGGGGTGGACATTTCCAATAGCATATCTATGGTATTGATCAAGCATATAATGGAATGGGGTTGTTAACTGGGATAGCAGCAGACAACGGACAGCTCTGTGGGACAGTAGGATGCGTATCCCCAGTACTGCTCTACCCACACCATGCAGTATCACCCTAGTCGACAAATAGCACTGCATTATATGTTGTGCGCCACATAACCGGGTGGGGTCATTGGTCACATTCATGGATGTCAAAGTGGGGGTCCCATAACCACCACCAACCCCACACAACAGATCAGCTGTACACAATCATACAGAAATGTCTGGCAAAGGCCTCCACATGGTGAAACCCATGATATCCCCACCCACAGACTCTTACACTGTGATATCACAGCAGGTCTGGCAGTGGCAGTATGGCTTTGAAAGGTAAGATGTCTGAAAATATAAATGTCTATGCCAGAACAATCTGACCTGTGGTTGATACTGTTATGCCTGTAGTCTGAATGATAGGGCACACCACCATGCGACATGGGACCAAAATGTTAAGCAAATATCAGCACAGTCTTTGCAGATGTGTAACGTGTACAGTTGTGTCACCTCCCCATAGTCCCATAGGAATGCAGTGTCATGTTCACAGACTTAAGCAGCATCTAGCTGTCACCCAGACTGATGGAGCAATAGTAACAGAAAGTAATTGTCAGTAACACCCACAGTCAACTCACTGATGCTATCCCAGGGGTGTCTCCTGCTGACAGCCTGGGAACATATGATCATCAGAATGCACTGCCCACTACAAATGGCCTGCAATTGTCACACCTGGACTACAGGCCTCTGGCAAATCCCTATGCTCCACCCACAGTGCCATTTAGGGAGCATCATGGGGTCCACAACACCAACATAACACAGTCCATAAAACAGAAAGAAAGGCCATGCTGACAACTGCTAGAAGCAAACCTGCCAGTCTCAGGGAGCCAGAAATCAGGACAAAGCCATGAATAATGGGATGATGAAGGTCCAAAGAGAAGGACACCTGTTAAATACTGCTCTAATAATGTTATAAAGTTGATGGAATGATTTGTAGTAGCGTGGATTGTGTGATGGGTACAAAGTCTGAAACTGCAATGTCAACTGTCTGTAATATCTGCCTTCAATCCTGAGTGACTTGCAAATCACTTGTGCTGAAAAACTATACTTGTTTGGGTAACAACAAGATATATGAGTCATGGATGTGGACATTCTGTGATACTCCATACAGTCAACAGGCAGGGCTCAGTGTATATACATGGGAATGCACCCACTGCAGGCAGGCTTAACCCTGGAAGATGGTGACATGTCCACACCCACAGAACCCTGGGCCACAGCCATGGGGAGTAACACACCCCTCCTTGATCACTCATCCTATGCAGCATCCTGATCCCAACATGTGGCCACCCAAGGAAAATAAGGTGGGCCATACATATATGTCTGACAAACACACACCTCCAGGCTAGTCAAGCAGTCTGACACACACAAGACCCTCTAAGTGCAGTCAACCATTGAGGAGACCCCAATGCAAAGTACTGGTAGCTATAGCCAAACATATCTGCCCAGGACACACACACTTCCCACATATCCTATCCCTACAAATATATATGGAGACTGCCTGCCACCCTGATCCTGTCTGATTTATATTACCCAACTGTGGACTGGAAATCAGACCAGACCCAAACATAAATGCACAGAGATTCCATCATTGTAATATATCCCCAAGGTACTGGACCATTTCCACAGCACCAGCAGTCAATTGCTTGTAGGCACACCCCTCAACAGGCTGGATAGTGCAAGAATGCGTAGCATTTGGCCCATAAACCTTGTGTGTGCATCATCCATCCTGTATTCCTCTAGTAAATCACTGTGAATATTTGAGGAGGTATGTCACCAGGTACTGAAACAGTACATGACAGTGTCAAATGCCATATATGACAGATATCTGCTAAATCCAGCCATGTAACTCTTGCAACCCATACATTACTGAGAGAAATTGTCACAATCATTGTATGGCCCATTGTCCCCACAGTTTGATAGGCTATCTCCAGATATCCTGCACCAACAGATTGACAGGCTTTAGCACAAAACAAACAGAACTGGAGTACAACAATCCCTGGAATGGAGTCCCACATGTACTATAAATGGCACGCCGGGCATGCTCATACACTTAGAGAAATGTCAGTAGGATCTAGGAATGAACAGGCCTTCCGCACCCAGTGCACTTTTCATTGCCCCACCTTAGCAGTCCTAAAGATGTCTGTCAACATAGCAGTCACTTTTGTTAGGCCCAGCCCCATAAGCTCTGTGGCACATGTGATAACTGCATAACATGGTAGTACACATAATTAAGTAGGAGGTCTAATCTCAGTCCTGGCAAATGTAAAAGTGTGTGTGTGTGTGTGTGTGTGTGTGTGTGTGTGTGTGTGTGTGTGTGTGTGTGTGTGTGTGTGTGTTCACAACTAATAGTTTTGGGGTCCATTAAAATCCAGTACACCTCCGCTTTCCCCATTTTAGCAGCCCTGCAGACATCAGTCATCTTAGAAGTGCCTTCCATCAGGTCTCAGTCCTATAAGCTCTGTGGCGCATGCGATAACTGCATAACCAGGTAGTACAACTAACTAGCTAGGTAGGCATTCTAATCTCAGTCCTGGCAAATGTAAAATTGTGTATGTTTACAACTAGACGCTTTTGGGTCCATTCAAGTCCAGCACACCTCCCCTTTCACCACTTTAGCAGTCCTGCAGATATCAGTCATCTTAGAACTGCCTTCCATCAGGTCTCAGTCCCGTAAGCTCTGTGGTGCATGCAATAACTACATAACATGCTAGTACAAATAACTAGTTAGGTAGGAGTTCTAATCTCAGTCCTAGCAAATGTAGAAGTGTGTGTGTGTGTGTGTTTGTGTGTGTGTGTGTGTGTGTGTGTGTGTGTGTGTGTGTGTGTGTGTGTGTGTGTGTGTGTGTGTGTGTGTGTGTGCGCAAGACTGAGGTAGTTGTGTGTTCGTTTATAGGTGAAACAGTTCTATGCCATTCCCATCCATGACACTTCATAGTACCCCACCTTATCAGTCCAGATGATGTCAGTCCCTTATCTGCAACCTTGGCCAGCTGTCAGCCCTGTAAGCTCAGTAGTGTGTGCAATAAATGCTTAACACTATATTACAAATGACTGCCTTTACCAGGGGCCAGTATGAGCAACCTAGCATTGGAAATGATGAATCCCAGGAAGCGTTGGGTCACTGTACTGGAGTTTGGCTACTTTCCCCAGGTGATGGAGGGGTAGCTGAAGTCTCATACTATGTCAGTGATGCAGTAGACCTTCATAGCTGGCAGGGTGTTGAAGAATGTGCATTGACAGTCTAGGGACATAGATGTGGACCCATAGCAGGCTACGGTCTGGATTGCACTATTACACGAAGGCAGTTGTACAGAAAGAATCTCTAATGCATTATGCTGGGATACTAGTCTAGAGAGGTCTTCCTATCCATAATAAATATGGCGACAACACCTGTGGAGGTGTGGTGTGGTCCATGTTTGGGGGCTGACAGCTGAGGAATACATTATAGCCTGTTACTGCAGGGCTACTGTCTGTTGCTGTGAACCACCTCTCCATTACAGCAGAAATGTTAATGTCCTCGACTCTGATGAGTGCTTTTAGTGACTGCATCCTGACAGATGTCTACTGTTGAGCAGCATGACCCCCAGAATGCATACATGTCTAGCTGTTATGGTGGTAATTACGTTAGGACACTGCCTAATAAGGCATTATAGGGGTGGCAAGACACTAAGCCAGTACCTGGAAACCCAGCACTGACAGATGTAGGACATCTGTGGCAAGTCATTGAGTTCTGTCAATCATGTCATCCCAAGCAGAGAGATACTGGATCTCCTGAGAATGACACAAAACACGTAAGCCAATGTTGTAGTCAATCATCTGTTGATAGTACTGCAGCATCATTCTGGGTGATGGCGGTATACTGCTCAGGGCTACTGTCACACATGCCTAAAATATATAATCAGAGAGTTCAACCATGTCTCTTGTCATATAGTCCAGGGAGGTGTGTCCCAGGTCATTCACAACCACATGGATACAGAGTGATACTCGTAGTTGTTGTGGAGTGCCATGATTGGCTGTGTCATGTGTTGGATGCTGACATGTGATAGATATTTGGCTGTTAGCGGCTCCATATTCAACTTAGTGAGTGGGATATGTTTGTGCCTCAGTATTAAGTTACCCATGATCACTGTATTGTGCAAGGTGGTTAACCTTAGGATCGTAGGTTGAGGGGCACACTGTGTAGGTTAAATATGTGTCCCTTGGCATGTGCCATGTCGTGATGTCTGATTGGGTGTGTCTTGCTGGTCTGTCCTGTTTGAGTGAAGGTCCATTGAGTACCTCTGTGAAGGTGAGTGTGTGGCTTTTCACTGCATGTCATGGCTGTCAAAGTGGGTGTCATGGTGAGCTATATGTTCCACATGGTGTGGTGCAGGTGTTGATCTTATGCTTTTGACGTGCTAGTCGAGTCTTTGCTGGAGAGTGCATTTGTCCACATTGGGTGATATACGGGTAACTGTCACAGGTCTGAGTGTTTGGAGTTTAGTGGGGAGGGTTGTCTGTGTACATGAGGCAGTTGCAACAGTGCCTCAGAATGAACAAGTGCACCAGGTTAATGGGTCAAAGCACAGATAATTGCCCTTCAATCATTGCAGGAGGAGTGGACATAACTAGTAAGTACTGGAGCTACTTCTGTAATGAATGAGTAATGCTGATGGCTCCGAGGTGTGCCATACTTATTGATACAATAACCTGGTGAAGTGCCAAGCCATAATGCTATGTGAAGTGCAAGACAGAAAGAACTAGCACGATGTAAGGGTGGAACTGAAGGCAGACTTTCTGCCACCTGTAATGCTTTATCTCAGCTGTGCAGTTATCATCAGCTTTGGCCAAGTGGAAGCTCAGTAAATTCTATAGTGTGTGTGGTAACTGTGCAACTCTGTAGTAAACATAACTAAATAGGCAGGAGTTCAAATCCCAATACTGCCAAGTGTGTGTGTTTGTGTGTGTATCATGTAGTGTCTGGCTTATACCATTTTTAACTTGTGTACTACCCTTCACACTTCCCCTCACCCCAATCTAGGAGTCCTGTTAATGTCATCCAACTTAGAAGTACCTATGGGTGAGGTAAAAATATATAAGGTCTGTGGCATGTCTGAAAACTGCGTAGTACTATAATAGAAATAACTAGATAGACAGGAGTTCTAATCACACTACTGGCAACTGTGTGTGCTTGTGTGACAGTCATGTAGCGTGTGGCTTATACCATTTTCGACCTGTGTACTACCCTGTATACTTCCCCCTCACTCCAATTTAGTAGCCCTGTTAATGTCATTCACTATAGAAGTACCTTTGGATGAGGCAGAAATGCATAAGCTCTGTGGCGTGTCTGACAACTGCATAGCACTATAATAGAAATAACTTGATAGGCAGGAGTTAATCCCAATACTGGCAACTGTTTGTGTGTGTGAGGATCAAATCTTGTGTGGCTTATACAATTTTTATGTGTGTACCATACATGGCTGGTCACCACCTCCCACTGTCATTATTTATATAGTGTGGTAACAGCAACTGCCTCACATGGAACAAGTTGAACCATTGTACAGTCCCCTGTACAGATGTGTCTGGAATATCCAGATGTTTGCAACCTATATGTGGTCAGAAGTGGTCTGTGTGCCTTAACAATGCCCATGTTTGTGATATTGCAGCCAAATAGGCCTCAGTGGGTGTACTGACACATATGGCAGAATCAGGTATCATACCTGACTGAAACATCATGCTGATATGATGTCTGCCACCCTCACAGGTGACCAGCCTTGTAGGTGCAATGCATGAGTCCAGATGCTTGGTTTTACAAGTGAACTGTTCATGTTATGGGTCAAATTAAAGGCTGGAAGAGGTGTGGACTGACATATTGTGGTCCTAATTTGTATGTAACAGGAACACCTTGCATCTTAACAGGGGTTTGTACACAATTTATATACACTGTATACCACTAATGTGTCACATATGTCCCTACCATAGGCTGTTTTTCCAGCCCATTTTGCTGGCCTCTGTCCAGATGTCTTGGCACTGACAAGTTGTGCGGTATGCTACAGAAATGTTGAATTCATGTCAGATAGGCCCCAGTGGTGACCACTGTGATGTAATGCAGTTAACCCCACCACAAGTGAACATGCACATAAAGCAACATAGCTATTACATAAAGCAATGTAGCTATTGCTAATAGTTGTGTGCATGGTAAATTGCATGCCCTTCACATGCCTAGGGTATTACCCGGCAACAACAGAACAATGTCATACTCACCAGCATCAGGCTGCTGTCCCATATGCAGACCAGAGTGTCCTAGGTAGTTATGAGAGGGAGGTATTGCCAGCAGACTCACATGTGGCCTTGGTACAGGATGGATGCAGCATATCTGCACATTTACAGTACTAACCCCAATAATACAGAAGGTTCTGTCCTCACCATTGATGTGCACCTCTGTGCATTAGAAAACCCCATCCACAACTGCAATCGCACCTGGCACATGGATGTAGATACAATACAGATATATGTATGTCTGACACATTAGTGCACTAATCCCCACTGGGCCCTTACCTGCATGCTCCCTGTCCATTGTGTGGGTGCCACCCACCTCCAGCATGTTGACCTCTGTACCCTGGTGTTGTACTGGGTGTGTGCCCCAAGGTCAACGGGGCTCCTATGCTACACAACTTGGTTGTGTGATGGATGAAAAAGAGAAATGTGAAGTCATTTGTATGATGTGGTGATGACTGTACCCAAGGGTAACAGAGTGGTCATTGCAGCAGATGTCAATGGGCATGTTGGAGAAGGGAACAGAGGGTCTGTGGAAGTGATGAGTATGTATGGAGTTAAAAGGATTGCAGATGGTGAGATGGTAGTGGGCTTGCAAAACAGATGGACATGGCCATGGTGAATATGTACTACAACACAAGGGAGGAGCATAGGGTGAGTTACAAGACTGTAAATAAGATGAACACAGGTGAAATATATCCAATGTAGGAGGGCCAGTTTGAAGGAGATTGGAGACTGTAAAGGGGTGAAGGGGAAGTGCATTTAGGCAGCATAGAATGTTAGTTTGCAGATGATGTTGGTGCTCAAGAAGAGGGGGATTGTGATTTCAGCAGCAAGGATCACATTGTGTGAATTGGAAAAGGGTGATGTGAGGTGGAGTTCAAGGAAAAGTTAAGACAGATACTGGGTGGCACTGACAATTTACCACAGATCTGGTGAAGTACAGCAGAGCTACTAAGGGAGATGGATAGAAAGGTGTTTGGTGTGACATGTGAATGGAGGAAGTAGTACAAGGAGACCTGGCGGTGGACTGAGGAAGTACAAGACAGTACACAGAGAAAGAGGATGGGGAAGAAGGAGTGGGATGGTCAGAGAGATGAGAAAAGTAGAGAGGAGTGTGAGGAGATTCGGTACATGGCAAAGAGAGATGTGGCAAAGTTAAGGATGAGGCATATGAAGAGCTGTATGATAGTTTGTAAATTACTGTATGGTTGTAATACTCTTTGCTATGTTCAGTCATTTTAGTGGTTTTGCTAAGAGGTTGTATGTCTGGCGATTTTGTATGGCCTATCATTATGTTGTAGCAGTGTACTGTTCACTTATTTGGACTGTGGGGGGGACAGATGTGAGTGTCATGGGTCCTTTTGTATCCAGCTGTGCATGCTGCCCCAGTTATGTGTGGTCTATCAGCAGCATATGTTTGTATGGGCATTTTGACACATGTATGCAGATATATTCTGAGACATACAGGCATATATATATATATATATATATATATATATATATATATATATATATATATATATATATTGGGTCTATATCAGAACATTGAAGTGTCAGAAGTTCGAATGTTCTAATATCGAACCCAATTCAGCGAACGCTGACAACATCAAACATTCAGAACAGCAAATTGTTTCCTAGGGAAAAAATTAGCTGTTCTGAAACACATACACACAACACAAGCACACCAAACAAACAGCAATCCACACACATACACCTAAAATCTTGCATCTAACCCTACACTAAACTGTACATACACCACTAACTATCCACTTACCTTAACCCAAACCCTAACCCTAAGATCTGTCACTATCGCACACTCACCTCACCAGCACCCTAACCCTAACTCACCTACCCCACCCTAACCCTCACATCCACACAATTGCACACTTACCTGAACCCGACCCATAACATTCCACTACAGTGCTGAAAATAGTGAAGTGACAGAAACGGACAACTGAATTCTTTCCCTGGGAAGAAATTTGGTTTTCTGCCACTTTGCTATTTTCAACGTTATATATATATATATCTACCTCAGTATTTATTGGTAATATATCTATATACTGTTATACACATATATGTATCTCCATACATATCTCTCTCTCTATGTATATGTTCCTTTTCAGATATATATATATTTGTAAATACCAATCCTTCCTAATTGCACAGTGTCTCCTCCCTATTGTAAACTGGCTGTAAAGTAGGGTATGTTTGAGAAAACATCCTAAAACCATGTATCTGAGATGGCTTCCTGGTAAATTGCTTTGGCAATGTTGTGCAGGGTCCTGGGTTCATGACCTGCAAGGGCTGTTTATTTTGTTGCTAGGCAGAACAAGGACTGTTGGATACAGAGTGATTAAGGCAGTTTTATGAGGGCTTAGTATCCACACACACAACGCATTGTCATAATGTACAAGGGCTGGTGATGGCCATGGAACAGTCATCACCCTGCAGTCTGTGCTGTGTGCAGTAAAGGTGTGTCACTGTAGTATCAACAACTACATAGCCAAGGACTGTAATCTGAATAAGACCAAATCTGCGAACACTTGCATGTTGATACAGTATCCTGTGTTTGAGTGAGCATTATGTCCACTTGGAGAGTGGCTCTCACATTTTAGACAGTGGCGCTCCCACTACATGTCCCAAGGTCCACTGTAAGTGGTCTGCTATCTCCATCATTCTCACAATTATCTGACAACAATCTTCAGCCCAATAAGGCCTGTGCTCTGTGCATGAACTATGTAGCAGTCTGCCCTGACTGACAGGATAGTCAGGGCTGCTAAACCCAGGTATGTAAAATGTGTGTATGACTGTATGTGTTTGCCAGTTTGTATATGTCAGTATGTTATAGTATGTTGCCTCCATTCAAACCCAATACATCCCCCATTGCAATACTGTACAAGACCTGGTGATTTAGTCCACTTTACAGGACCCTCAGAACACATTAGTAGCAATAACTACATAGGTAAGGGGTTCTAATTTCAATGTTGGCAAGTGTGTGTGTGTGTGTGTGTGTGTGTGTGTGTGTGTGTGTGTGTGCGCGTGTGTGTATGTGTGTGTGTGTGTGTGTGTGTGTGTGTGCGTGTGTGCATGTGTGTATGTAAAGGGATCTACTTCAGTTTGCAGCAAAAACATTTCCCATGAGTTCATGTGACCGAGACCATATTGGCAAAAGCTAAAATTGCAAATGAATCATCTTGTGGAAATTAATTTCACCAAAACTAGTAGTGGCAGTATAAATGCCCTTTTCCCCACTGTAAATCTGTACAGCGATACTGGAGTTAGTATATACAGTTGGGGGTGGTCATTGGGGGCACAGTCCCCCACAGTGGGGGCAGTATTGTGAGTATCCCCATGTGTAGTGTGCTTTTATACTGTTGAGTTCATGTTAACAGGGTAAGTAGTTGTTAATCTAACTAGGTGTGGGTCTACGCCACCCCACACCCTCCAATGTGGGGGGCTCTGCCCCTCCTACCACCACAACTATCTATGCCAACTCCAGGATTGTACTACTGTGGGAAAAAGGACATATACTCTGCCACAACTATTATGAGTGAAATGAAATTTGGTGGACTGATTATTCAGTGATTTGAGATTTTGGCAATTCTGTCTTTGTGGAATTACATTTGCAAAAATGAATTATCTGAAAAATGAAGTACATCCATGTCAACAGTACTCTCTGTGTGTTACATCAACACAAAAGCCTATGTGTGTGTGTTATTCACAAACTTTTGGTGTGTGCCACCCAGTACACTTATCATTGTCTACTGTACATGAGCTGCTTACATCAGCCACCATACACTTACCTGCATTCACCCCTCAAACCTATCAGCCATGTAGCACATGCAATAACTGTTATACAGACCTGTTACTTTTGTTCAGCTGTACCCTGTATATGACAAAGTCAATGTGTTACCACACTGCCACACCCCTTGCAGGAAGGGACAGCAGGCCAACATCCTCCTGACACACAGACACCTAGAACACAAACAGAATACATTATGGAGACCACATTCGGTCAGTGTTAATAACAGTAATAATACATCATGGCTGGACAGCTACACACCCTGATGTGTAAACATTAAACATGCCAGCTGACAATACTTTAAACAACATTACATTGCATTATGTTTAGCCTGTGCATCAGAATCGTATTAGCATATCCCTGCATCAATGGTATGGATGACAGGGGTGCGTCACAGGTATCATCATATGCACAGGGTGTGATGTGAGTTTGGCAGAGGCCTAGACTGAGCCATTTGATTGACATCATGTGTGTGGATTAGGGTTTGTTTATTAAATGAGTGCTGCAGAGGTGGTGTGTGTAAGTATGCAGGTGCCCTAGCTGTGATGGTGATGTGTGTGTGTGTGTGTGTGTGTGTGTGTGTGTGTGTGTGTGTGTGTGTGTGTGTGTGTGTGTGTGTGTGTGTGTGTGTGTGTGTGCGTGTGTGTGTGTGTGAATGCATACAGTTCTGCCATGTGGCTGCCCTGTACAGAGGTATGTTGGACAGCTGCAGACAGTACATGGCAGGGTGTACAGTTCACTGTGTCTGGCCATGGACATTGGAACTGGGCCTGCCAGAGGTTGCACGGGTACTACCAGGCAGAAGCCAAGATATGGTACTCTCCCCGGATGATGACAATTGTCTGCTGGATCTGCATCCCTGTCAGTACCAGCCAGGACTATATCTCTTTGGCCTGCTGTATGCCTGCAGTGGAGCTGCTGGTACTGCTATTACAGGAGCAGGAGTGAGACGTTGCATGGCCACGTAGACCTTCAGCTGTTTGTGGTGCTGTCCTACGTCCATGTGGCCAATGCCCTATTCCCACCACATGCTCTAGCACAAACATCCCATGGTCAGGGATTTCCACCATCACCCATCCATCTATCCATGACCTCCGCATAATAACTGTAGGCATCGCCAAGAATACGTATGTTATCACGTACAACAGGTAGAGTAGCTCTCTGGAGCCTCAGACCATCTCTGGTGTAACATTCCCTACATATCTGTGCCTCCATGACAGTCTGAAATATGCATCTGGTGGCACCTGTTGTGGCACTTGTGGCAGGGGCATGACAGGCAGCAGTCCTCCTATGAGTACCCCTGTGCATCCACCTGTGTGGGACCTCGCCTGTTATCCAGCTATGGCTGGTGTCTACAAATACACTTGCCATAGTCACCACACTTTCCTGTCCCATGCCACTACCCACCAACTGTCCCTCATCTATGGCCACTGGTGATGGGGTATGTGTGGACACTGTGACCACGTGTGGGGTTGGGGTGGAAAAAAGTGGGATGCCAACCAATAATCCTGCCTGTGCCTCACTATGCCTATCATCATTGTCAGAGTCTGCAGAGACACTGACATCAGTTTCCCCGCGGGAGGGTCTCTGACCCACATTGCCACCTGTGAGGGGAAGACAATATATGTAAATTAATACCAGTACATTATGGTTTACTTACACACACACACACACACACACACACACACACACACACACACACACACACACACACACACACACACATTTACAAGTGAGGCGGCACAAAGAGATTACACAGATCTCACATTACTCAATAGTTGACATGCATGACACATGGTACTCAACATCATGTATTGCAGCCAGTCTTAATCCCTGTTACTAACAATTTACATCTCTGGGATGCATAAGATGTGTTAGTAGGTGATGTCCCTTCCCCTGGAACACACCACACCCATGTACACATTAATGCTGTGCACCTGTATAGCACACTAACATCTACTGTAGACCATACCTCACAACTGTACAAATCATTGCTGAATGTGTTTATGTCTGGCAGTTATGCTTGCTCTGTTTCTCACAACCCCTGTGTGTTTGTCTGACACATTCCTGGCATGATACGAGCACTGATGTCACTAATTAATGACTGATATTTGATTTGCAGATCTCATCATCAGCAGTGCATGTATGTGCAATAAAATCCAATTACACCAACGACCTTCAAAGCTTAATGTGGATATGAGGAGAGTACACACACCTTTTGACATGCCAGCCTCTTCAACAATATGAAATGGGGCCACAGTATTGCATTTGAAAACATTACACGCACCTGATATGTGACATATGACCCGTGCAATCCAATCAAGGATTAAACAAATGTGCTAGTTGTGCAGATACTGAATGTAATGCGTACAATATGGTGGTTGCATGTGTGAACACCCTCAAACTAATGGTTTGTTGAAGCACCTGTTAAGTGAATTATAGCAGTCACTATTCCTGGTAAGGGGTATACTCGCATGGCACATCTTGACTTGGCATTATTTGGTCTGTCTTCCCTACAAAGGTCCCCCAACTCTGCCAGATTGCAAGGCCAGCTCATGTGCACAACCCTTGGATGGGCTTTACTATTGCTGTTGAGTCTGGGTTATGTCTGGGCCAATTCATAACCTTGAAGGTGTTCAGATACAGCCATTCTTAGCTAGCTTTGGATGTATGCTTCAGTTCACTGTTGTGTTTGAAGCTGAAACCCCTTCCCAACCTCAGCCTTACTGTAGATGCTTGACAACTGTGGGCCACACGTGAGTTTTATTTTGCAGTGTTCACAATCCCCTCCACCATGTCTACAGGCCTAGTTCCAGCTAATGAACAGCAACCCTAAGGGTGTACCCTGCAACCAGCAAGCTTCAAGTTGGGGATGGTGGCCCTGAGGTAAAGTGAGGTGTTGCTTGTGCACCACACATATCTCTATGAATACTGTCTGTAGGTTTGAACCTTGGTGTCATGACACCATTACATATTGCAACACATGCCTTTGAGAGACTTGCTGTTATGCTTTTGCTATACCTGTACACAGCTGTGGATGGTGTTTCTTGTGGGGAAAATCTTCCATCTATTTACCCTACCCCATAGGCCACACTTGTGCAGAATCCAGGTGATTGTTGCCACTGGTACTACACAGGCGGTAATTGCTAGGCATTTGTGCAACTCCCTCAGTGTTGCTGTATGTCTCCTGGCAGCCTTCCTGACCAGTTTTCTACACATCTTGTCATCTGTTTTGGATGGGCATCTGGTTCTTTTCAGCATCACTGTTGTCCCATATTTAATACACCTCTAGATCACTGTCTGCACGTTTTTCCGTGGTATATGCAATGGTGAGGTAATGTTTTTTTCCCTACTCCTGACTGCTACATTTCAGATGTGGGATCCCTTTTATGCTTTGTAATATATGTGCAAGCCATGGCTGCTTCTGTTGCAGGCAACTGAGGAAATGTCATGAACATACTTCTCAGACAGCAGACCATTACTTGGTGTGACATTGAGGCCCTGTACGTGATGGCAGGTGTGTACTCAAGTAGAGTGAATGCTGTCAGTACATCACAAGCTGCCTCCACAATATGTTAGTTTGAGTGTGTGCACACATATGCATCCAGTGTTTTGCAAGGTGTGTATACCCGATATTTGTTGCACTAACATATAATGCTATTTTACACATTAATTGCTAATGTTAGGATCACATGACAGGTTGTAAAAGGTGTGGAATGTATTATAATGGTCTTTAGTTGTATATATCAGGAACAGTTGCCATCTTAATAGGTGTGTGTGGTTCCCCTTCACAAGATCGAATTACTGAAAGCTCGAAACTCATAAGATCGAGTTCAAAATCTCGAGTTTCAGTAACTCGAAATTGTGAACGGAAAGTGTAAAAAATTAGATTAAGGGTTTTGCTTGGGCTGGATCCCCCTGTACTGTTCCTTCCTTAATGTGCAGGTTTCATGGCCGCACTTCAGCGGAGGAATGGAAAGTGCCCCATTGTGCGCTTATACATATAGCGCATAATGATACATTTTCATCTCCTTTGCTATAGTGTGATCTCAGAGTTGGTATATTTAAGTAGGGGGGTGTGGGGGTGAAAAACATTAGAAAAAGCGTTTTTTTACTTTCCTTTTGTGCCTCTTCGCAATTTTGAGTATATGAATACTCAAGATTTTGGGCTCGGGCTTATGAGTTTCGAGTATTCATATATTCGATGTTGTGAAGAGGAACCATGTGTGTACACTGTTGTATCCATTGTATAAGGGTAATGTTTCATACATGTCCCTACTGTAGCCCATTTGTCCCACCATTTTGTTTGTCTCTGTCCACACATCTTGCACTGACAGGTTGTAAGGTATACTGGAGGAATCTCACATACCTCTCAGATACGACACCATAGTGACCACTGTGATACAGTGCAGTTAACAGCAACACTACGGAACATGTTCATCATGCATTATGGGTAGGCGTGATAAATCTGTGCATGGCAAATAGCATGGCCGTAACATGGCTGGTGTATTGGTGACCTCAGCAAAACAATTCCATACTTACCAGCTACAGGCTGCTGACCCAGTTGTATAGCAGAGGGATCTAAATAGTTGTGGGAGAGAGTTAATGTCAGTAGCCACTGATGTGGCCTTTGTACAGGGTGGAAGCAGCATTTCAGTGCATTAACAGTACAAACCCCAATACTACAAAATATGCTGGCCATCACCATAGATGTACACGTCTTTGCATACTAAACACCAGCAAGACCTACTATCTCATCTGACATATGCATGTAGATAGTATACAGATAGAAATGGATTAGCAACAATAGATAGTATACAGATAGAAATGGATAAGCAGCAGTGTTCTAGTAATGTGCATGGGGGCCTTACCTGCATGCTCCTTGTCCAGTCTGTGGGTGCAACCCACCTCCACAATGCTTTCCTCAGCTTCATTGCATGTGCGTTGGGTGGGTGCCCCAAGGTTGGCGAGGAGCTCCTCAGTGGATATCAGTGGGAGCTGGATGGCTGCGTGCCACCTGTGGCTAGCCGGTCCCTCGATACAGCAGTAGCTCATTGACGGGCATGGCGGATGAGGTTGGTTGCCCAATGCTGCACCTGCTCATAAATTCTGCTGTGCAGGCCGGCATCATTTACCCTGTGGACCAGATCATTCCACAGGGCGGTCCTCTACCGCACATCTTGTGCTCTCCTTCCAAATAACAGGGCATAATGTTCAATCACGTATTAGTTGATGATGTCCATTTCCCCAACAGAGGATGGTGGTAGGCGAGTTCTCTGCCTGGCCTGTTACCTGGAAGACATAAACAGGAAAAAAGGTCACAGGACCTCATACGGTTGTCAAATTACACATCAACAGTGGATATTACTTGCAAATAATCTAAACTACACCATAACCCACCAATCTATAATGGCTACAGCAGCTTGTATTACACTCCTGGCCCTGAGCGATCTTATTCCTACCCAATGTTGGACACTTAATTGCATAATCCTCTATTCTCCATTCATTTCTGTGCAGAAGGATGACAGTGGACATCTTCAATGTGGATGGTGTGTGGATAGTGGCAGGTCTGTGTTTGACTGTGGTATGTGATTGAGCTGTGAGCACATGCCTGAGTTCATGTAGGAGGCAGACAGTAATGTTATTATGCCCATGGAGATTTGCTGTTGTTGCCATCAGTAGGCAATATGTATATGCTTACCATTGCTGAGGGGTGGAGTGTGGTTGATGTGCATATCCCCCTGTACAACTGGGGTGGACAGGGTGGCAATGTTCCCACCTAACCTGTCTGATGCAGGTTGCCTATATCCATGGCATGTATGTATGAGGTGTGCTTTACCCCCAGTTCACGGTGAATTGTGTTGTTGCCTCTGAGACTGACAACATATGTGGAGACACTGTTGCAATTGTCCTTGGTGTGGATACATCTGATTTGTAGTCATAGTCAGCCTTACAGGAAGTCACCTGTGAACTTACATGCATGCTCAGATAGAGGTGGATTTGCTTCCAAGTTGTTGCCTGCACCTATGTGTCCCTGTACAGCCAATATAGCAACCTATTATGTGCTTTGGGTATTGCTGCTGTCCACCACAGGGGATTACTCTACCTTGGTGGAGGCTGGTTATACAGGTCCGGTACTACTGAGTCCATATAGCTACAGTGGATATAAAGTGTACACACCCCTGTTACAATGCCACAATAAACAATTCCCACCTTTAATGTGACCTATAGCCTGTACAATTCAATTGAAAACATAACAATCTGGTCTGTGAAAATATATTGAAATAATAATCACTACAATAAGCCAGTTGAATGAGTGTGCACACCCTTAAACTGATATGTTGTGTATGCACCTCTTGAGATGGGTTATAGCATTCATTCATCTTCTTTTGGACTCTAACATCATGGCACATCTTCACTTGGCAATAGTTGCTCACCTTCCTAGAAACACCTTTGTTTGTTTTTCAGAGGAATTGTACAGGTTAAGGGTCACATTCAAGATGAGAAACATTATGAAATGATTTTCTGTGGTCTCATTGTCATACAGCACACAAACCTGGCAGTCCAACAGGGGTGTGTACACATGTGATATCCATTGTATATAGGTGTTGATATAGCTGTTAGTGGTAGGCATGGACAGAGGGTCATCACACAGTGGGTTAATCATGCCTACTCTAATTCCCACATCAGTGTCAGGGCAATGCAACAACCAGTAGCTGTACACATTTATGTCTGCTGTATGCACTGACACTGATATTACACACATGTGAAACATGCACAACCTATGTACCTGACTGCTTGAAACCCATGTTATTAGTTTTCTGCCTTCCAGCTGAACATACGCATGCATACATGTGTTCAGGGGATACCTGGTATACATTTCTGTTCCATGTTAGTATGGCACGCTGTATTTACAGTCTTGCTGCTCAATAATACTTCTCAACCTATTATAGCAGGACATCTGGACAATGGCACACATAAATGAGTGACAAAAGGGACATCAATATTGATACTGTATTAATATAGCTGCACCATACATTAGTAAGTTGATTGTACAGTAGGCTTTAACATCACTGTGATAACCTGGAAGATGTCCAACAGTCATGAGTAGGGTATTATGTTACATTGTCATTGCTCACAGACTTGCCAGTGGTTTGGCTGACATAACACAGGTATATGTGTATGTGACTACAGATATCAGTCACAAATGTGCTTATTATCCAGCAGAACACTGTACAGTTGACTGTTATTGATTCGATATATCACATGCAGTTCAACACATGTCTGCAACAGTACTTTACTATGCACATGCCCTATATAGTTCTCTTAGATTTACAAGACAAACATGTATCATACTCATATTCACAGTTAACATATGGATATGGATGACATCCCATTAACTGGCCTAGCAGTGGCACAGTCACAACTGTTTGACAGACACCTCAGCTTTTGTCATATGTAAGCTGTTCTTTCCCAGGGTGAGTCAGGTTCCTGAGCTGTGATGCTACCTCGCAACCTCTTAGAACATCACATCTGGATAAAGCTTAAAAGGATGGGGGATAAATAGGGACAGACCTTAAATATTCCTGCTAAAAACTTAGGAAGTTTGTAGAATAATACATTTTGCATTACCGTGAATATTCTTAAGGATGTGGAGTCTTAAACTCAAGTTTTTGGCATTACTTGATGACTTCAGTCCTCAGCTATTTGCCAGGAATGTACAGATTTCAGCAGGAACAGACAAAAAACTATGATGTGAAAATCTGGAAATTCTGTGAAGATCTGTACAGTTGAGGGATATGGCTGTGATCTCTCCCACTGCATAGAGGGCCAGATGCTATGGCCATAGCATCTGTTCAGCAGCACATTAGTACAGCAAGTCTTGTTGGGACATATATTCTTCCAAATCATATTTCCCATTATTACAGACCAAGTACTACATTCAATTACATGCTTACATGTTCCACTTACCTTTTTTTTCTTCTTTTTTCCGGTTTATATTTGTTTTGTTTTCTTTTTCTTTCTTTCTTTCTTTCTTTCTTTCTTTCTTTCTTTCTTTCTTTCTTTCTTTCTTTCTTTTTTTCTCTCTCTTTGTGTACTACAGGGATAGAGCAGATTTGAATAGGTGGCAGGATGGCTTTTGTTGCTGATACATGGTCTGTGCACCAATTGGTGTTCCTCACTGGCTAATTTCATGCAGAGCAGCTGGGAAGTTCTTCCAATAGTTGATGTCATGGTAACACTCCTATAATTGAGTACTCCATGTGGGCATTGGCTCTTTCCCTTACATGTGAGAAGACATCCTGGAGGTGTGTGAGCTAATACCTCTTACAACAGGACTTGTGGAGACAAGCAAAATAAATGGTGGGGAAGGTTCAAGACTTAGGAGCAGAATGTGAGTATTAGTGTTATATGTTTGGAATACTGCTAGTTTAACAGGGTTTGTCTGAACATCTTACATCTGCATAGGTTTCAGTTTGACAAAGTTCTGTTTCTGCGTAGCTCTCAACTATAGGGCTATCCACATAATGGCCACAGGTTAGCCTGTTATGTTTGGTCTGTTCCCTAGACAGGTGTTGTCCTTGGCAAATCAGTAGCATAGTCTGGTGATTGCAATCAGTAAATACTAACATCCATTTGTTTTTCTGACTTTATATCCCTCAGAAAAGATATATTACCACAAACCCTGTAACACCAGCAACTTTCTCAGTGTATAACAGCAATATTTCAAGTATGGCCATGTATTTGGGCCTCTGTCCACCAATTATGTTAGGCTTTGTCCAGATGTCATACAGTAGGAGGTTGATAGGTATAATGGTCTATCAGTTAGTGTCGTCACTCCTGCTGAGGGGAAAGGCTGCAAAACATGTTGGAATCTGTACATTCAAGAGGATGGTGTAGGGAGAATGCTCTTAGATGCCATTGTAAGATATGTTATGTAGGGGAGAGTAACACATGTTTTAAAATGAGGCTGTTAGAACATATGAGACATATTACTGATAAGAAAGAAGACAGTTCTGTAGCCTTACATTTGAATAAATCTCACCATGGGGACAGTAGTGGGTTCCAAGGTACTGTTTTGGAATATGTCTGTTCCTCAGTTTGAAGAAACATTAATAAAAGGAAAATTGCTATGTACAGAATCAATGTACTAATATTAAATGTGATACTTTATCCCTTAGGGGGTTAAACAAGGAGTGTAATTGGAGGATGTGTATTTAATTATGCAATTAAGTGTTAATTGCGATTTGTGATTAAGGCAAGTATTTCCTGTAATATTTTACTCCCTGAAGGCTTTGGCCAAGAGATCAGAGTATAATAAACATGTGTGAATTACTGGCTGGTTGTATTTCTCTTTGCTGTGTTCAGTCATTTTAGTTGTTTTGCTAAGAGGTTGTTGCATGTCTGGCCATTGTGTATGGCCTATCATGATTTTGTAGCAGTGTACTGTTCATTTATTTATTTGGACTGTGGTGGGGGGCAG